>NC_088856.1:4872572-5472572 GCF_963853765.1 Magallana gigas
ACGATATAGAGCTCGAGTCACACACATTAAAAGACAAAGGTACGAATGCCAGAGTGCGAAGTTGCCATGGCGAAAGATTGATAGTTGTATCGCTCCTCGCCTTCAAAACTATCCACTTTTGCCTTCGAAACTTTGCACTTTTAAAACACGGGAAAAATCTCCTTGGTTCGTCCATTCGTCTACAAAATTTAATTTTAAAGGTTGTTCAAATAATATAAAACACTAATGCATTAACTAAAACATACTTGGTATGCAGGGATCGAATTCTGCCATCTATGTAGAGATACGGTGCAACATAATGCAGTGTTTCGCGCCTAAACACGTGCATGTTTGATGCTAAATAACACAGTTAATCAGTATGCCTGTAACATCTTTTTAAGTATGCAACGCATAGATGTTCAGGGCAGGGATACATAAATTTCTATCACATTTGTTACATTTAGTATAAACAATTTAAGAGATGTAGTTTTTTTACTCTCTTTCTCTGAATATTTGTATATTGAATATACAATTTAATTGTTTAATTTAGATTTTGAATCTTGAATGGGCCATGGCCTTTGAGCTCCCCTACCTAAATGTTGTATTACCAAAGGTACCTTACAAGTACTGCAAACAGATGACATCGGAGAGTTGATTTTTTCAACACAGTATATAAATTATATTATGATATACTCACTTTCACCCTCTTACTTCAGACTTATATTTTCATCCCATATTATAATACTCATAGTAATAAAGAGTAGGTTATTTGCTTGAGATACTGAATGTCTCAGCAGTAAAACTACAATCAATGTAAAAAAAAAAGAGAAGAAAAACATAAGAAATACTAAAGTGATGTATTATTGCACTTATGTTACATCTTAAACTGCCAGATGATTAATAAATTCATTTTTAGTTTCAGATATATCATTGCAAAAAAAAAAAAAAAGAAAAAAAAAAAAAAAAAAACACCAATCAGAGGTAGTAATTTTGATTTTCTTAAGATAATATTTAACTGGAAGAATGCTATGGAGAATTTTATATTGTACCTAGTAAACAGTTAAAACATTGCTAGTTCTAAAAACATTTTTAAAACATCCTGTACAAAAAGATCATTTGGCAAAGTATCACATAGCTCAGCATTCCACATGTTGATAGCTGTAGGTACACAATCAATGGAGGTTGAACGTATGTATATATGTTTTGTAACCCCCCCCCCCCCAAAAAAAAAGACTCATAATTGAATATAATAAAATGACATAAATTTAGTACATTATCACTTCAAAGTAGACCTATGAATAAACAACGATGTCAAGTATTTTATTTTGCACATATTAATACACTATTGTGTAACAGTAGAGGTTTATCAGAGAATCTTTCAGTAATATCTATTCTTGATAATATGTTTCCATTCTCATTAAAATAAAACACTAATTATTTTAATCCCTTTTATATACCAATGTTTGATAAATACATTAACATGCAGTTTTTATGTTTGGGTTTAACAACAAAGGAATATTGAGAATTGTTCAAATATATAATGTTCTTTTACTCATTTTCTTAGTATACCCGATCCAGGAATTAAAAACATTAATTAAAACAAAAATGTAATTTCTTTGAACAACCAAGCCTGATAGAAATAATCACAAAAATCAGTTCCCATTGCAAAGTCATTATCATTTATGAATAAAAAGAAAAGTCCATCCATGTCTTGTAGCCATAAGTTTATTTCTTAATCAATGAACATTTAAGGAATGCCATAAAGCTAGTAAAGTGAATTTTTTTTAATCAAACAATCTCGTTATTTTTAAATCAAACACCTTTTAAAAAATCGAGAGCATCAATTTCTCTCTTATTTTTGTAACACTTTGATGTCCAAATAAATTTTTCAGATTCTTAATAAGAGATGAAATGACATCTCGTTTTGGATTTGGAAGTAAAATGAATAAGTGGTTAAGTTTCAGAATAATCAAATATTTTAGAACAGTTTTGCTATTAATAGGAGGTAAAGTTCTCCTCCATTGTTGAATTTCAAAAAATATTTTTGGCAATTGTTTGCTGTTATTAAATGATGTAATTTTATCTAAATCAACAAAAATGCTATTCAAAGTAGACTATAAGAAAAAGAGAATCAATCGAGCTTTAATGTTAATAATGAAAAACTTTATTAGAAATGTTTTTGGGAACTATCTAAACAGTTTTTGTTTTAGAGCTTTTTATCTTCAAATCTGAAATATGTGAAAAAAGTTTAAAGTATCAAGAGCTGCGACAAGTGATTTTGGAGAACTATCTAAGATGAATGAAGCATCATCTGCTTACTGAGAAATCCTATGTTCATTGCCATTGACGATTAAATACCTCTAATACCAAGGTTTGATTTTATGAGGATAGCCAAAATTTCTGCACATATTAAAATATAAATATGTAACCACTTGGTCTCCATGTATACACTCTCTTCAGATTTTTGAACTCTTCTGACAGAAAGCTACATTATAAAACAGATGACGTAAAATCTTTGTAGAGATTCGTTATCCAAGTTATAATATGAATTCTAAATCCAAAGTATTATAAAGCTTTGTATATAAAGGACTGTGAAACAGAATCGAAAGCTTTTTGCGTGCCTATGAGGACTAAAAGACCTGTTACATTTTCATTTTCAGTGTATGAAATTGAATCATTAATAATTCTAGTATTTTCTCCAATATATCTACCTTTGAGAAAGCCTGTTTGTGTATCAGATGTAACTGTAATCTAGTGCAGACTTCATTCGATAACTAATACATACTGATATCGGCTTGTGGAGAACATTCAGAAGAGTGATAAGTCTCCAGTTTTTCAAATACTGTGTTGGTTTGTCACCGTTTGGTAAACATGAAATAATTCCCAATCCCTGAGAAATAGGAAGCTCTTTTTCAAAAAATCATATCTGTGGCCATCTTCGCTAGCCAAGGGTTTTCGGTCCACTTTGCTCCCCATAAACCCTTGGCGGATTTCATTACGAAAACTCGGTGACAAGCTCCGTTTTATGATTGGCTGCAGCTGCGAGTAGCTGATCCAACCGCAGTGCTTGTAAACATAAACTTTAAAAGAAATTTGGTAAAACACTCGGTTTTTATAACAAGTTGAAACACAAGTTCTCGAGTACAGTGTCTCCCCAACGATGTAAACCAGATCGCTTTAAATACCTGTATAATTTACTGGGAATGAACATGATAGTTCTACAAACTTGTCAAGGCTCGGTGATAGCGTGGGAAGTAAACATGGGGAATGTAGAAGTTGCCTATCCCGTTAGAATACATGTTCCTGCTTATGATTATTGCTTTTAAAGGCTAAATGAGTTCTGTTTTATTTAATTTCTTTGGTCCGCAATATTCACGACAACGATACATGGTTTTATAGCATGAAAGCTTTCATATAAATCGACGACTTTTTCACTCCCGGTACAGGTCCTTACAAAACACTATGAATAAAACATTCCGTGCTTTCCCTTGGTTATAACTTAATTCCTATTTTTTAGCATCGTTAATTATGTTCCGATATTCGGCAGTCAACATGTTTCCAAGTTGTATTAATGCCGTAGTTAGTATATAACCCGTTGTTTAATTCGATTAAAATGTAAATATCCAAGGGGCACAACTCAAGTTGCTCGCTAGATAGTGCCACCACATCACTGAGTTTTCGTAATGAAATCCGCCAAGGGTTTATGGGGAGCAAAGTGGACCGAAAACCCTTGGCTAGCGAAGATGATCTGTGGCTTACATAGGGGATAAAAAAAAATGGCAATGAAAAAAGATAGATATGGCAGACTCTACTTTTTTGAGAAGTGTTCAGCTTTATTCGTCTCTTTAAGAATACCAAAAAAATAGATCAATGGGGAAGGGGATAAAGTTCGTCAATATAATTGTTTAGGTTGCTTGTTCAAGATTTTCTAATGAAAAGAGAAAACGGCTAGAATTACTAAAAACGTCACTGAAAGTAGAAAGAAACATTTTAACGTGCTCAAACGAAACAAGATGATCAGGTTTACAAAATTTACACAAATGGGCAAAAATAAAAAAAGCAGTGTAAAACGACCTGCAAAATAGTTATGTCACTTTTATTATTTTACATCACTTTTTGCTCGAGTAATTGTTCTTACTGATTATGCAATACCGCAAATTGAAATTGAAATTTGTGTGTTCCTGTGAATAAGAATTAAGATTAAATTCAAAGTCCATGCAAATTTGATAGAACGAGTTACAAAAAAACAGTCAAATTTCTTACAATCTGGTTACTTTCAGATTTCTACATGGTGTTCGGATTTCCCTTAAAAAGAAAAAAAAACCATGGTATTTCCCTTTTACTCTCTGTTCTATATTAAATTTGCTTCTCCTTACACTGATGAGTTTAAAAAGAAAGGGAAGGTTTCAATCGGACTGCTGTTACGCTGTTCTGGCTATATTACAATTCCTAGTGTGTTGTTTAAAACTTCTACTTATTCATATCTACACTGAAAACAGAAAGATCCTTTGTAGAACTTGTGCATTTTTTTAAGCGTTAAAATGTGGATCCAATCTGATTATTAAAATATTTGTGAATTGGAAGATCGGGAATTAACGAATACAAAATTCAAATTTATTTCGGTTCAAACTCCGGTTGAATTTAGGAATTATTTTTGATAATGATTAAAACATTTTTCCAGAAGAATAAGTCCAAGTTTTTAAGATTAGAGCAATTATTATGATATCTAAAATAATTGATAGTTCTTATCTGATTTACCTGTTTTAAATAAAAAAACCGAGTCCATAGTTTTCATATATTCATAAAAATATCTTCAAAAATGTTTATTTATCTGTCAATTATAAAGTAACACTATTTATCTATTCATTCATGTTCATGAGATTGTTAGGTACATAAATACTGTATGAATTATTTTAGGAAATTACTATGTACCGTATTGTTGTGTAGCCGAAAAACTACAAAACATACATAGTTAAAATATCTCGTATCTTACTTTACAACATGTGGAAAACAACAAACAATATAAATAATAAGGGAAGCAGGTGTACAGCTCCAGTAGGTTAAACCAGGTAAAATTAAGGTAGACCAGGATCAGAGGTCATGCATAACAATGCACATACAATAACATGATGTGTTTTCACTACACTTCTCCCCGTTTCATAATAAAAATATGAATTTATATACACTACAGTATGGAATTTTAAAAAAGGTTTATAGCGTTAGGTATTGAAAATACACTGAAACACCATAAATAGGTTTGGTAGGGAAATATTTAATAAAACTATGATTGTACAATGATATTCATTTTAAGTTTGGAGTTGGCACAATGCATGTAGTCTCATCAATAAAATGAACAGGATGCCCCCTCCTATCACAGTTATGCTACAGACAATGCTGAGCAAGATAATGCCTCTATGCTATTGTAATGGAGTGATCTGAGTCCATCTACGAACAATTGTTAAGTACGTATGTGCTATGTATATATACTACCAAATTCTGGTCTAAGTTTTGTCTCATTATGGCGAATTGAAGGTAGGTGTATAACAAAGAAAACAAGACCAAGCGTATGCGTATATTGAAAAGGCTCTGATTCAATGGCAAAATCTACAGCTGAAAAATCTACAGTTGAGTTTGAGATGCAACATTCTTAGTCCGCCGCGTCACGATCCGCAGAACATTCTGCTCCCCCGGAAAAGTCCTGTTGACCTGAAGCTTCTGTAACTTGGAAATAGTAGCCGCTTTGTGGTATTGCAGCACTGTTACATTTAAGGCTTACTATGAAAATAGCAGCGGATTTAAGCGTTCATAAAACGATACATCTTTTATTACAAAATATTAATGTAAAGTTATTTCATCATGATATAAATGTGATATTAAATGTGATATTAAACGAAACAGTATAGTAAATGCTACTTTGTACATTGTATGACACTTACAGTGCTAACTGTAATTTTAATTTTAATAAATTAAACATTCCCTTAATTCATATCCAAAAGATCGTAATGAGATATCATATGGAGAAATCATGTACACTTTATTCATGAGCTAAATGTCACGTGACACTGTTCTCATTAATATTTATGTCTTTAAATTGTCTCCCTTACGAATAAAAATTACATACCTTTTATGTATGAAATTTGTGTGATTACGTCAAAACTTTCATTTTTTTTTAATGAGAACATGTGTTTAGGCAATGCATAGATTATCTGTGTATGTTTTCGTCACCACAATCAGTGATTCACACTTAAAATTCATTTTGAATACCTCTCTATCCAACCATAGATAATCTAAAAATATGACTTTACCGGCTAAAATGAGTAAATAAATATATAAACAGCTAAAAATATAAGCTTGAAACCGAAAAAATTATAAAATGAAAAATTTCATTCAATTTATAACGATAATTCGTAATCAAAAATATGCAATATGCCTAATGATTCAATATAAAGACTATATACATGCCTAGTTGCAAGTGCGATGGCTTACTGAGAAAGTCTTGAAAATGCTAAATTGGAAGTAAAAAGGAACCGACAAGACTTTTTTAATTTGAGTCAAAATTTCTGACACAACTAGTTTGCAATGAAAACTTTGTAAGTATATGATGAACTACTTTACCTATGAATGGCAAGTATTTTAAAAATAATTCCAAAATCCCTTCATTACGCCTTTCATCACTAAAACACACTTTATTCCTACAACGCCCCGCTTCGATATTTCAGATTCAAAAGGAACCGCCATCTCAATATCTAATGTAAACAAAACAAGCACATTCCAATCCCGGATGATGTAAATGACAGAACCAAATGAGGAGAAAATATTTCCGAAATACTTATTTTTTATAATTTGTGATTTTTCTCATTCCTTTCTATATATTCTTTTGTAATGAAAATCGCCATTGTGATAACAATATGGCCGCTATGCAAATTAGTAAAATGTACACCATTTCTCCATATGTTGAGCGTATGCCCTTGTAAAAAGCGGATTTTAATCGGTTCCCCGGTGTCAAACACCTAGAACTTGTACATTAAACACTCTAAAAAAGAAATAATACACGCTATAAAAAATAATCACATGCCGAATTGAAACAGGCATAATAGATAGGATTTAATGGTATAATAGCTGTTTTAGGATTATGCTCTGTTAATTTATAAAATGCATTTTTCCATGTTAAAAAAATTGATTGATCCGTCACTCTCTACACAAAATATGCGTCAAAATTTACAGTATGACGTCACATCGACAAGTGCACCGCGATAAGTCAGTTGTTCATATTTATCGTTGTTGGACTTATTTGACAACAAATTTGCACGCATAGGTAATTTTTAATGTAGTTTAATGTTTTCGTCCATATAACAATCGAAAATTATTTATTGGCATTTTTGATGACTTGTTTTTTTTTTGTATGATGCCATAGTCAACATTTCCCGTACTTCTGGTCGGCGTGGTTAGTAGTAATGATGCCCCAGAACCCAATGATTGGAAACTGCTTGGTGCCTGTGAGAGAAATCTACTTGAACTGGATGGTGTTTAGTATGGCATCATTAATCCCTGAACACTTGGCGATATAGAACCACCTTGTGCCTGGGAAAATGTACCAGTGGAACTTGTACCAGTGGTCATTGAAAAAGTATGACTGTCCAGTTGGCGTCAACACATAGATATTTGACGGTAAGTAATCACCATGTGTAATGGAGGATCTTTCAATCTGGATTGATTGAAACATCTGGCTTAAGCCCCCATGGATTTGAATATAACTTTGTGGTGGGTATTAAGCTAAATAATGTGGTGTTAACCATATGGCCAAGGGATTTCACATTTTGGTTGGTTAAATCCCGGAGAGGCGAAATGGCCATTTAGAGCTGTACCTGTTTGCAGGGAATGTTGGCCTGTAGACACTGTCCCTACTCATGGTTGCTGAAATGCACTCTATGCACCCACCCTTACTTAAATATCCTATGTTGATTGGATTAGAATCCATATTGATATGATAAATCAGTGCTTCACGCAAGATTGACTGCATGATTGACTGCACGCTGGTAAGCATTGGTGATTTGCCTTAAATTTTAGTAATTTTAAAGCCTAAACTAATTTTACAGAAAATAAATAGATAAACCGCAGCAAACAGAGTTTAAGAAAATATTTCAAAATATACTATACCCTAATTTACACAGTAATTATTGATGTTAAAAATATAATAACTTTACTTAAATCTACGAACTGAACCTTGAGAATAAGTTTTATAACTTTCCAACAATTCAAATGTAGACCAAAAAAAAGTCTTCAGAAAAGTAAAAACGACAATGTAACAGTCGATTTGGCATTAAAATGGCGACTAAGAAGACGACCGAAACATGTAAACAAGCTGTCAAAATTATAAAAAAAAAGATTCTCTTGGTAATTAATTACTACAACTATTATTTGTTAGATAAATGCATGAGTGTGCTAATATACTTAATACGATAAATAAAACACTACAAAACTTTTATACTCTTGAACACGTGTTTACAATTTACGCTTTTAATGCTTATGGAACGGTAGCAGTCACGTGTTTTCAGAAACACGAGTGACAAATATAATTTAAAAACTTAACAAATTAATCTTAATTTCATTCTAGCAAAAACGCAAGATAACGACAAATTCAACAGTTTTACCGAAGCAAAAAAATGACAACATTGAGTTCCGATATGAAAATATCACGACGCAGCACGTACGTGATAACTGTCAACACACCGTGAAACACTTACACTACGGAAACATGACATTGCTTGTCAGAGTGTAGGAAGAACGCACCTGACGCTTATACAAAACATCCAATGCAAAAAAAAAAATGTTTCTCAGAAAACGAAATACAACAAGAAAATAAAAAAACGGCGATATGAATATCTCCATGTAAACAAAAATATCCAAAAATACAATGAAAGTTTACTGGAGACGACATATTGTTAAGCCGAGAAACAACAAAACACACGCGTAGTAAAATATCTGTTGCCTTACCTTACAATATGTGGAAGACAACAGACAATATTCAATACCAAGGGAAACAGGTGAAAACACAGGTATGGTATGGTCTACAGCAGAATCGGAACTGGAGCTCCAGTAGAATGGACCAGAACATTTTGGGTTGACAAGGGCCAGAAGTCATGCATTACAATACACATACAATAACATAATGCGTTTTCTCTACAGTATTACCTGTTAAGCCGCACACTACTTATATGTTGATTTTTGAAATTACCGTAGTTACAGTAATGTAAGTTAAAGTTTGTAAATTGTGTACGTTAGTAGTTTGTTAACTGAATTAGTGCATGGTTATCATCCATATTCACTCTGATGAAATATGGTAACAAAATTTTGTTACTAGTGTCATTATGTGTTATTAGTGGTATGAAGGGCATGGTTGTATGGATACTTCAATTATCTCCTTTTACAAATCCTCCTTACACAGGTTATATTTTGTATCTAACAGAAAGGTAAAAAAAAAAATATCTTAAACTTTACTCAAACTTCCTTTTACAATTTTACACCATACAATAAAGCATAAAGGTAGGGCAGCTGATAACTGCAAAACGAATTGCTTTTACGGAATCTATACGATAGCACAGGTTAATTAAAGATTTTCAGTTTATTGTATTGTCTTACCTATCGTTTAATTAGAATTTAAACAAAGGGAACAAAAACAATTTTTACTTTTTACACTATAACTGATGTCAATTATTCTAATTTATGTGCAGAATGATTATGAAATACGATTTAGAGTAATTCGACTTTCGGGTAGATATGAATTGGTTTTTTCAACAAAAAATTAAGAATGGAGACAATATGAGTCACTGGACAAAGGCAAGTTTGTCAGCTTACCAGAAATTATATAATCATGCCCTGGTATGGAATATAATCATATTGATACTCTCTTTTTTTTTGTTTAGGTTTTGGTGAAATTTCAAAGGTTTTTCCTTTTTTCCTTTTTTTCAAAGGGAAAAAGAGTAAAAATCTCGATAATTTCATATGATGCATCATATCTATATTTGGAATATAGCAAACTTTATTATAGTGTCCTAAACATGACGCACACATTATTATAATAGACAATATATGAGCAAAATATAAGTAGTGACACTTTTATGTATACCTTTTGTCATATTATTTCATCTTTGTCAGAAACTGGCTTCAGATACCCTACGTTCCTGAAACACGTAGTGTATCAAAACACCTTGGCTAGCTAAGATGAATTATTTTGATAAGTACTTTTTTCCCATGTTGACATTAACTTGAAACTTATATTTGTCCTATTTAGTCGCAATGACTCAAACAATTTTCATCTCGTAGTTACAAAAAATAAATGAATATCTCATTTATGCTTTTATATTTTTATTCGATCTTGACAGATCTGGACTAGTTAGATAAACAGCCAAAATGATAACAACAAGTCCCATGATTGTCTGTTGAGGTACACAATAGCCTTGTTTTCAGCATTTACCACATCTTTTCCAACACGCTTCCCTATTGATTCCACAATAGTCATCAAGAATTTTGGCCTTACAAAAAATATAATTCTTCTGACAACGAAAGATACAGCGTTTACATCGACTCCACAAAAAACCCTCCGAGATATCCACTGTCATCAGTAAAACGGAGAGGAGAAGCAAAACAACAACCTTTAAAAAATTAACAAAATTAATCAGCGTTGTCTTATTTAAGACTGTATTCTCTGTTCATTTGCTTTGATTTTTATATTTTTTCGGCTTATGGAATTTTCCTCTTCCTTTTCTTTTCAAACATTTTGTTGAAGAAATACTTTCAACAAATTCAAAATCATTACCCAGGTGCAATTTTAAATTTTGACTAAGAGCTTTTCACATGTGTGTTGACCAATCACCCACTACCATTTTCTTTTTTGTATAGAGATATTCTTAAAATTTTTAAAAAACTACTCAGTTGTCATCAATTTAAATTTGCGGTCTTATCAAAGTTAACATTTTTTGCGAAAGTAAAATTCGTATTTGAAAATGACATTACAGCACATTCTTTATTACCATTTGGTTCCTATTTAAATATTGTGTTAATGTCATAGCAAAATTCATAAAATTGAAATAACATTATTATATTTTTACAACAAACTACATATGAACAGTAAACTAATAATGTTTATAATACATGTAAATGTACTTACATATTTCTGCATGGTTTATTTTTGTCTCTTTTCTGTTTATCTATCAGAACAAGTTTACTAAATGATATATCTCTAAATGATACGAAGAAAGTAGATAGATAGATAGATAGATAGATAGATAGATAGATAGATAGATAGATAGATAAAGCGAGATGGACAAATAAATATATATAGATGGATAGGAAGTGTTAACGTTTACCTTGTGAGAGATTGTGCTCGTTCCTCCGACAACTGCTGATGCTATTTCTGTGAGAACTTGCAGACGTATTTATACCAAGTAGATATATTTTTTTTATTTTTACTAAGTCATGATCATTGCCTATATTAAACATGAACATTAGGATGTCTTTTAATGATTGATTGTAATATCACTAGCATCAATTTATGCCATTTAAAATCATGCGCTGATTTGCAACGAGCTGTCTTGAAACTAGAACACTCTCTCTCTCTCTCTCTCTCTCTCTCTCTCTCTCTCTCTCTCTCTCTCTCTCTCTCTCTCTCTCTCTCTCTCTCTCGCGTGAGATGCATGGACGATTGGTTCGCTCTCTACAGTTAACTTTTGGTTTCGAGACTCTTTTTGAAAAAAAGTGTGTCCACATTCAAACTTTGATTAAAACAAGGAAATACTATTCATAAATAAAGTTTCACTTAAAAAACCCACTTTTAAATATTTTTTTTCTAGAATATCAAAACAGCACAAGATATCAACCAGTGTCTCTTATTATAGATACCTTTTTTAAGAGAAAACAATAATTATCTGTTTTAATTATACAGATTGTACTCTCATATTATTCATGCTAACTTTTTGACGGCGGACGAGTTGGGCGGTCTTTCGATGGTCCAATATATTTTTTTTATTATTTAAGAATTGACTAACTTAACGCAACGGAATCAACATCTTTTTAGTTCCGTGCAGGCAATTAGTCATGCAATATTTTGAATTTTTTATTTACAATAAGGTGTTGCAGTTTATGCAGTTTCTAAAAATGTTCCTGATTTGTATACCGTTTAATTTTGCAGGAATATGTAAAAAATTATCTGGTCTGGAAAATCAGATTAGCATTAAACGATAATCTGAGATTTCTACTTTTTTTAAACATATTTTTTTCTCTTTTGATATTCTAGAAAAGAAAAAAACAAAATATTTTTTCAAAGTAAAACAGAGAGGGCAAGTTAGAGAGAGAGAGAGAGAGAGAGAGAGAGAGAGAGAGAGAGAGAGAGAGAGAGGAAGGGAGGGAGGGAGAGAGATAAAGAGAAAGAAAGAGGGAGGTAGGGGGAGAAACAGAGAGAATGACAACTTTCTCATTCTAATGTTATAACTACTCGAGGCTAATCAATGCATGCTTTAAATCAAATGGCCTATTTGAATTAATCATTAAAAAACAACCTATGTACATGTTCAACACAAGTGTTGGTCGTGACTCATTAAAAGTTTAACCCCCCCCCCTTCCCCTCCGATCTATTTGGTGTAAATGTATCTGAAATAACGTCAGCAGTTATCAGAGGAGCGAACACAATCTCTCACAAGGTAAACATTAACATATATGTTTAATAATATTTGAAAGTGTTCTTCGAAGTGAAACGTACTGAATACAATGCAATTTTTTCTTTAATAAAGGCTTGATTGTGGGGAAAGTGTTTTGAAAGAAGAGTCTCGAAACTACAAGTTAAGGAAGTAAGCAATAGAACAAAAAAAATGTTTATCATTTTTAACAGTTTATAACGACCCATTCATGTTTATGTAAGTTTGATTGTGGAGACACTTCTTTAAAGAAGAGTCTCAAAACTAAAAGTTAACAGTAGATAACGAACCATTCGTCCATGCATCTTACGAACGTAAGAGAGAGAGAGAGAGAGAGAGAGAGAGAGAGAGAGAGAGAGAGAGAGAGAGAGAGAGAGAAAGAGAGAGAGAGAGTGGTATAAATGCGTCTGCAAGTTGTCACAGAAAGAGCATCAGCAGTTGTCCGAGGAACGAGCACAATCTCTCACAAGGTTAACGTACCGCTTCCTTCCTATCTATCTATCTATCTATCTATCTATCTATCTATCTATCTATCTATCTATCTATCTATCTATCCATCTATCTATCTATCTATCTATCTATCTATTTTTATACCTCCAATTGTTCCATTATTCAGTGCAATGTGAAAAAAGTTTAAATTTTTTTTCTTAAACGAAATCCTAACACCATGCAGAAATAAATAAGTATTCGGATTATAAGAAATTTTATATCACTGATTTGTTTAACTAGTTCTATCAAATTTGCGTGGACTTTACACATTTAATCTTAATTCTTTTTTATATACGCATATATTTCAAGTTTAATATGCGGCATTGGATTATCAGTAAGAACAATTACTCGAGCCAAACCTCATGTTAGATAACAAAAGGGCTTTACTATTTTTATCTCATTATCTTGAAAAAAAAAATCGGTTGATTCGCCATTCTTTTACAACTTAAGATTTAACTCACCTGAGCTGAAAGCTCAAATGAGATTTTCTGATAACATTTTGTCCGTTGTCCGATCGTCTGTCCGTTTGTCCATCCGTCTGTAAACGTTTTACATTTTGAACTTCTTCTGTTATACTGCTTTGCCAATTTCAATTATTTTTGACACAAAGCATCCTTATGGTAAGGCAAATATAAATTGCAGAAATAAAACATTGTTCCCTTTTCAAAGCGGAGAAAACCTCGAAACTGTAGAAAGAGAGGGTGCATTTTTTAAATCTTCTTCTCAAGAACTACTGTGTCAAATTCAATGAATTTAGCATAAATAATCCTTATGGAAAGGCAAATATCAATTGCAAAAATTATTGGCTAATTCTGATCCAAATCGGAGTTATTACGGAAATGATAATATAGCAAAGGCGTGTTTCAATCAGTTTATAGCTTCAGGCCCGGTATTCCAAACGAGTCTTGGTAAAATGGGTAGGCAAACCCGGGCCGGGACAATACAAAAGCGGGGGCATATTGAGATTTTTCATTTTACGTCGATAATAATTAACCATTGTCATTGAATTTTTCAGGATATGTTACAAACCGGTGTATTTGTATTCGCTGTAAATATTGATAGACAACAATGCGTATTTTGAAATTTATTGACGATTGTTGATTTCCAAGTTGGTAAAATGGGTAGACAAACCTGGGTCGACATTTTACGGGTTTGTGGACTTATTTAAGAAGAAACGTAATAATTCATGTTTAATTCTAAGCCTCTAAAACGAGGCAGCCATGACGCATGATAAAGGGTCGATCTGACAGGGATGAATTTGTTTGTTGTGCAACTGTTCGCAAGCGAAGGGAATCTTTGAAACATGCAAAATACATTGTGATGTAAACTGAGGTTGAATATTTCAATGCGTTGACAGTTTTCACATATGACGGTGGTGTTAGCTTGTTTTGATTTTCGTTTCATTTTCATTATTTATGCTTTGTAACCTGGGAACTATTGCCTGTATTTTGTAATTTTTACGTACCAAAATCAAACAGAGACTTTGGTAAGTCATACAGTTTACCTGCACAGATTAAGCAAAATCTGATGTATCAACAAAGGACTAAAATATAATTCATTCTATCGATACATGTATAATTCGGCATGATCTTTTGCGTAATGGTTGGCTAATGCAAGGTGTTTTGTTGAAACGCTCAGCATTTTCTCAAGTTTATTCAGTTTAAATAGAGATTTATATCGCTGAATGAAATATGTAGGTTTATATATATGATTCATTTTGAAAAATAAATTGTGCTCTTTTTTTGTTATAGTGCATGTTTCTTATGTTAAATTGTTTACAATTTCCATTTACTTACTTTTTTTGAGAGTTGAACTTCGTATTATAAGCAAGATACAGACCGTTGCTCACAATTCTATGTTTGTACACAGTTCTGAGGCCATTTGTTTTGGTTTCCATTTTAACTGCTGAATAGAAAATACCAAGTTAAAAATCTTCAGCTGAATGTAATAAACTCATTTGAACAAAATATGGCTCAAACCTAGCAAAATTTTGAGCTCTGTATCTTGCTTTTAATTCTACGATTGATGCTGAAGTTTTTGTTGATCATTTGAAATGTCTCGCTAAACGTCAAATACTTGTACAAAAAAAAATTAAACGATGATATGCTGTATCTACTCTCTGGGGGCCCCTCTTTATACAATGAATAATATGAAATCTACATCATTTTTTATAGTTTTTCAGACACGAGTAAATAAAAACGGCACCGTTAATCCAGTATTCCATAGTTTTGAAACATTTCTGTTACGGGAATAAAGGCATGATCAATATTCCTAAAAAGTATTACGGCAGAAAACTATCATGGTTTGTAGGCATTTCTTTTTTTTGAATGAAGATGAAAATGGCCGTAGTAATATAGAGTGATATGCCTGTGAATATATTGATTTTTATAGCTCTTAAACATGTTACGTGACAACATTTTTCATTCCAGTGTATCCATCAATCAACTGTGAATAGGGTTAGAAAGCCACACGAAATTACGCCAGCTAAACAACGGTCGTTTAATTATAATGGGGAAGACAAATTAAATGTTTGAATGCTTTTAGTCTGAGAAATTGAGCGCACTGGGGTACAATTTTCTTCTCCTATCTATAGAAAGTTTTTAAATATAATACAATAACTAATATAATACATTTTCTTTTAAAAATACAATATCTAGTAAATAGTTGAGGGAGAAAATGTACTTACATGCTCTCATATGTTTTGATCGCTTTATAAAGTGGGGGTAGGGGTAGGGGGCAGAACGAAAAGGTAGGGAATTGGAATTTAAGTTATCAGTGTACCACTACCAAATGTTTAGTTTTATATCTAGCGTAGGATTTTCTTATTTTCGGTGCAAATAGTATTCCATAAAGGTACAATGTCAAAGATTACGTGTTTGCAAAATAGTGTTAAATTTAAATACGTTACAGTATTTATTTTTTGTTATTCTACCAAGGGGTCATATGACACAATATGTTTTGGACGCCCATTTAAAGTGATTGTTGCTCAGGTGAGCGAATTGGTACCTTGGGCCTCTTGTTGATGATAAAATTGATATTTTTTTCTGATAAGTTCCCTTTTATAAAAAATAATATCTTATGATATATATAAAAAGAAAGAATGGAAATAATCGCCAACACAATTAATATGGGAGTTCAAAGTAAAGTGAAGTACACGGTTAATAACCTCATTAATTCGAAGCATATATTCACTTCACTTAAAAAGGGGGTAAACAAGAGTACAAAACACATTAATTGTGTTTACCAACAAAAAATTATTAAAATATTGAATGCAATCATTATCTTTGTGATGAAGTTGAAATCAGTTTATTTCAGTTTTTTTTTTTTACTTTTTTTTTTGTTTTGTTGTTTTTTTTTTGGGCAAATCGTTGCAATTTTAGGATAAGTTGTAGTCCATACTTATATTTAACATAACCTGTTTGGCCAGTTTGAGAGTCGTGGTTGTTTGGCCAGCGTGCGGCCACGTTGCTGACTTTGTTCCCCAGTTCGTTATTTATGACGAATTCCAGTCCTGTAGACTGGTACCCAGAAATACTATGAATCTGTTTGGGAATCTGTTTTTCTCCAGTCGGAAATATTTTGTAGATATTTTATTAGTTTTATGGTGTATTTACGTGGATGTGGTCTCTTGTTATTTTCGTTGTATTAGTGAACATATCTATAAGTTTAGGAAAAGGTAATTATTGTTTCAGTATAGGGTATGTTATATCGTTAAAGCTAAACACCGCTCGTAAATAGGCACTGTCCGCCATATTTCTCTTTCAGCAAAGCTTTCCCCATAACCCCTATATAAGCCACAGACCTCTTAACAGTTCAAAGTATTTCACTGTAGAGGTCTCATCTGTGTGGACGTACATCTTCCTTCGCCCTGTTACTCGATTACGGGGAAATTATCAAGTTTTACGCATTTTTATTAAGCCATGAGAATATGAATATCAAATAACAGGTCAACGTATAACTTAAGGAATAAGAAATCAATTATTCTTTGAGTTTTATGAGGTGCTAATTTCGGTCAATAAAGTCCGAAGGTCTTGATGATAGATTTGGCCACGCTGCGTCCGAAATTGTCACCTCATAGTTTTCAAAAATGATTCTTTATTACATATATTTATATCATTTCCAATTTGTAAACTTTCAAACAACATTATTTTAAAACCACTACTATTTATGAATCACATGCTGTATATTACTACGCGGCGCCTTTTTCTGTTATGCATAAGACACGCCTATTTTGTGTCACTCTTCTTTTATGAAGTTATTGGGTTTTAAGTTTCAAAATTGATTCGTAATGTTTTCAAAGACAAAGACAGTTGAAGATGTAAATAAAGGTTTTTTAGGTCACCATTTTGCTACTCCTCTCCGTTTTACTTATGACAGTAGATATTCCAAAGGGAGTTATTGAATGATTTGTCAAACGGCTGAGGAAACGCCATCAACCGAATCTCTACTTAAGCTCCTTGAACATGCCCTCAAGCTGAACAATGTTATGTGTAATGCCGAACAATAAATACAAATTAGTGGACAAGCTATGTGCACCAAAATGGCTCCCCCTTACACCAACATATTTATCGGAAGATTGAAACGGGTCGAAAACCGAGACTGCCTAAATGAATTCTTTACCTTCTTTACCTACTTTGCCATCTAGCTGCCACCCTCCCAATACTTTCAGAGGAATTCCTAAACAGACGGATCTGTTCTTCTGATGAAATCTTTGAACTACAGAGCAGGATATTAAAATCACAGGGGTGTAATCGAAGGTATAGAGTCCAAACAGTGCAATTTGCAATTGATGAAATTCTTACAAAAGACAGGAAAATTTTGTTGCAAAACAAAGAAAAAACAGACAAAAGCAGGCTTACACTTGTTACTACCAATTGCCCCGCACTTAAGAACCTTAACAACATCCTTAAACAATTCTGCCTATTCTTCACACTAACAAAAGAGTGGTTGACCTTTTCAATGATCCGCCAATGGCTATGTTTAAATCCAAGGAACTGAAAGGAAATGGTAGAGAGAGCGAGATAAGACAATCAATTGCCAAATGGCGGTTTTAAAACATGTTCAGATGCAAGATGTCTCCTGTGCACCAACACAGTCAGTTTTAAAGCCCCATCATTGGTCGCACTTGCAAGATATTTGGCAACACGTCTTTCCGTACAGACGACTGCATCCATCTCATCAGTTGCAATGCATATATATATATATATATATATATATATATATATATATATATATATATATATATATATATATATATATATATATATATATATATGGCAATTCCACGTCATTCCCATTTACTTTACTTTAAATGCGTATTTAGTGGGTAGAGCAGCATACCTTTAGGAAGTCGTTCGCGCATCTAAAGGACAGGTGTCTAAAAATACTGATGTTTTGATGGTACAATCATTAATCTAAGTCAATATACTGCTCAAAGCAAGCACACGTGTTGCTCGTGACTTTCGTAACAACAAAATGTGTCAGATTTTTAAAAAATATATCTGAAAACTGTCAGAAAGATGACATTCCATTTTAAGCGGAAAAACATCGTGTTTAAATACCTATCACCCGGTCCTTTCTATAATAAAGAGTTAGAATACAAATAAAGAGTTGTATACTGCTTTTGCATTCACAACATGCTGGTGGACTAAATATTAGTTAGTAGTAGGAAATCTTAAACATCGGAAGTCACTTTGAAATGTAATAGGTCTTTCAATCAGCAAAAGACAATTTGTAATTGAAACAATTAGTCTTTTTCTGAATAATATTATAAATTACCATTTAGTTCTAAGTATTATACTCGGCTCAATGTTATTTCCTTTATTGTTAAAATATATTTGGTACAAGTATACAAAACGTTTGGTTCAAGGTATCGCTTACAGAATTATGATATATGGTTTAGTGGTGGGGATCTCAACAGTTTTCAAGACATTTGGTATTTTCCTGTTTCCTGGAGTCACAACAATCCCATAGGGTCATGGTCTATATTATATTTGATTCATCATAATACATTTAGAAACAAGCATTCTGAGAGTATTGCATAAGCAATACACGTCCCCTACCGGTTTGTAGAAAATGTGAAAGCAATGCACTGTTATGCAGAATATCGAACCCGAACATTAAAAAATTGGAATATGAAAAATTAATTTTCTCGCAAATATGTCAATCAGACGCTACAAAAGTGTAAACTTGATCTGTAGTTTGACATTTTGAAGCTGTTCAGCAAATTTCATATTATTCCTCAAACGCATAAAGAAGAAAAGTGTGGAAAACTGAAGTGGGACAGACAGGAAAGCTATAGTCCCCTCCGGTGAAAACCGGTAGGGGACTAAAAAAAACCCTTACCTTCCTATTATAACTCGTATAAACATAATTAGGTCTTTCCACCTTTCAGTTGAAAGACCTCTTGTTTTCTTTATGTTTTGAATTCGAAGGGGGGGGGCACGTAGGTTGAATTCGAAAGGGGAGGGGTTAATTGACAATCTTTTATTATATGAAATTCTTATTTGGGACACTGAATAAAATTATAGTAAAATCTGACCTATAGAACAAAATTTTTAAAAGTGATCCAACAGACAACAGACAACTTAATAACAATATGGCTTACATTTTTTAGCTTTAAATACGATCCATACACTAAAGGTAACAAATGTGTAAATGAGAGAGAGAGATAGAGAGAGAGAGAGAATGACAACCTTTTTCACTCTAACTTTATGACTACTCGGGACAAATCAGATCATTCGTTAAAATGGAAAGTATTGTTGCTTGTAAAGTAACGATCAATCATTAAAAAACCTAAGGCTCATGTTCAACGCGTGTTGATCGTGACTTATTCAAACATAAAAAAATATACATAAAAATTATTTGGTATAAATATACTTAAAAGTTGCCACAGAAAAACTGTCCGAGGAACGTGCACAATCTCTTGCAAGGTAAATATTGCTCGCTCTCTCTCTCTCTCTCTCTCTCTCTCTCTCTCTCTCTCTCTCTCTCTCTCTCTCTCTCAAAAGTGTAAACTTGATCTGTAGTTTGACATTTTGAAGCTGTTCAGCAAATTTCATATTATTCCTCAAACGCATAAAGAAGAAAAGTGTGGAAAACTGAAGTGGGACAGACAGGAAAGCTATAGTCCCCTCTGGTGAAAACCGGTAGGGGACTAAAAAAAACCCTTACCTTCCTATTATAACTCGTATAAACATAATTAGGTCTTTCCACCTTTCAGTTGAAAGACCTCTTGTTTTCTTTATGTTTTGAATTCGAAGGGGGGGGGCACGTAGGTTGAATTCGAAAGGGGAGGGGTTAATTGACAATCTTTTATTATATGAAATTCTTATTTGGGACACTGAATAAAATTATAGTAAAATCTGACCTATAGAACAAAATTTTTAAAAGTGATCCAACTTACTATACATCCAATTTCTGGTTTGAAATAAACTTTATGTTTGTAACTACATCCAGTCAGCTACAACAAGAAAATCAAGTTCTAGATTTTCATCACTGCCCACTTCTCTAAATATTCAGCCATGCAGATGGTTTTTTATTTCCATGTTAAGGAGAAAGTACACACAAAATGAACAATGCATTATTATTAATGTACATCAATATTATTTTAGGCACACATTAATGTGAATTACTGTTAACTCCCTAGTTTTTGCAGGATATCATTCATATATTTGTATCATTAATACATAATATATTTTTTTTCATAACAAAAGATTTTAACGTTCCATAAAAAATTGTTAATATTTTGTTGGGTTTTTTTATATTCAGGAAAAAAACCCAATCAAAATAGGTTTTCCAAGTAAACCATTATGTGACCCTATTTTACTTTTTAATTAGTAACTGTCAGTTTAAATTTTTTGAAGGAAGAGTCCCAAATACCCATGTTAAAGAAACAGACAACTTAATAACAATATGGCTTACATTTTTTAGCTTTAAATACGATCCATACACTAAAGGTAACAAATGCGTAAATGAGAGAGAGAGATAGAGAGAGAGAGAGAATGACAACCTTTTTCACTCTAACTTTATGACTACTCGGGACAAATCAGATCATTCGTTAAAATGGAAAGTATTGTTGCTTGTAAAGTAACGATCAATCATTAAAAAACCTAAGGCTCATGTTCAACGCGTGTTGATCGTGACTTATTCAAACATAAAAAAAATATACATAAAAATTATTTGGTATAAATATACTTAAAAGTTGCCACAGAAAAACTGTCCGAGGAACGTGCACAATCTCTTGCAAGGTAAATATTGCTCTCTCTCTCTCTCTCTCTCTCTCTCTCTCTCTCTCTCTCTCTCTGTATTACCAATTGTTCCATTATTAAATGCAGTTTGATACACATAAACAATACTTTTCTTTTTAAGAGAAATTTGAACACCATGCAGAAATCTGTTAGTATCTGGATTTTAAGACATATTGACTCTTCATATGTAATTCGTTCTTTGAATTCTATTCCAATTTCTTTACACGTGAATTCACACAGTGAATTTCAATTTCAATCTCTGGTAATGTTTTTGTCAGTAAGAACTTTTACTTGAGCAAAATCTTAGGAGAAAATAATAAGGGATCTTGCAAATAATAATGATCGAGAGGCCATTATCTAATTAACATAGATTGACAGTAATAAATTCCATTTTATCTGATAAGTTTCCTTAAATAATAGCTTTTGAAAAATAAAAACAGAAAAAAGAAATGAGAGCAATCGTCAACACATTAAAGATGTATGCTCAAAGCAAAGTGAAGTACATGGCAAAAACCCTAGTCATTTGGGTTACTTTTTTAAAAATAAGTTTGAATCAAAACAAAAACGTTCCAACAAAAGATTGAATGTTTGCTAATTACTACGCCAAAAAAGGGTTAAAGAAAACGGACAGAAACACGCTTCGTTTGTTTACTATTAAAGTAATACAGTCTTGAATACAGTCAACACGTTAAACAGATAACGCCGAGTAACCACATCATTTTTTTTAAGGTCGCCATTTTGCTTCTTCTTTCCGTTTTACTGATGACAGTGGATATCTCGGAGGGATTTCTGAAAAAAGTTGGCAAATGGCTCAGGAAACGGGTATGCGACGCGTGTAAACTTGGTTGTCAGGCAGATTATGTTTCTTGTCACACCAATTTCAGGCCAGGTTGTGGTTCCATAAGGAAAAAGTGCAAAGAGAAGTGTACAAGAAAAAGATGTTGAATTTGAGTATTAAGATGAGACTGATTACCATGAAGCCAATTGTAGTCATCAAATAATCGAGATTTGTCGAAATTGAATAAACATAAAAGAATGAATTTGAAATTTTTGTGATTAAAATTAAATGAACCATTGCAGATGTAATGAAAGTTATTAGCAATTGCATGTACCATCTTGAAGAAAACAACTCATCAATTTCTCGAAACTAAATGTTTAAAATTAGTGTTTCTTTGGGACCACTTCTCCCTTCGTACTTTCGTCTTTAGTGCGAAGATGCGAGGTTGCGAAGGCAAAGGTGCAATACTATGTTCGCTTCCTCGCTTTTAAAACTTCACACTCTCACCTTTGCAATTTTACACTTTCGCTCTTCACCTCTTTTTTGTTCGTACATATAATTTTATGCAGGGATTTACTTGCTAGAGTCTGCTGATGCTGTATGATGTAAATGGTACATATGCGCTAGACAGTGTGACGACAATCGTGTATTTCTAAAAGTTCATTTTACTGGGTTATCTCCAGTGCTGGCTAAGCCCAATTATTATATACTCCATATTAGATTTAACGCCTGCTATGTGTGTGCACTCCCAGACATCTGACACTTACAAGGCTGCTTACCTTTGTTCAATACTATGGTTTAAACAAAACCATTCTAATTTCATTAGTGCACAAAGAGGTTAGACTGAGACTTGTTTAAAATATCTTCTCAAAATATCTTTTCTATTTTGTAGACGCCATTTTTATAGATAAAAAAGTTATTTTTCAATATTAAAGACCTCCACGTACATTAAGGTGCGAAGGTGCGGAAAAAGCGAAGTTGCAAGAGCAAAGGAGGGATAGTTGTATCGCTCCTTTGCCTTCACAGCTTTGCCCTTTTGCCTTTGCATCATCACGCTTCCTCGTCGCATCCTTAAGGAACACCATAATAAAATTAAAGGAAGTTGGAGAAATATAGTGTTGACATTCTCCTCTTAATGTTACTTCAATGTAGATATATCATGCAAAAATATGTTTGAATTGGTTAAGTACACAAAATAGTGCTATAAACTCTACATATTTATATTTATTACGCCAAAATCAGTTTATTTCTGTAAAAAATATATACTTCTACAATAACCTCGGTTCATATTTGATTTAGAACAAAGCTTTACAATGTCAAGATCTGCTAAAGAATAAAAGGCGTTTTTAGTGCTAATTTTTTATGAAGTCTTAAATAATTTTCCTTATAAAATACGTTATATCCTGACACATTTGTTCGATTTCATGGATCTCATCCCATCAAATAAAGAAGTTATCGACTATATAAAATAAAGTCGAAATAATTGTGGTATGCAAATATCTACAGTTATCATGTTTGGAGAGATAGGGTGCAAAATAAGTCAATATTTCGCGCCTAAATACATACAGGTATTGATGCTAGATGCGTGGTTTTGTCCTTTTAACTTAAAAAGAAATTCCAGGACAAATATGAAAATTTACATGTTTTGGATGTCATTGTTCAGGAGACTTTTTTCCTGATCAAAATATATGGTCCATACTGATGCATCAGATGTTTTAGGTAACTCTAATAGCAAATTAAAATCAGTCAGGGAGAGGGAGAAGGTCAGTGTTTCTTGGCCATAATATTTTAAACCCTACTTCTGAACATATCCGGTTAGCTATAATGCAGTATATATCCTTTAAATTTTAATTAAACATTTCAGTAAGTTCTGTTCTGTGATTTATCACTGAACAGGAACAGAAATGTAACCAATGTCCTGTAAACTATCAAAACAAAAATACTTTGCGTCTATCTATCTATCTATCTATCTATCTATCTATCTATCTATCTATCTATCTATCTTATTATTTGTATGCGTATGTGCATAAGCTTGTCGTCAAAGATATGTGTCAGGCCTTAACGCACTACGATACTAGTATTTACGGCAGATGTACGCCTTTTAATAGTAATGGAACGCGGCTTGACGGAATAAGAAATAAATGTTGGAATTTTCTAATCAATTCGCAACTGATGAATGTATCTCTTTGTATAGCAACCAATTTTTTGTTCAAGAAAAAGATATTTACCCCCTGTACAGGAAATGTAACTCGTTGCTGAGGACATCATATCACTGAGGTAATAGATGGAACATTTTCCAATATAAAAATAAGTGTATCATACAAATTAAAGAATAGTTAATATTATTCAGACGCTTTAAATGTCCAGATGAAATCATTAAATATACAACAGAGACCAAAATATCAAAAGGAATTTTTTTCTCTATGATTTTTGTGCATTAAGAAATTGTTTGAAGAGATTGCTATAAAAATAATCTATGATCAGGAATGCTAAAACAGCGAAGTATAATTATTCGAAGTTACGATAAACGTACACTTTGACAGCAAGTCAAACGATATTCAATCCATAAATTTCAAGATATTAACGACCGCGAGATATATAGATTTTAAACCCCCCTCCTTCCTATTTTCAGTGCTTATTGGAGAGGGCGGGGGTTTTAAATATCATGGCCGTAAAATACTGACCCTTCCCTTCGCTCTGTCTGATTTTATTTGCTCTTAGAGAGCAGGTTCAAGATATTACGGCCACGAAATATTAAAGCCCCCCCCCCACCTACTTCCAAATTTTCATTAAAAAAGGGGTTCAAAATATTAATGCTGCGAAATATTAAACCATTCTCTAATAAGAGAGGGGATTAAAAATTATATGGCTGCAAAACATCACCCAATCATTCTTGGCATACCGTGGCTTTTGGAAAGAGATGCAGCCAAAAAATGAGTAAATGAAACGGAAAAAACAACTAAAATTATAATACTTAAGTTTGCATATTTTAATATTTAAACACATACTACACATTTACAACTACATATTAAGTATAGAAAAAGTAATTCAAAAAATGTACACCCTTTCATGATATCAATGTTTGATGCATAATAAATCCTTATACAGAAGAATGAGCTAAAACTTGCGTTAATAACTTGAAACACAAATAAATGTAAAAATGCCAATTCCAAAAACTATAGTCCTTTTAAATCAACAATCTGTATTTTCGCATGGCAAGTATTTTCTAAGCTTTTATTGAATTAATAATTATTTCTTTGTTGTGATATAAATAGTAGCATTCACTTATCGGGCTTTTCCAATTAGAGTTCTGAGCTGTAAACGTAAAAACCAAAATTTGTTTTGAATAAAAAACAGAATTAACGTCATCAAACTCTACGTTGCATTGTGTATCAGTAATTGAAATATTTGAGCTGGAAATTAGATTCTTGCGTTATTAAATTATATTATACCCAAGTATTTTAAACAAACACAAATAGCTTTTACAGACAAATCATTTAATAGAGTTTAGGCCAGTTCTGGTTCTATTTTCAAGTGGGATAGTCTGATCTCGATTCAGTTTGTTACATCTGTAGAATGGGGATCTTTCGTAATAAATTACTGCGAATTAGTCTTATTTCTCTATTAGTTTAGTGTCATTGAACAAGCTTTTCTAAGTATTGCGATAAATTATATACGAATAGAGAAGAAACATTTTCGTAGCATTTTACATAGGTCTATTTTCAAGGTAATCATAAGGTTTCTTTCAAAAAATATTTCTAAAAACAGTACATCGAATTTGTCTTGCAAATGATAATTATTTTCTAATCATAATTTGTGCTGAGGTGCAAACAGTTGATGTATTAGACAGTTAATTAAAATCAACTCACCAATAATATACAAATATATTCATTCAAAACTGTGTAATTATAGATCTGTATTCATTCAAAATTATGCCTTAGCTCTTCTAAATAAATTAACATAATTCAGATACACTATTGTAATGCCAAGCATGTAATTCAAGGCTTTTCAGTGTTCCCCTTCCATGACATTTAATGTATCAACACAAGAAAGGTATTTCAGTGTTGATCATTAATATTTTAAAATAATTCTTCTTTTGTTTTATTTTCACTAAATTAATTTATAAAGCTTTTAATTCACCTTCCACCTTCAATATTTTTTCCAAAGGTTCAACAAGAGCTGATTCCTTTATAGAGTCCTTTCGTTTTCTTCCCTCCAGTCCACTCAAGTCTTGTAATATATATATATAAAAAGATGAGTTGACGATATATATCAAAATGAGATCTTAAATGTTACATGATTGTGTAGACTGTATAACTTAATGTATCAAAGAAATTGGACACATTTTACAACCTATATGTTATATATATAACATATATATAACATATATATATATATATATATATATATATATATATATATATATATATATATATATATATATATATATATACTACTATATTAAAATAATAGACTCGAATTTTTGGTCTTTTATACCGAGAAATCGGAAGAATACTGTCCTTTGTTTTATATATTTTAAACATCATTGGTACTTGAAGATTACCAATTTGTTTTTATTTTTTCTCAGGTAATCTTCGCTAATTAATAATCAACGAAAATTCCTCAATAAATCCCGGAAATCACCTGGGTTTTTTGAATTTTACAATCTTGCGTTTGCGCAATACATTCACGCTAACGGGATCTCAAGTTTATGTTTCAACACCATCACATCTGCATGAATAAACTCAGGAATGATAATACAAATACGGGTAAACTTTCATTGGACTTTTGCTATATATTCTGTTTATATATATTATTGATTTCTCATGAGAGAAAGTATGAAATAACAACTAAGTACTTACTTTTGTCTTCGTGATGACAAAAAATATTTGATTACATGCAAAAAAGTTACATTAAATTTGTTAGGAGAGTGAAGATCGAATATGTTTTATCGTTAAAATGAACAATGTCCTACGGACCCAGTCCTATGGATTAAATTTTTTATTTGAAAGGTATTTGCAGTCTCGAAAAGGTTTGTTGTGATGAATTTGTCTGTTATTTTCAAGGCAACATCATTAACTCTCTTCAAAATCGTTCTGGAGCGATTCTGCAATTGTCTGCTACATTACGGGTAACTGTGGTAAGGGCCTTTCTATGGTGTTCCGATGGGGTCACTTCGACCTTCGCAGTTTAACCTTTAGGTCGAAGATGCGAGAGTGCGAAGTTGCGAAGGCGAAAGTGTGAGAGTGCGAATATACAGCTAAAATTGTCTTTAAACAATAGAGAGCTCCACAATGCCGAAAGCGCGAAGATGAGAGTGCGAATTTGCGATGGCGGAGAGCAATAGTAGTATCGCTTCTTCGCCTTCGCAACTTCGCACTCGCGCACCTCAACCTAAAGGCGAAAGTGCGAAGGTCGAAGTGGCCCCATCGGAACACCATACCTTTCCCGAGAAACAGTTAGATTATTCAAACCAATGAAAGTGTAGTAAAATTGATAGCATTATTGTAGGCTTATAGCTTTGTTATGTAAATGTCAATAATAAGGTGTGTCGATCTCTTTTTCGTAAATGTCCGATATCCAATGTCAACCCGTCCACGCACGGGTCAAAGTCTAGTATATATATATATATATATATATATATATATATATATATATATATATATATATATATATATATATATATAAAGCTCTAAAAATGGCTAACGACACGAACAATAGATATTGTCAAATTTTCGGGATAACCAGTCCTTTCTTCAGGACAAAAGAAATAAATTACAAGAAAGTATACAAAAGAACATTATAAACTACATTATAAACAGTTTTAGTTTCATAATGAATCTGCTTATTCCAAAAGTAATTGTTTTGCATAACTGATAATAATTTATCAGTTTTCAAATATCGTATGCTCTCTTCTTGAGTAATTGTATCACGAGAAGGGATAGACCGAAAGCATATTTTTGAACATCATCAACAAAGTTCGTGATGCATTGTTTTCTGGTTTTTTTTTTTTTCGTTTTTTTCTTTTTTTTTTGGGGGGGGGGGGTTATTTAGCAAAACGATGCTAGAAAAAAATCCATTCATTATGCACTGGCATGTCTTTATAGATAGTAAAAATAGTCCCCGAGGTGAAGGTTCACGTGAATACAGGAATATGCATTGCGTATGAGATTAAAAAACTTGAGTTTTACCTTTTTCAATTGACATTATTCTTTGAAGAACATTGGCTCTTCTTACATTCTCTAAAATTAAAGAAAAAAATTTAGTATCATATATGCATTAGTTTTATCATTATATGTATTAGTGTTCATCATACATTTTATATTTAGGTATTACGAACAGAATTGCCATAAATGTGCACTACACACAATGCGTTCTTACTATGTTTTCGAAGCCATTCTTCGTGCTGGTGCCACAAATAAGAAGGACAAAGTTCTTCCTCCTGTGTGTATATACTCCCAGTTTGTTCACTTTCTTCTCTTGTTTGTTGAATACATACCCATCGCTTGAGAATATCAGTGACAACACTGTTGTCACTTTGTTTTAAACAGTCGCCTACTATAATTA
The DNA here is from genome assembly GCF_963853765.1 of Magallana gigas. Lineage (NCBI taxonomy): Eukaryota > Metazoa > Mollusca > Bivalvia > Ostreida > Ostreidae > Magallana > Magallana gigas. Next base: position 4,901,324 of record NC_088856.1, read on the forward strand.
CTAAGGGATCCTTTTCGTCGGGATCGAAATCAAACCCTAACACTTCTATCAATAAATGATAGTTGGATGCGTGTACAACCTTATGAATGACGGTTTCGTTGTCATTATCTCTTAGAACAATATTTGCATCATTTGACAAGAGCTCATTAACGATTGTGAGATATTCACTTGTTGCATTCGAAGTCAAGTCTGACCTGCAAAGAAATTCAACTGCTTTGTGAAGGGGAGTCTTTCCATCAGCATCTTTGGAGTTTACAAAAGCACCGTTTTTTATCAACAATTTTAACAGAACACTCGATGTACAATAATGAAGGGGTGTACACCGATTGCTATCCGCCGCGTTCACGATAGCATTTGCTTTAAGCAAAATAGATGCTGCGTTTAAATTGCCCAATTTGGATGCCAAATGTAAAGGGGTTTTTCCTTCTTTGTCTTTTGAATTCACAGTAGCATTGTGTTCGATCAGAATTTTAATGACAAAAATATGCCCATTTTCTAGGGAGACATGCAAAGGGGTTCGACCTTTTTCATCCGGCACGTTGATATCTGCTCCATTCTTAATTAAGGTTAATAGAACACTTCTGCCCAAACTTGCGGCAAGAAATGCAGGTGTTTGAAGTAAACTATTGCGTTCGTTGACGTTTCCTCCGCTTTTTAACAACATATTTGAAGCTGCAAGGCTACCAATTTCTGCAGCTAAATGCAATGGTGTTCTACCACTAGAATCTGGAAAATTAGAATTTGCCCCATGCGATAAAAGGAAGTCTGCTACATCAAGTTGTTGGCTCTTGATTGCCTCATGCAAAGGTGAACTCTTTTGGAGATCGCATTGATTAACATCAATACTAGCCATGGCAGTGAGTAAATCATTTGCAATACTAGCATTACCATATATTCCACAGAAGTGAAGAGGTGTTTTTCCGTCCACATCTGCTTTGTAAATATAATGACTTTGTTGTAGTATTATATTTACAATTTCGTTACTATCTACAGCATAATGAAGTAACGTTCTCCCAAAACTGTCGACTATGTTTACATCTGCCCCTGCGTCAAGCAAACATTCCACTATTGAATAATACTTGTTCTCCGCAGCTATGCTTAACGGAGATTTGTTCATGAAATCGCATGCGTTTACATTAACCTTGGCATTAATCAGTAACCTAACAATTTCTGTATGTCCATTACAGGATGCAGCATACAAGAGAGATCTTCCTTTGTTGTCTTTTGTATCCAACTCCTCATTCTGCTCTATGTAAGGTAAAAGGTCGCCTACCAAACCTCTCCTTGCAAAATTCATTGCAGGGGTAAAGGAAATATCTGTAAAGTTAAACAGATTATAGTTAATAAAAAGAATAATTGTGTTTCAATGTTTATTTTAAAATGTGAAACTGTTCGCATTGTTTACATTGCCTAATTAAACCTTAATTATCACCTCAAAAAACCTTTAAAATAAATAAGGGTCTCAGTTTGTTTTTAAATAATTTTTTCATATATTTGAAGTAGATTTCCGGTAATATATTACACCTTTTTCGTTCAGCTCAGAAAAAAATAGAGAGATAAACATGCGATGTGTTTGATTTTACAGAATCTGATGTAAAACTACAAAAATTAATTTGGTTGAGTTGCTCAATTACAATGAGGTATATCATAAAACTTGAAATATGTATGATAATATATGATAAAAAATTACCTTCTGTCCTTTCAAAAGCATCAACGATCTTTAAGATATCTTCATGATTTTTCGCTAGCATTCTTGGTGTAATTCCTTTCGCATTACATCTATCAATGTTATTTGAAGATTTTAATAGTATTTCTACAATATCAGTGTGCCCATTTCTGGTTGCCAAATGGAGAGGTAAATCGTTTTCACTATCCTGAAGGTTAGTGTCTGCAAAGGCTTTCACCAAAATTTGAGTTACATCTATTAGACCATTTTCTGAAGCAATACAAAGAGGTGTTTTTGCAGTATTGTTTTTCTTATTGACAAGGGCACCTCTGCTTAACAAATTTTCCACCATTTCGCTACCGTGATATTCATTCGCCATTCCTAGCAATGCTGTATGCAGGGGCGTGTTGCCACGTTTATCGACGCTATTAACATCGGCTCCGTACATCAGTAAGTCATGAACTATTTCATCATGTCCCTTCCTGCATGCGACATGTAAAGGAGTTTCTTCGTTGTCCCCAGTAGAATTCACTAATGCACCAAATTTTAATAAAGTAGTTAAAGCATAACGGTGTCCATATTTAGCCGCAACGTACAAAGGGGAACGATTATTTTTATCACTGAGTTCAACATTGCTTCCTTTATTTAAAAGAGTTGATACTATTTTCCAATGTCCATTGCGAGCAGCTAAAATAAGTGGTGTATCAAGATTCTTATCAGTGGCATCTATCTCAGCGCCACAAAGTAATAGCTTCTCGGTAATACGAAGAAAATTTCCTTCTGATGCTAAATGTAAGGGAGTTTGAAGCTTTTTATTTCGTAAATTAGGATTCCTTCCTTCTTCAAGTAACCGAAGAACTATGTTTGGATTTCCTATTTCCCAAGCCCGGAAAAAAGGGTCAATGATTGATTCTTCCTCCATGGCGTCTCCTGATAAATCACGATCTTTAGATGTTTTTACTAAACTTTCTTTTTGTTCTGACGACAATATGTCTTCTTTTGGTGCTATTGTTTAAGAAAAATTATTGACAGTTAATTGACGCCCTAAAAAGAATAGTTAATTCAAACTACTTGAGTAAATTTATGCTAAAGATCATATTCTAATATTTTTACTTAAAGTACTTAATTTGAAGAGCATACCGTCGCAATATTCAAGAATAGCTTTAATCTTTAAGTCTTCAACGTTTCTGAAAACAGATGTGTCCTTGCCTCCTATCATTGCCGTAACGACTTTTGAAAATGTCCCTGAAGCCAAAGCCTCCGAAACTTTTGACGACGGGTTGATGTGAAATACCAGACCTTTTAAATCAAGAAAGCAATCTTATTTGGTTATGCATTATATACCTGTAGCAATTCATTTAAAACCAATGTACATGTTACATCATTTGAAGAGATACTAGTTAGTTATAATGAGTGAGAACTATCATTACGTTTTATTTATTTAACCCTTAACCATGTATTCAATCCTATTTCTATGATTTATAATTTCTACCTTGGCCAAATCCTGAGTCATTGACAAAAGTCGTATCCAGAAAAACAGATAATCGCAAAAGCAAAGTTGACACACTGCTGAAAAGCAACTTCGTGGTGTTGTAGATTGCTCCTCCTTCCTCAACGTAGCTCAGATAGGAAAACTTTCCAGTACATTTGAAAATTAAGTATATTGCATTGTCATATTCCGTCCAATTTTGCAATTCCAGTTTAGCTGTTTTCATTTCCTCAAATAGAAGTCGATTTGCAGTGGAACTGAATGGAATGATGGATGCAGCCATGCTTAAATCCTGATCCCATTTGATTTGAAGATTAAGTTGTTCGTTAACTGCAATTGGTTTTTGACAAAATACATAAACTTCAAACAAGTCATCAGAATTCTAATACTGTTTATAGTATAAATCGGGTGAAAATAACAGGGGTGAACATGACCTTGTATATAACAGAGATATATATGTTGTCAGGGAAGCATTCAATTTGTTCTTTGTAATGTATTGTTTTTCTGTCCAATTCTCTGTCTTTTAGTCTCTGGTTAACTTACCATCGGTTGAACATTTGTTTTGAATAAGGTGTTTCATCATATTATTGACGTATATGTCTATATCGCACAGGGTTGAAGCGTTTTTCCACGAAATATGCCGAATGATGAACATATCTTGGCATGTTTTGCCTGGAATTAAAATTGCATATGAATCAATTTTGTGTAAATTTTTGTTACATTTTATAACAGATAGATAGATAGATAGATAGATAGATAGATAGATAGATAGATAGATAGATAGATAGATATAAAAAGCTTTACCATATGGAAAATTCTCAGGGTAATAAATATATCCACTAACTCGTATTGACGAGATACTGTAGTTCTGCAATGTAGCTTCGACATCTAGAACTTGAAATAGTTCATTGAAGAGTATTTTGAGACAGTCCGTTATTGGATATCCATATGCTTTGTTAAAGCTTACAACCAGGCAACCTTTTTCAAAACTGTCAACTACAATGTCGTTTTCCTTTAGCACAGGATTAGAATTGAGATTGACAAGGTTGGTTTTCATCGCGTTTTCCGTGATTTTTTTCCATTCTGGTGTATCGTTGGATCTTAAAACCATTCTCAGACTTACTGAAAAAAATTATCGGTCGACTGGCATTAGAAATTGGCTTCTTAATATTATGTACCAAATAGGTATTATCAGTTCCCCCATAAAACTCAGTAAATATAATATAATTGTCGACAAGATACATGTAGAATGATAAAAAACGGTTTCTTTATTACAGGGTGGGTGGGTGTGTGGGTGTAAATTATAATATAAATGTTATACTAATTGACCTTCTCCAGTTGATTGAAGCTCTAATTGTTCTGACTGACGGCGATCATCGAGCTGAATTATCATTTTGTTTTTATTTCCAATTTGTTCAATGAAAAAAGGTGCATCCATTTGTTTTCCAAATTTTATGCTCATTGTATTTCGATTTCCTATTTGCGCTGTCAAAATCTCACTTGTAGTTTCTGTCAAATAAATGAATGACTTTGTTAAGGAGGTTTATTGATATTTAAAAAGATCTTTAAGTTATATGTATGCTGAATGTCTACAATAAACGAACATAAATAATTGTCACTCTTTGAGAAAAAAAATAGTATTTTTGATATTTAAACAAAATTTTAAAAAACATAAAAAAACCCATCATGAATATTCAATATTCATGCAATTCGTTTTTCATAACTTAAGGACAAATAATACAATCATTGTATTTTCTTTGGAATACAATTCAATTCAATACAATTAAATACAATTAAGGTTTTTTTTATTAAAATGAATAATACCTACCTTGAAGGACTGTGAATTATTTTCTATATTTCACCAATAGTAAAAAACAACAGTTTTCAAAGAAAATTTATGATTTTTTTTCTCCTGGGGTTAATTTTATTTGAGAAGCAAAATTGAAAAATCTAGTTTTGCCAAACTAACTTAAAATATGACTGGAATGTGAGATACAAGTATACTATTAAAGGACTCAGGAGAGAGGCTTGGCTAATGCTCTTGTTATTTGCGTCCTTAATGGTATAACTGCTATACAAATTATGAATAAAACAAGTTCATATTAATAATATAACTGATAGTCGCCATTTTCAATTATCATTTCGTACGGTAATATGGTTCCAAGCCTAATTCAAAGACTAATTAACTAGTCAGATGTGTATAAATTTATTTGACAGACGTGTCTTTTTACATCGAATCAGTCTGCTTAGCAGGGTATAAGTTATCGGAAAACATTTTGATTATCTCTTATATAGTGAAACTTATGTAAAGGTATAATAAAAAAAAAATAAACAATTTCCTTGCGTATTGGCAATTACTTTATCTCAAAAAATTTACAACTCATCACACTTTCTTTTAAAAATTTTTTGTTCCTCTTGCTCTAGATTCAATAGAATATATTTGAAACCAAAACTAGAATTTCAATATTTTTTCATGTTGGCTGTCTAAATTTCAAAAACAGCACACATTCTGTAAAGTTGAGCTAATCTTCAGTATTTAAACTTAATTTCATCGAAAGGAGAAATGAGGATAAGTATTGACTTTGATAAATTTTTTGAAGTACATCCACACGGGGCACAGCTTTATCAGCACTATACATATCAGTTAAAATATATTGTAAAATTATTTAATACCTAATTTAATTTATTTAAAAACATTATTTAAAACGAACAGAAATATTCTTGTAATGGGAACTCTGCAGTGCCGGAGGTAAAAAAAAAAACAACTATCATTTGTCCTAAAAATACCATTTTGGTTTGATATTTTGTTAAAATGCTTGATTAATCAATTAAGCGTGTTTCTGTTTGTTTGTTTTTTAATTTACCATCTGGTCTAAGTGGCTGAATACTATCTAAGTACGTTTTTCCAATCTGAGGAAATCTTTCAGCCATTCTCACTCCTATTTCCCAAAATTTTTCACATAACTGTTTCATCACATCTGAAGTCATTGTTTCATGGTGGTTATCAACAATATGAGTTTTCCAGATTAGATTTAGTGAAATAATATCGTCATAAAAAGGCTGCATGTCAGTGATTCTCAATTGAAAGTTTTCATGTGTTTCGTGTATGTTTTTATGCCCAGTGCACATATTTCCTTGAAGCAAAACTTCACACAACACAGGTATGCTTAAAACAAAACTATTTCGTTTCACTATTTCTTCCTGACAGTGTTCATTGAGTAGTCCAAAGGTTTCACTCTTCTTAATATTCTCTATATCATGATGCCACTGTTCCAAAATATTCCCTAGAAATCTTGCACAGTGAATTTTGAGATGGGTCTTCAAAGTCTCAAAATTATGCATCAATGTGTACATATCACTTTTATTTTTATTCATGATTTTCATCCATTCAAACTCTTTGGCAAAGTCATTTAAATGTCTAAAATAAGAAAAAAAAATTAAATATATTTTTATCATTAAAGTTGTTATTAAAGGAAAAGTAGAAAATATATAAGCACTCTGACTGAGATTTATTGTTTTATGATCACTGCTGTTACCTCTAACTACGCATTTAATTAATGTGATTTAATTATCATTTGAAAAAATATTTACTTTCAGACAAAATGCAATGGGGAAACGCTAACTACAATTCTATCTTTCCATATATACCATCCTTTATTTTCTTTTATGTGCATAAACAGTGACCACATATTGCTCGCCGACTGGAAAAGTCGTTTCACATTATGAAACCCTATGAACCAGTCTTGTGCAGAATGTAAAAATTAAAATCAAACAAATTTCAGAAAGCTACCCCTTATTTAACAGATAATTTAAGCTCAGTTTCACATATCGTAACCTGCAATATTTAAAGATTTCCCAAAACACCATACGTTAAACGTTATCAAATGATGTGCACTTATTTGACTCAGGCACGTAGCATCAGCCCCCCCCCCCCCCCCCCACACACACACTTTTTGTCCAAGCAACAAATTTTTTAAAATTTACTTATTAGTAATTGAATTATCATGGAGTTGGCCCCCCCACCTTTTTTTTGGGGGGGGGGGGTCAAGATTTTTCGGATGAGTCTGCCCCCCCCCCCACTTTCAAAAACGATGCTACGTGCCTGTTACTCGAAACTAGTACGTAGTATTTTGTGATGTTAAACGATTTTTTGGTCGGCAAGCAATATTCAGACGCGGTTTATAGAAGTAAATAAATGCCAACATATCATATATGATTGTGTGTGATCGTAAAAGAGAGTTGTACATGTATTAGCATTTTCCCCATTGCGTGTTATAATTACACTATTGGATTTTTTTTACACAATTAAGCGCTTGTGAAATTGAGCCAAAAAATGCAATGATTGCAAATGTGTCTGTCAAAGTTGGTCTGCTGGTTACAGATTCATCAGAAGTCTAACGCCTATGTAGTTTATTCGACAATATTTTCGCAAATAATAAACGCAATGTATATATAAAAAATGAAAACAGAACTTGAAGTCGATATCACTATTATCTTTGAATTTTTGTCAAAATTTCTTTCCTGATACATCTATGACTATATCTTTTTCTAACATTACTATTTTAACTCTCTCAATCTGTATTTTGTTAAGTCGTTATTGTTGATCTCAAGAAAACAGATCAATAACGATAGGTGATTCATTAATGTAAACCCACATCAATACAGTACGAAATATGTGTTTGAATAAAAAAGCATATTAATTTATCTGTTGGTAATAGCGTAAAAAGTATGTAAATGTTATATGTCATAAAATAAACTCAAAAACTTTAGTCCCTTATGCGCTTCCGTAGAAAAAAGGAGTCACTACGCCTTCAGAGAAGCGAATAGTGTCTGTAGAAAAAGACTTTATAATGCCCTTTTTGGATCATACCGGCTTTTCGTCGCGTTAATGTGCCTTTCTTAATGGCGTTACAACGAAAAACGTTTTAAAAGTGTTTTACCCCTTTATTCGCGTTATTTTGAAAAGGTGTTACAAAGTCTTTCAGAAACTGAAGGCGTCATTAATGGATTTTTTCAGCATTTAAACGCTTTTTGAGAAAGCGTCATTACGCCTGTGTGCGTTATTACGCCCTAAATCTTATTTTCAGTAACATAACTGATACTATTTAATAGGCTTTCGTAATGATTACAGCACTGAGTCATAGAATTTGATAAAAATTGAAGCTATGTTAGCATTACCTATCGACATGAATCTTTAAAGCCATTTTCAGAAAGGTTCAGTGCATATATCTGTCTTTTTTTTAAGACTTGAATTAAACAACGTGTACATTAAAAAAGTTAGGGGGATCGTTAGCTTATACACTGTATTATCTACGAGAGGTCGGGATTATTTGCGAAATCAAAAGTACATGTATAACATATCAATACTTACGTACAAGATGTACACCCGGTTTTTAAGATTCAATACTGTGCATGTTAACCGTCCCGACAACACCAACAGTATAGTGCAGAGGAAATTGTGTTAATGTAACCTGATCATCCGTATCAAACTCTGAGCGATGTAATTTTAAAATGGCTTCAAGTTTAAGTGGCCTCTTACGGAGGCGTTATCGTGCCATATTGACACATTTATATTTTCTAAATTCCACACTAATTTAAACTTATTTAAATATTTGAATTATTAAATTGTTACACTTCAATGTGTTATAGCATGAGTATGTGTAATTATGTGTTAATCATACGATACGGTATATGCTGACTGGGTTTGTATACATGTAGGCGCTTAGCAATCAAGCTTTCTGCGTCTGAGATTGTCAGCTGACACGAGCGCATTGCCGCCGCAGCGTTCTATCCCCTATATACTGTCCAAAGATATCCTCGATTCATATTTTGCTTTATTACTAAATATCTTTTAATACCCCTGGGCTCAAACGATGTTCTTTCAAAAGTATGAAAAATGTCCAAGATTTCTTTTTTGTAGCGCCCGCCTGTGGTTTTCAGGTTTCAATACATGGCTTAAAAATGTGATGCCTACGGGGATTTTGTATTGCAACAGACCCGGCTGTTATGACAACTTATGCGCGGTATTCCAAGTGGCTTCCGAAAAGCTATAGTAGATCTCAAAAGAGAAGCATTACGTGGCTAAGGTATGATATGGTAGGTGCATAGACTGCTTCATTACTGACGCTTGCTGCATTATCAATTTTAGAGCAGTGGAGTTTGAAGGCCCACCACTTATTGTTGGATATTTAGTAGCTAGCCTAAATTTGTCGTCGCTGATACCTTATAGCACACCGTACAACCGCTTTTGAATCATTTCATTCAAGTGCAGTGTGATGCATTCAAAATTGTTTGTTTACCTGGACAGCAGACGTTCACTGAGGAAAGAAATGTTCCTATTATCAATCTTAAACAAATATTAATCTTATAATATTTGGTTAAAAGTAGAGTTATATAGTTGTTTTTTTTATGACCAGTCTTGTTTTCTTTAAAAACATTGCAATATGAAGAATTTTGAGCCATTTTCTAATGCAATTTTCGGGCAAAAAACTTTAAGGTTTGGACACTAAACAAACTAACACGGTGTGTACTATCGAAATAATACAATATCAGAATATTAGCCTGTTATCTAAGCTTTAAATTCATATTCGCGTAAGTTTCTACAATTCATTCCTGTAACTGCTATTTTAAGTTTAGCAAAAAACCCTTTTTACTCGAAAATTTAAAACATCTTCCATTGGCCAATAATTTTGACTTTATAATTTCATTTTTGTATTTTAAAAGTTCAATAAGAGAGTAGAGTGAAACAAATGGTCGACGGTACAGTGTTTCTTTTTTTACAAACACCGGCTTGATTTTCTAAAATAAGTTAAACTCAATCTGTATAAATATTACGTCTTACATTAATTATAGCAGTGAATAATTTTCCCAAATAGCTCAGTAGTGTAATAAGTCAATAGTTCTGTGAATCCTTGTTACCCTACTTATTGCTTTACTCTGGAATAAAATTACCTCAAACCAACTGTGTAGATACAGTACCGATCAGAAAGTAAACCCCAACTAAACCCTGGGTTCACTTTCTGGGTTTACTCTGGGCTTACTATAGTGGACCCAGAGTAAACCCACAGTAAACCCAGAGTGGAGACCGAGAGTAAACCCGATCAGAAGTATACCCCAAAAAGCAGACGTTACATATATATTCAGAATATACAAGGAGCAGGGATTACAGGCAGTAAGATGGTAAGATAAAATACAGGTCTGCTTCACACTTCGGTTCGTTCAGTTGACCCCAAATGCAATTCTTCTGCAAACCCAAAGAAAACCCTGATAGTTTGGTCAATCTGTCAAAATTTCAGCAAAACCTCAAGAAAATTGCTAGAAAGCTAATTACCACTGAAATCAAAGGTGTTTATATATACAAATACCATATTAAAAATATACATTTGTATGATATGCGGACCCAAATTTTGAAAAAGTAAACCCAGAGTAAACCCAGAAAGTAAACCCGAGGTTTAGTTGGGGTTTACTCTGGTGTTATGTTGGGTCTGATCGGTACTGTGTCACGCCAGAATCAAATATTTTGTTAAAGAATACAGCATATAAATTCAGCATACAGTCATGTGTGCTTTTGATACATTCATTAAATATTTTATCATCTCCACATGCCTTATTGCACTTCAGCATGTTAATACTTTTAAAAATGTCATCATGTGTAAAAGGTAGATTAATTTCAGTGCTAAGATCAATATTGGCTAACATATCAAGCTCTTCTTGTGAAACTACAATCTTATTTTGATGTACGCAACCCCATTTATAAAATGTTACAAGATTTTTACACCTTTGTTTCAACATCTGAGTTAAAAAAAATTCAATACTCTTTAGAATATTTGTTCTTCAGTTACAGGCTGTTCATATCCACTCTGTGCATTACATTAGCACTTTTTATTTTTTCTTCTATAATCTTTCTTTTCATACAAATCTTCTGTTAAAAACATCTCCTCCAAAGTGTTTATAAACTTTTTTCGCTCTTCTAAATTTACGTCGAGCAATTTTGTGTCAACCATGGTTTCTTAAAATACATTTTTTCTTTTTGCTTACATTGGTATAAATTAGTTTCTTACCAAAAACATCTAAAGCACTTCCAACCAAAATATCATAAATTTTATACAATATCATTGTCAATAACCTTCTGTGATATATTTGCACGCCCAATATTTGATAGTCCATTTATTAACATTGAAATATTGTCTTATCTTCTACGTGGTTATGATATGTATGTTTCATTTCAGAATTCCATTATTTGTTTTGCTAGTTCTCTTGTTGTGCCTGTTGATGTATTGAATGCTGGTTATCTTGGTCCGTAAGTGCTAATTGTATTGCAATAGGATTATGGACATCTGATAAAAATTAACAAAGTGCATGGTAATTTTCTTAAATCTTGTACATATCTTAAAAAGTCGGCATTGGACATACAATGATCAATATCACTTGTTTTCTTGCATGTTACCTCACTATCTTGAACATTCCTAGATACCCGCAACACAAATTTTTGCAAGCGCTCGCTTTGTTAAACAGGCCTCCTAAGGTATCACATTAGGTTTGAATCTGAGTTATGTGGTTACTGAAGTGAAGATTGTTATTTTACATTCAAGCGATTTAATTGCACAGAGGAAACCTTTAGAGCACTCTTTCCTATTGTTAGTCATTCTATTCATAGACTTTTAAAAAAGAACGTTCTCTCGGACAGCACTGGATTCAATAGAGCATCAATTCTGCTTGGAGTAATTATAACTTTATTTTTCAAAAATGTGATTCAAAAGACATTTCCGAAGAAACAAACAAAAGAGAAAAGTATAACCTAAAACAATAGTGATTATTTCCTACAAAAAAAAATCATTAATGACATTTTGGTTCCCCAATTCTTGGTGCAACATACAACACTTATAGTATTTTTGTGTTGTGATTGCTGTATTATAATTAGCTCTAACTTTTATAGAATACTAGTTAAGTAGGTTAACATAGAGAAAATATTCCAAACAAACAAAAAAGCCCAAAAATGTGCAGATGTTGACTAGATATAACTCTTTGTTGCTGTCATACCTGAGTAATCACATGACCTAGATTTAAATCTAATATGATCTGCTGACCAAATTGAATACCATATTGAACAATCTAACAAGCTTTTGAATACTATACGGTTTTCTGTAATTCGCTATAAGAAAAACAAATTGATAATGTACCGGTTTATCATTCTAGCGTTAAAAAAAAGTTCAAATCAGTAAGTTTTTCTTTGCATACATGTATGTAGCAAATTGTTTAATTCTTAAACAAAAGACTTAGAAATACCACCACCAGAAACAAAAAAAAGAACAAAAGAATGACAAAAAAATCTTAGGAAAAAAACGAAATTAAACAAAACAGGCCGACAGACATATATTAACACCTTTTTTAGTTCACAGCTGTCATAGTGACGCATGCATAGACGTTCTTCCGAACTGTCATGAGTACACGCTCTTTGCTTGTGAGCCCCCTACCGACAATGGGCGTATCTAAACGGTGCTGCATACTCTGGATTCTGAGATAAATAATACAGTACCGATCAGACCCAACATAACACCAGAGTAAACTACAACTAAACCTCTTACTTTCTGGGTTTACTTTTTTAAAATTTGGGTCCACTCAGGGTTAATTTTAGGTTTGCATAAGAATTGCATTTGGGGTCAACTGTACGAACTGAAGTGTGAAGCAGATCTGTATTTTATCTCACCATCTTACTGCTTGTAATCCCTGCTCCTTGTATATTCCGAATACACATGTAGCGTCTGCTTTCAGGAGTATACTTCTGATGGGGTTTACTCTCTGTGTCCACTGTGGGTTAACTTTGGGTTTATTCTGGGTCCACTATAGTAAACCCAGAGTAAACCCAGAAAGTGACCCCAGGGTTTATTTAGGGTTTACTTTCTGTTAGGTTGGGTCTGATCGGTTCTTTAATTTATCTTTGTATGAGAGAGAGAGGGAGAGAGAGTGAGAGACAGAAAGAATTAAGGAAAAAGATAGACAGAAAGAGATACACATGGATAGTGTAAGAAATCGGACTTACGAAGTTATTTACAGCATGTACTTAAGTTCATGATGTAATAATAAATAGGCATGAAACGCTGAGAGAAAGAAATAAAGAACGAAAAAAACAGAGAGAGAGAGTAAGAAAGACACAATGAGAAAGAGAGAGAGGAGATGGGGAGAGAAGTTGAGAGAGAATCTTAAAATTTGTTTCATAACAATTCACATAATGATAATGTCATGCAAATGTTAAGGGGGATGTGCGGCCATATTGTACATTTGAGGATAAGAATGTAAACATTTCTTGAACTTGCTAGTTTCTACCCGAAACTGGCCAAAAATGTTGTCAAAAGATATTAAATCAATGCATATAAAGTCCAACATGCTATTATGTTTCAAAAATATGCATACAAGAACAGGACAATGCCTTTTCAATCCCTTAGAACAAGTGGCGAACTGCGCAGCTACAGACGTCTTTTGAAGATTTAAAAATCTAAAAATAGATATGAAAGGGGTTCATTGGTGTCCTCTCAACAACCATTTGTTGAGAAACAGGTCTAAGCTTGCTTATTTAAGTTGTAACTTTGTTTCAAAGTTGTGTACCCTTTTCTTAAAATTGGCCTTTTTTGGACCACTACACCACTTCCAAAAGGAATGTACTTTAATTTATAATTATAGAGCTTAAACAAACATGGGACAGGTAAAGTGAATTGTATCAAATTCAACAGGGATTGATTTGAATTGACATTTATTTTTTTCCATGAAAATATAAGGTCAGTGTGTCTCCATGAACACAAGAGTTCTAAGTATAGACTGAATTTTTCCTGCTCTTAAATAGATCCCATGCTGACTGATAAAAATAGGGTACCCTAGTTTGAGGTAAAGTAACAACATAAATGTGCAAGATTCAAACTTTTTTTTTTATAAACAAATGGTTGTAGAGAGGACACTAATGAACACCTTTTCATATTTTATCAGATTTTTAAATCTTCAAAATAGGTCTGTATCTGCGCAGTTCGACATCTGTTTTAAGTGATTAATAAGGCATTGTCCTGTTCTTTTATGTATGATTTGCACACAAAACAACATGTAGAATCTCATATTTATTGATTTATATCTTTTGACAACAGTTTTGGTCAGTTTCGGGCAGAAACAAGCCAGTTCAAGAGTTGTTTACATTCTTATCCTCAAATGTACAAGATGGCCGCACATCCCCCGTCATGTAATATAAACTAGTTAGGTTACAAACTGTACTCTATCTTTATCTTTAGAAAATATAAACCAAAATGATCTCTTGTCAGAAAAAAAAAAATTGTGATGACGTCATTATAGACTGTGATGAGTATGGCACAGGGGCATGCAGAGCCCTGTATGTTTCAAGGGCGACAAAGAACTGCACAAAGACTTGTGCATTCTGTGATCTAAACAATGTACAGTGGGTTTTTCTTAACCAACAATTCTTTGAGAAGAAAAAAAAGGATTTTGAAATCAACATGTTGTAAACAGAGAGTTCATCAACCCTATAAGTAACAAATTACTTCCATTTCATGGGTTAAGCTTTATTTAAAAGGTATAAATCTGTTTATTGCTGTTCACAATGGCCTAACTTTAAAATCACAGAACGTCGATGTTTCTTGTCATTTTTGGGAGTTGATTAGTTGATTTTAATCTGGTGTTACTCTGGTGTTACTCTGGCTAAACGGAAGTGAAACACCTAGTTTCTGGACCTTGGCAAAAATCATCACTGCTGACAATACTTAGTATTTTAACATAATCGATAAATTTGATATGATGTATTCAGATGCGTTGTTTTTCAAGAAAACTTTTTTATTAATACCTTGAAAATAGTCAGATTTTGAATGGTACTAGCAATTAGATATTCTTTGTAGGCATACATGTATGTATTCCTACGCCAGAGTTCGCTGTCAATGATTACCGAAGCGCCATTTCTAGCTCGGTAGCATTTGTAATCAAGGGCAGACTATCCAATCTTAAGATAAAGTATAGAATATTTACACATTTACTTTTACACGTTTAAATTTAAACATTTACATTTACACATTTACATTTACACATTTACATTTACTCATTTACATTTACACATTTACATTTACACATTTACACGGAACATTTGAATAAAGTTTTCTATTAGAACCATCTTAACAAGACCTTGGACTTTCGGTTGGACGTAGTTATCTATTTCTTGCGTCGAAACAATTTAAAAAATGACGCGGTTTCAAGCGAAATATGTACCGATTGCGTAGTGTTAGCTTAAAAGCCAGACAAATCTTGTTGATTTCAAAGAGCCATGGGTTAGTGGCCAGAAGTGAAATAGACAGGCCTACCTCACATTGCCGTTCGACACAACTACCGAAAGTCCAAACTCTTGTTAAAATGGTTCTATATCTTTGTTTCTAGAAGCCCAATGTGTATACAGTGACTGGATGACGGTGTCAGAATGTTCAGTGACTCAGTGCTCAGTGGGTGTTGTTATAAAACGGAAGTGAGGTCGTTTACAAAGGTCAAGGACAAAACACTGGGGTCGAAAGACTGCAAACAAGACTTAGAACGTGATGCAGCATGTGACCTTCCACCTTCTGAGTACTGAGAAGAGGTAGTTTCTATTGATGTCTCTATTTGATGAATGTTCTATGATAATGTCTATTTTTTTTTATTGTAGGTCCAAAATAAAAAAAACAAATTGCACAGCAAAAATATTTAATCAATGTATCAATTTTCTGTGCATATGTGTACAGATGTATCATGAATATGTCTTTATATGTATTTATTGTTGTACATCCCTTTCTTCAATGATATAAGATATATATGGTATAAGAACAATAGTAGGGTACTATAAACTAAACATTGTTATGCTCAATGATTCTCAAAATATTACATTGCAAAAAAATAACTTTTGTTGTATGACGTTATCCTTTTCCCCACAGCGCACTCGCGATAACGTGTAGAAAAACGTGGGTTTTTTTTTAAGTAAAGTGTGCCGTGCGTATTTAGCATCGTTATGCTAAAAGGTAAAATCAAAATTTTCATTTCTTTTGTCGAATTGGAATACATTGGTAATAGAATTATTGTCTTAGGCTTATAGCTTGTTTATTCTTGATATCTTTGATATTAGATGGGGTAGATGTAAATGTGCAGACACAATTTAAGTTGGCATGAATATACATACACATGTACCTAATTTTTTTTAAAAAGCTCAAAGCGATGGATCTTAGGCAATGTATTCAGTCTATTGTTGTTACTTCTTTGTTTTGATGAATATTCACTAGCCGTTTTCGAAGGCTGCCTGTGGCGTAATATGGCGATGCCGTTAGAACTTGATAGAATAATATACTCAGTAGTGGATTTCTTTAAATCTTTTGTTATTCATCTTACCTCACCAATACGGCAATTCACATATTACTCTGAGTATACTTTCATCGTGAAGTCGATAGACATTGTAATGAAATGAGGCAGTCGTCGTCTATAAAATCGCAAAGGGTTTGTCCTTATTTGTAAATTTCTCAAGTTTCGCGAGTTTACATATATAGTTACTTCCTCTTAACTGACCATTACGTGTTGACAACCTATTCAGCAGCCCAGTTGCATACTATATGGAAAATGTTACAACTCATTAGGACCACTGTTAATATTTATATTAATTAAATCAAAACATTTATATTGGTGAACATTAAGATATTGATTTTGTGTAAATATGTGATAAATACACTGTAATTGAAATTATAAACAATGGAACTTCTTAATGTATGAAAACAATACTTAAGCCATATACCTGTGGTACGAAACAATTTGGCACGATCTAACAATAAATGAGTTTGCAACCGGATACTGGCTTATCGATCCCTCGTGGTTCCCGAGCCCTGTATTGGCCTGTAGCTGAGCTCGCAGACTTATAGGTCACTACAACTGGTGTCAGAAGTGACCGATTCTACGTCCAGTTGAAAATTATACTGTAACGTGTTTTACCTAAACAAAATATCGGGTTCTTTTTAAGGGATATAAATATATTAATTTTACTTCTACTCTTCCTGAGTACAATGATTAAACTTGATTTACAATTGATTGGAGGTGTATTTAAATAACTTATTATTGTTCAACTGGGATACTTTTCCCCGCGTGCCTTGGTAAAGGGTTCTTAATATTACAGGAAGTCAGGCGCCTCAGTCATATAGACTTACTACCTCCCGACAACCAATTTAGATTCCAATTCCAATTACCGCTGAGGAGTATTCCTTCCCCTAGTCTGTCTACTTACAACCTCACAAATTACTTCTATCAGGTTTCTATTACCTTCCAGGTCTTGCTGGTTCTTCTGGGAGCTGTGGGTTTCAGACCTACTCTGCCTTATCTGCTAGATGAGTCTGCTTATATACCCTTGGGAGAGTTTACTTCCAAGGGGGGACCAGGTCATTCCATTTCAATGGGTGTACTCTATTACCTGTACGGGTGTGCTTTATTACTTAAACTTCATGGGTGTGTTTCTCTGCTTGTCACTACCCCTATTCCGTTTCACTACCCACGCCTCTAACACCGTGCGTCCCGCACGCTAAATCAATGAGAATCAAATAATTTTTTTTTTTTTTTTTTTTTTTAATTTTACATAAGGAGACATAGTTCAAAGTATAGTTCATAGTAACTAATTGTTACTATATGCATGAAACTTGACAGCCATCAAACAATTTAAAGAACATCTACTTGTGAATTTACATAGTTAAAGTAACCAACTGTTACTAGGTAAAACAAAAGAATCTTCTTTTCAGCAAAACACCATTTGCGTGTAAAAAGCACATTCATTAAGAACATCACAAATCTCAGTCATTCCAGATATCTTCCTCGAAACGCTCCACTGTCTCACCATCTTTCTGAAATTTTCTGGTGACTCTTATTATTTTCTGGTGACTCTTTCCTGCCTTTAGATTTGTATCAGTCTGTGTTTCAGCGTCAGCTTTCTTGCTCTTCTTAGAACAGCGTGAGCAGTGTTGGTCATCCAAGGGCGCCTTCTGCACCACCAAAGCACTGTTGCTAGGTTCCTCTCTCTCTATCTCTTCATTAGTAGGAAAGTCTATGGTCACCGTTTCTGATGTCTCCGTGTTTCTTCTTTTCACCCCTGGTAAAACTGGAGACGTCTTCTTCCTGTACGTTCTACCGGCTTCTCTGTCCTTCTCCTCCTCAAACAAGAGTTCTCCTGGATCCTCCTGCCAATCCTCTTCATCTTCCACGCGTCTTGGTGGAGATTTCTCAGGTTCAGTGGACTCCAGTGGGGTAATACAATGGTCCTGACCAGGGTGCAATCGTTGCATATGTTTCACCAACACAATCTTCCTACCAAAGGCATGGTCGCAAAAATTACATTCAAATCTTCTCTTCTGAATATCTGCCATTCCACATTTTAACAGGTGTTCACTCCACTTGTCTTTAGTTGGCAGTCGAACCAGACAAATGGAACATAGGAATCCAGGTTTTCTTTGGGTAACTTTAGTCTTCGCCATTCTGTCCTTCAATCTGAAATAACATAATGACATTAAACCTTGTAATCGAACTCATAGTCAGAATGCCAAGTTGGTCTTTTTCTTTGTCTACGACCAGCATATGCTAACTCTATCTCATTCAATTCTGAATTTCCTAACAGTACCACCTGAGACTCATCGTCAGAGGTGACATCATTACCCTTATCATGGTTTTCTAAATTCTTAGCATCTATAACCTGATCATGATTCTCTAAACTTTCGCTATCGCCTTCATCTCTAAGGACCTGAGTCCCGTAAGGTCTTAACCTATCAACATGTACAACAAGTGTCTTGGTATCAGTTTCTTTTCTGATTTTGAAAGTAACATCAGAGTGCTGTTTTACAATGATGTAAGGACCATACCAGAAACTCATAAGTTTAGGTGATTTCCCAACAGCTCTCTGTGGAAAGTATACTAACACCTTGTCACCCTCTTCAAACTTCTTTTTCACCACATTTTGATCATGGTATCTCTTTTGGCGCAACATAGATTGTTCTGTTATTTTGCGCGTGTTTGCATGCGCCTCTTCCAAAGTTTTCCTAAGTTCCCATACCCAGTCATGTACATTAGTGGGTTTTAGTCTGTTTGGAAGCTCATACATGATATCAATTGGGGTAGCAGTCTCTCTTCCCATCATCAACATATTCGGAGTGTAACCCGTGCTTTCATGCTGAGAGGATCGGTAAGCCATTAGAACATATGGTAATTTCTTATCCCAGTCTTGCTGGTAGTCAGAGACATAAGCGCTTAACATGGTAGCTAAGGTTTTGTTAAATCTCTCAACCATGCCGTCCGATTTCGGGTGGAACGCCGTCGTGCGGGTCTTTTTGATACCGAGTAGTTCACACATGTCTTTGAACAACCGACTCTCGTACTGCCTGCCTTGGTCACTGTGTACGATTTCAGGTACACCATATTTACAGAAAAACTGTTCCACCAGAACTTTCGCCACGGTTTGGGACTCAATATTTTTCAAAGGATACGCCTCTGTCCATTTGGTAAAATAGTCAGATACAACGATTATATATTTGTTGCCAGATTCAGTCTCTGGTAAAGGTCCCATTATGTCACTGGCCACACGTTCTAAAGGATAGCCTGTTTGGTCAATTTGCATGTGTGACTTTCCAGAAGAACGAACTTTTCTTTTCCGGCATTGTGGACATCCGGTTACATAAATTCGGACATCTGCCTGTAAACCTGGCCAATAAAACCTTTCTCGTACTCTAGCAAGAGTCTTTCTAACACCTAAATGTCCCGATGTTTTTGCATCATGACACTCCCTGAGTATTTCTTTCCTCTCCGACATTGGCACCAACACCTGGTAAATGGTTTTTCGATCACCTTTCCATCTTCTACAGAGTAGATTGTCTCTTACTTCCAGGAATTTGTACTGCGACCAAAGAGATTTGATTATGTTACTTTCATGTTTAATTTGGATGTATTCTGGGCGATCATTTAGCTCTAACCATTCTCTGACTTTCTTCAAATCAGAATCACCCTCTTGCAGACATTGCACTGTAGAACTACTATCTGGAGCAGTGTCAGGTGTTACACTTTGTACAACCTTCTCTCCATACCCACACTGGCGACACGGATATCTACTCAAACTGTCTGCATTTCCATGTTTCGCACCAGGTCTATGAGTGATTTCCAAGTCATAGGTACTGAGTAATTCAATCCACCTTGCTACTTGTCCCTGGGGATCTTTGAAACTCATTAACCACTTTAAGGCGCTATGATCAGTGCGCACAATGACTTTGTGACCATACAGGTAGTGTCGAAAATGTTTGCATGCAAAGACAAGAGCCAGCAATTCCTTTCTGGTGACGCAGTATTTTCTTTCACTCTTAGACAGTGTTCTACTTGCGTATGATATCACCTTGGTCGTACCATCTATATCCTGGGACAACACTGCACCAAGTCCCACTTGACTTGCGTCTGTGTCAAGTATAAAGGGCACTGAAAAGTTTGGGTGTGCCAAAACTGGGGCAGTTGTCAAACACTTTTTAAGATTATCAAAGGCACTCTGACAATCAGACGTCCATTTAAATTCTCTTCCTTTTTCCGTTAACCGAAATAACGGTTTTGCCAGGCTAGAGAATCCAGCTATAAATCTCCGGTAATAGCTGCATAAACCCACGAAGGATCGCACCTCACTGACCTCAATCGGTATTGGCCATTGTTCCACAACAGCTACTTTGGCCGAATCTGTTTGTATTCCGTCGCCAGATACCTTATACCCAAGAAACAGAACTTCCTTCTTGAACAAAGTGCATTTTGCAGCTTTGAGCTTTAGACCTGCCAATTGTAACTTGGTCAATACTTGTTCTAAGTTTTGAAGCGTTTCATCAAACGTTTTACCAAAGATAATGATATCATCAATATATACCAAACATACATTAAAATTAAGTCCAGCCAACACTACTTCCATTAGTCTTTCAAAAGTAGCCGGACTGTTACAGAGTCCAAATGGCATCACGGTAAATTGAAAAAGCCCACTTCTGGTCACAAATGCAGTCTTTGGTTTATCGGCCTCGTTCATTTCTACCTACCAGTAGCACGGTGTAGTACCTAAACGGCTGCTATCAGTAAAAAACAGCGTTCGGTGTTTCTATTCGAAAATTGAACGGTTGCTAGTTGAAAAAAGCATGCACGAAACGCATGGATCAAGTCACAAAATTGACGAAAAATGTACCCAAACCATGTAAGTGTTTAAATAATCCGTGTGCACGGAACATGTAAGGTATTATTATAATATTTTATAAATGTAGTTTGGAAAATAGTCCTATGAATAACCAGAAATAGAGAAATTTCCTAGGTCGGTGACGAACTAAAAGGCTGTTACAACCAAGTTTTAAGCTGATATTTTCATCTACAAATCAGAGTTTGTTTGTTCTATATAATGAAAAAAAGCATTTATCTATTCTGATTCATTAAGTAATACAAAATAAACAAGAAAGTATATTTTGATCGAAATAATTTGACAACAAATGATTTTTTAAAGTTACGGTTGCTATTTGAAATACTGATATGTTCGCACCGGCTATAAACTGAATACGATGCACCGGCTACTATATGAAACAAACTTCTTTTCCAGCTAGAAGAAGAAAATCAAACTTATGGCTGCACAAGCCTAAAAAATCGAAAACACATCACACAGTATGTGACACAGAATGTGAAACATCAAGTGCTTCAACGATTTCAACTCCACCAAATCGCGTTCAACCATGCAGCGCTAATCTACGAAATGCACCCTTAAAAGCCAAGCGCAAGTTAAAGAAAACAAAAAGAAAGTTATATGAAGAAAACGTAAATGACAAAATTATCAATGAAATGATAGACATTTTACCATCAGTTCTTATAAAACTCAGACAAGCTGGGATATCAAGTGATTTTTGTAATTTGCTTCGACTGATTCATTTAGACAAGTTACCATTGACAAATATTTCTTTACTTCTTTTTCTCGACGTAGTACGTTGGTACTCTTTGGAAAACACATCTAACATGCAATATTCAATCGACTGTCTAAAATTTTGGAAAGTGATGTATAGACTTTTTCATGGAAAAGCATTGCGGTTTATGGGTGGAATGAAGTCGTCCAAAGAAGATGTCGACGAATCAAATACGGCTAACTGTGGTGGATATGACCCTGCATTTTCTTCTATCAACTTTGCTGTTCCGTCGCAAAAGCGTTTAACAGCATTTGATGGAACAGCAGTAGACTTGCCAAACGAAATTCCACCGGGCATCATAAGTGAATCTCTGGCAATGAAGCCACTAGAAAAATCTTACATACTAAGTTTTGATGGTAAAAAGTTAGCACCAGGCTTAAATGAAAATTGGGGCGACCAAGACCTATTTGGACATGAGGAAATCGAATCTCTAAATGAAACAAAGAAAAGATTAGAGCATGAAATAAACTACATTGACAAAACAGTGGACGCCTGGAGTAATTTAGAAAAACATGAACAAATTGATAAATTACAAAACATCGTTACATTCGTTTCAAGTCGACTCAAAGATTTGCGACACTTAGTTTTAAAGCAGCAGTTTGCTTTGAAAAAGTTCCTTAAAGAAGGTGGTCCAGACTGGCGCAACTCAAAGTACGTTTATGCTATAAGCAGCATACAGGCGCAATTGTTTCAGCTGCAGAGTTCCGTCAAGAAACTGCTATGTGTGAATAATTCTTTGTTATCTATTGGGGCATCAATCAACGGAGCCTCTGATAAATACACAAGTGCGTTAACTGTTGACTTATTTTCTCAGAGAAATATCATTACTCTCAAAGATTTTTCAGATCTTCCTGAAAATATGACAGAAGAATTACGATTTATAAAGCAAAGATCGCCTCAGTGGTTTAAGGTTCGGGAACAGTTTAGACTGACAGGTAGTTCGTTGCATGAAGGTTTAGGACTGGAATCATTGAAGCTTCAGCAAAGGCATTTTGACAAAGTTGTCCGAAAAATCGAAACCAGTGAGGCAATTTCAGAAGATGTTGCAAAGCGTATGGAACATGGTACGATGTCGGAAGTGCATGCCATTGCAACATTAATTGCAAAGATACTGCCATTCTATTATCCCGATTTGACATATGTGGAAGAGGGAGCACATGTTATAAGCCGGAACGAAGCACCTTTCATTCTTGTGTCACCCGATGGAAGTCTAGGAAAAATCAATCTAGATGGGACTGGTATTCCACTTCCACTCATTGGGTGTGAATTCAAATGTCCCTCACCTTCCGAATACAAGACACCTGTACACTATGAGATACCAGTAAGGTATGTATTTTTATATGTATGTTATTAAT
The DNA here is from genome assembly GCF_963853765.1 of Magallana gigas. Taxonomy (NCBI): domain Eukaryota; kingdom Metazoa; phylum Mollusca; class Bivalvia; order Ostreida; family Ostreidae; genus Magallana; species Magallana gigas. The sequence goes on from NC_088856.1 coordinate 4,924,811, forward strand.
TTAACACGAAATGCACATGATTCTCAGTAAGTAGTACATGGTTTCAAAATCATACTCTGTACTTTTTTAGATATTTACCCCAAGTTTTAAGTGAAATGGCCAGTATGAATGTCAGTGAACTGCTTTATTTATGTTGGACAGAAGAGAGCTCAACAGTGTTCAGGTTTGTCACAATTTTATTCCTTAAAATAGAATTCATTACTAATATGTATATTTAATCCTATGAGCCGATAACACCATAATTATAAATTGCAGAGTTACATTTGATGCAGTCATGTGGACAAGTATAATACAGGAAGCTGATGCTGTTTACTTTCCGGATGAACCAAAACGTCCAACAAGATTATCTTCAGAATCAAAAAATATCAAGGAAAATTTGTTAAAATACAGAGAAAAAAATTGCAAATTTCTGTGCGAAATATCCTCCGTGAAAGGCACCAGAGTAGGTTCTTTTTATGACATTGAAGAATCTCCTTACATCTACCCAATTTGCAGTTTAATTAACCCTACGGACGAGGTCAACAATAACATTGACGTCATATCAAACAGTGTTAAATCCTGTATTATGGATGCTTTCCAGGTGTGTAGGAAAAAAGCCACAGAGGTTTTAGTTTGGATTTTAGCAGACACTGATCGAATATTCAGTAAAGGAATTCCTTATGCATTACCTGTTGCTTATGCCATGAAGGGGTATAGTCTCGGAACACAGGTAATGAGAGAAATGCACGAGCATGTATTACAAGCATGCTATGAAAAGAATTTGCGAGTCGTTGCAAGCTGCTTTGATGGACAATGGACAAAACTGGCAACTAGGGACAAAAAGGGAAAACCATTAACGGAGATGCAGTTGCAACGTGATGTTTATGGTGATGCTTCAAAAATGTCACGGGATGCACTAGTGAGAAAACTGACATCCGAGTCAATTATTGATGTGGAAAAAAGTAATCTTCAAATTAAAAAAACAAACTTTGGTTTGACAGTTTCTTGCCAACGTTTAAAACGTATTATGCAGTCATTGAGAAACAAACTGAGGAAAACAAAAACAAGTATAGCACCAAATGAAGAAGATGATACTACATCATGCCTTCCAGACGAAGCTTTAGAAACATTACTGGATGAAGATAATTCAACACAGATTAATAGTATGTTTAACCTGCAAAATCCTTCAGAGGCAGAGGAAGTTAAAGAAGTTCTTGACGATTCGAACAACTCAAGAACTGTAAATCCAAAGATACCTGAAGAAACGGTTGAACTAATTCTTCTTAATCTCAAATCTCACTCAAACAGAAATGTTTCGAAGAAATGGACTAACAAAACTATTAATGAAATGAAAGAAACCTTAGTCAGTAGACATCTACTCATGAAAATGCAGCATGATGAAATGAATGTTGTAATTGAAGCAACAAAAGTACTCCATAAAATGGGAAGTAAAATGATTAGGAAATCATGCTCACGAGAAGAAAAGGCAAAACAAATCAAGAAAATGTTTGTTGGAAGAGAAGATGAAACATGGGAAAAAACAGTAAAAAAAAATGATGCCCCTCAAGTGTATTGCCTCAACCATTGTTCGTGGAAGTTCGACCAAAATACCGAAAGAGCGATTAAATAATACTGTTGCAGCAATGCTCTATGATACAAAATACGATGAATGGAGAGAAGAGTCAACATTTAAGCTAAAGACAAGAATTGAGAACGCTGACACAACAAAATGGTTCTCCTTTCCTGAATTCAGTGAAGAGAGGCAACAAATCGAGCCTAAATGTCTGGACGCTCATCATCTGTTGGTAAATCTGCGATGTAAAGTATGTAAAGATGGTTTGGTTGGTATACGAAAAGAGGCATGGCATCAAGTGGCAGAGAACAACAATGCCGTGATCAGTAATGCTATCGTCGTTGACTTAGTGGATAAGCAAAATAATGCCTTTGCAAAAAGGACATTTTCAAAAGCTGTTGAAGATGAAATGCGCAAACTTAAATATTCAACAGAAGCAGACTTTTGCCGCTTAATTCGCCAATGGTACGAGTCTGAAGACTCTGGGGGCATTGCTGCCATAGAAAGGGTTCAACGAAAACTTGAGCTGAAATCGTTTTTGCTTAAGGATGTTGATTTTGGAATTTTCCCGCCGCCTGGAATGTATATTAAAGGATTTCCAAAAGTAATGTTTGAGGGCTTTATACAAAGAATAGACACTTCCATTCAATTGTACGATATAGTGAAGGGGCAATCTTACAATCAGAGATCACTTTCGTCCCTTGTTAACGAAACATTCTTTGGTGAATTAAGTGAGTTGGAACCAACAAAACTTGGATGTCCGAAGGCTGTTAGTATTCCACGCCTTATGGCTAATGTAACGGAGATGCAACATTTTCGATGTGATCCATCCAACAGGTATTTATCTATATTTGGCTCTGATTCATGATTTCACACACCTCTCTCTGTTTATTTTTGATAATGCATGACGAAACTTTTTGAGAGAATGAGAGATGCAGTAAATATATTTTACAGAGTGTTCCATATTTGTACAACAAGGAAGTCTGTTTATCCCAAAGATAAATTGCTAATAGCCATGGATAAGGAGAAACAAGAAATTCCAGGATTCTGCAGCCCAGGTTCTGCAACAATGATATCACCGAGGTACCGTATATACATGTATATTTGACTCGAAAAGATGAAATATTTAAATGTTATCAATTTCATGTCTTTTGAAATAAATTTGTATGCATCTTTCGTGTTAAATGCAGTAATAAAATGTGTAAAAATTTTATGATATGTTATCATATAACACTTTGTAGAAACCATGCATTTGATGACCCTAAACTTTTTGGAAAACGACAGCGGAAATCAAAGCGATCTGATATATCTCAACCTAGTGCAGTATGTAGAGGCTGTCTCCCAGTCAGGCAACATCATAGGTGTGACGAATCAAAGATTTTGCCGACAACTCGCCTGGGGATTCCACTGCAGGACAATCTGAAATAATAACTGTTTTACATGATCTAGAATACCTCTTATTGTATCGTCTCGCTATCAGAAATAACAACTCATAATTTTAATTTCTTTTTCTTTTAACTCAACTTATAACAATGAACACTACTTGTGTTTATAAAACACATGGATATCAATACAAGTCAGCCTTTAAAGTTGTTAACAAGGGGAAATAAAAAAAAATAATAACAACATTGTTTCAAAAAGTAAACGTTGAAAATGAATTCAATTAGCAGATTAATAAAAAAATGATTTCTTCAACACTCCCATATAATACACAAATAATATCCTGTTGAAGCCTATAGTTTCTAGCTTGAACCCATTTACAACAATTTTTTAAAAATCATGAAACTCCACCCCAACGCCCTCCGATTTCAAATGTAAATACATAGCGAATAGTGTTCTCGCCAGCGTTACACCAGTTCATATACACATCCATTTCTAGTTGTGTCCAGATTGTTTTTTGTGACGGTAAAAAGAGGCTCTATATTTGAAGAATTTTCCACAAGTCGAACATTGGAAACGTTCAGGGTCTGAATGAGCACGAAGGTGATCCATCAAGTACCGCTTAGCTTTGAATTTACGGCCACATATGTCACAACTAAAGTTTTTCGTAGCACCACACACATGCCTAGCAAGACTGCTCTTATGTCTAAATTGTCTGCTACAAACGCTACAAATAAAAGGTGAAGAGTTTTCGTGTCCAGCTTTATGTCCTTCAAAGTTACTTTTGTAGATAAATCCTTTACCGCAGTGATCACAGACATATTTGAAATCGGCGTTGTGAATCCTTTTATGAGAATTCAATCCCCCTCTTGTTTGAAAAGTCTTGTCACATTGCTTGCACGAGAAATGCTTAACATCATCATGGGTTAATAAATGGTCACTAAGGTCATATTTGGAATAAAAAATTTTGACACATCTGGAGCACTGATGCCCCTTACCAGTGTGTGCAACCATGTGTCTTCTATAACTGGTAATATTTGTATATGACTTGCTGCATTGATCGCATGCATACGATTTACTTGTACTAGAACTGTTGTTGTTTGAGTCAACTGTTAAATTGTCTGTAGGTCTCTGGTCATCTTCCGTAATGGAGAGGGTTCCCTCTTGCGTAATATTATCGTCAATAAATTCCATTTCAAATAATGCCATTTCCGATGAAAATGTCTGAAAAGATACACATTTACAGGTATCATAACTACCATCATAAACAGAATATACTTATAAAAATGTAAAAATGTTTGGATTGGTATTAAAATTTCATTCACGTACGTATGGATTGTTTTACAAGTACTGCGCAAACATTAACTAACCCCATGCGGAACGATAGTATTTTCATGAAATGTAAAAAATTGATAAAGGATGAAATGTGTACATTTATAGGTAGGTCATACAAGTAAACAGTCTCAACCTCTCGGGCACTGCTAGCTCACATCACGACAGATAGTAAAACATAATGTATTTAAATCAAATTCTACAAAAAATAAAAAGAAGGGGCGGGGGTGTCATGAACGACTATGTAATACATTCCACAGGTGCATGGGAACGGGACCCCCCCCCCCCCCCCAACAATATTCACCCCACATTCCCCAATTATTTTTTCATCATTTATTTTTTTTTAATTATATGTTGATGTATTGTATGCTACACTAAAAATTCACAATTAACGCGAAACAAGCTATATATATAAAAAATATACCAGTGGTATATATTTTTTATACACTGCTTATTTCGCGTTAATTGTGATTTTTTTTTCTAGTGCAGCATTTATCAACTTGTAATTAAAAAAAATAATTGATAAAAAAATAACTCGGGAATCTGAAGGGGGTGAATATTGGGTTGGGGGGGGGGGGGGGGAGGGGCGTCCCCAAGCACCTGTGATACATTCGAGGTGGTTTCGAGCTCTGTTGGAAAGGTCGGAGAGTTGAGAAAGACGTATTTTTAAACGGTTACTATAGAATAACAGATAACTGTATTATTCAATGCATATACATGGATGTTATTTCATTGAGGTTAGAAAGTGCACATTTCCAATAGAAACCGGTGTCGTTGTCTAATAGTAGCCGTAACATACGACTTATCGAGTAAAATCGTCATAGTTTTTATACAAACAAAGAAAATGGATAATTCTTGCAATCAAACTATTCTGTGTATAAATATTAAGAAATCTGTCGCTTCAATTTAAAAAAAAACACTTTGATTTTGGCGCAATCATGTCCAAAAACTTAATTCGACTGCACATGTGCCCAAATCAACGACAGTTATTCACGAAGTTTTAAGTCAATTCTTCATCTTGTATGTACGTAGCTGGATATTTTATTGTTGAAATGTGTGTTACGTTCCGTAAGGGTTGTCAAGTTTGCAGGTTAATTAAAATCTTTGAGAAAATGAGCATTTTGTTCAATCTGAAAAGAAAAATACTTACTGTGTCGGCCATCTTTTTCAGCTAGTAACCGTATAATTTTCGAATAGAAACAGCGAACGTCGTTTTTTTACGGATAGCAACCGTTTAGGTACTACACCGTGAGTAGCCCGAGTGAAGATCTAGAGTGCAAAACCAAGACGCTCCTTTCAGTCGATCTAGGGAGTCATCAATACGCGGTAAAGGATAGGCGTCCTTCACCGTTTTGTTGTTTAAGGACCGATAGTCAACACAGAACCTTTTTGTACCGTCCTTTTTCTCTACAAGAACTACTCCAGCAGCCCACGGACTAGATGATGGTTCTACAATGCCTTTATCAACCATATTCTGCACTTCCTTGTCAACAAACTCCGCGGCATGATGTGGTAACCATCTTGGAGGTTGCTTGGTTGGCTTTCCTCCTTCTGTATTGATATGGTGCTTTATCAACGAGGTTCTACCAAAGTCATCCTTATTCCTTGAGAAAATGCTGCTAAACTTAATAAGGATGTTTTTCACCTGTGCCGTCTGCTCCGCTGATAGTTCAGGTCTTGTCCTATCGAATAATTCTTGCAAATGCTCCGGAAGGCCCTCTTCTCGTTCCCCAGGCATGACGTGATTAACACTGCCTTCTGTTTCTGGCATAATGATTTCTTTTACCGGGAATGTCATTCCTACGACTGTGTTCTTAAAAATTGTCTGGGACTGACCGGACACGTTCATCAGTCTTACTGGTATTTTCTCAGATGAATTGACTACAGATCGAGCAACCAATGCTCTTCCGCTGTCCTGAAACTTGGCACAAGGTTCAATTAACAACGGTATCTGTGGGAATTTTGGTAGGTCTAACACTTGACCCGGGCATACCATTTCGCTTTTAGGAGGAATGGATATGGTTTCACATAGGCTCACCCGAAAGCAGCCAATATTTCCTTGCATTTCTAATTCATGTTCTATCCCACGTACATACATCTTGGTCTTGCATACGTCAACGAGGCATTCATTCGTTTGTAAGAAATCTAATCCAATAATGCCATCTGCCTTTATGTTTGCTATCACTGCCGGAGTCTCAAATTCTTGAGAACCAAGTTTAATGCTAAATACTCCTTTTCCTTGTACCGTAAGAGGCGCACCATCAGCCCCTACAATTCTCTGTGATATCGGTAAAAGGGAAGTTCTGCTTATTTTGTCTATTTCTGCATACAGTTGATCTGACAAAATAGTCAGAGTGGCTCCCGTATCTAACAGTAAATTACACTGAGTGCCATTTACCTTTGCCTTGACAAACAACCCAGATTCATGGCTGTCTTGGTCAACTTTCATGGCCGTTGTACTGGAAACTCTCGAATCATTCCTCTTATTGGAATCTGTATTCCCTTTGACACTGGTTGAATCCTTTACCTCTGGTTTTTGCATTCTAGTGCCACCTCTATTGTTTCTCAGAAAACAATCTTTGATCATGTGGCCTTTCTTTCCACAATGGTGGCATTTAAATGGAAATCTACCTTCCTTGGCTATATTACCCGTATCTGCAGCAGCAGATGATTCTTTTAACGAGACATTAACAATTTTCTTTTCTAAATCTTTAAGAGACGCCTGTATCTCATCTCTTAATTGCCTGAGTTCCTCCCTAACAGTAGGATCTTGTGCATCAGGTGTAACTTGGTTATTGCTCGTGGTCCTGACATATCCACCATTTTCTCTTCTTTGACGTTCTGCTCTACAGAATGCCTCAATCTCCACTGCACAACGTATTGCTTCATTGAGTGACTTTGGTCGAGATTGCTGAATGCGTAGACGCATATCAAACTCTGTCAAAGCATCTATTAACTGATCTTTGGCGATCATCTCTGTAACTTCTCTGGGAGCAGTTGGATATGCCAGATGCGCTAGACGTCGAATACTTTCACCAAGTTCTGGTAAAGATTCATTTGGTCTTTGGCGCTTCTCTCTGAGCATTGCCCGGTAGAGTTCAGTTTGATTCGCGGGTGCAAATCTCGATTCCAAAGCTTCGCATAACTCTGCGTAGGTCCTATTCACTCCTGATCTCATGTTACCGAGGTCGGTCTGGGCCTGTCCTCTTAAAGAAGCTGCCAGGTACAAGCTTTTCTGCTGGGAGTTCCATGAATTGATATCGCTACAGGCCTCAAAATGCGCTTTGTAATCAATCCATGATGCAGTGCCGTCATATGTTGCCGGTTTCATCACTGTTTTACCATAGTCCTGAGACCGTTCATTCGAAATATTTTTAGTTGTAGTAATAGTAGGAAACGATCGGTAAACGGATTCCTGCACTGGATTCCAATTATTTGACCACGTAACCGTAGACGAATCTGATGATGACACCGCACACCGAGTACTTAGGTAAGGGTTTGGTGTCAAATATGTCTCGGTGAACACTGGTTGGCTTATGGTTCCTAAAGCGGCAGCCTGTTTTCAGTATCTGTAACCTTTGGCAGTGTACGATCCCTCTCATCTTCGTACAATGTGTACCCAGGCGTTGGGTATTCAAAGTGACCAGGTGCATACCCCGTGTTCTTCGGTGTTTTGAAATTTATTTCAAAACTGTCGCCAGGGTTGCGATTGCTTTTGTAGCCCATGTCTACTCCGGAGTCCGGTATTGGCGAATGTTTGGCAAACTGTGGAGTTGATCGTAATCTTTCAATTTCTGCTCGGAGCTTTTCCCTTCTGGCATCTATGACACTGAGGTCGGCTAACAAATCGTCTTCACTCATTCTGGTATTATATTCTACTGGGTTACAATTTCCTATAAATGCACTTGGTTAACTTTGCACTCGGTAAAATTTGTACTTGGTTAACTTTGCACTCGGTTAACTTTGCACTCGGTAAACTTTGCACTCGGTAAACTTCACCAAGTAATACTCATTACCCTGAGACTAAACGAACCAATACCAAGCCTAACAATAAACGAAGTGACGCTGTACACACACGCGGCGCAACCGACCTTTGGATAACTATACACAAGCTCTAATATACTTACCAAGTCACAAATACTCGGTCCACTATACCCGTCAAAAATTAATTGGTAAAATATTAACCTGGTAAAACAAATCTACATAAAACAACAAAACCAAAATAAATCAACAATTTAATCAGTTCCTATCCCTTAACCAGCTGCCACCAAAATGTAACGTGTTTTACCTAAACAAAATATCGGGTTCTTTTTAAGGGATATAAATATATTAATTTTACTTCTACTCTTCCTGAGTACAATGATTAAACTTGATTTACAATTGATTGGAGGTGTATTTAAATAACTTATTATTGTTCAACTGGGATACTTTTCCCCGTGTGCCTTGGTAAAGGGTTCTTAATATTACAGGAAGTCAGGCGCCTCAGTCATATAGACTTACTACCTCCCGACAACCAATTAAGATTCCAATTCCAATTACCGCTGAGGAGTATTCCTTCCCCTAGTCTGTCTACTTACAACCTCACAAATTACTTCTATCAGGTTTCTATTACCTTCCAGGTCTTGCTGGTTCTTCTGGGAGCTGTGGGTTTCAGACCTACTCTGCCTTATCTGCTAGATGAGTCTGCTTATATACCCTTGGGAGAGTTTACTTCCAAGGGGGGACCAGGTCATTCCATTTCAATGGGTGTACTCTATTACGTGTACGGGTGTGCTTTATTACTTAAACTTCATGGGTGTGTTTCTCTGCTTGTCACTACCCCTATTCCGTTTCAATACATATCCTTTTTTTCCCTTGTATTTTGATTAGCGTAAGGCAATAGTGTCGAGGAAACTCGGACATTCCCGCGTTTTGTCAAACTTGGTTTCTCGCAGTATAGGAGAAATTATTTTATCAAGTGTGACAATATTGCTACGCTACTATTTGACAATAATTTTTAAAATTTTATAATTCTATCTCATTCTCCATTTAGCGCCAGTGTTGATTTTTATTTGTAAACTTGGGTACGGAAACCCATAGCTGTCACAATTCGAAATTTTATTTTCCATTACATACAAATTGTTGCGATATCATTCGATTGCGATAGATATTTTTTTTTGGAGTTTTTGTTTGAATTTCTAATTTCATACGTCATATTATTTTTGTATTCAACCCTTCAATCTTCATATAATCATATTGCATATTATTTTGTTCATGTCATTGTCTGGACCAAAAATACAAGCTTTTCTCAGCAAGCCACCAACAACACCTCAAGGGTCACTGTGTCACACACCAATTCTTCTGTCAGACAGCAAAGGTTTTGCTCTTAAAAATAAGACCCCCCCCCCCTGAGATTGGTCGAGTCTTGGTGCCAAAGTGGCCTGCAAACTGAAAAGGCCATAGATCAACTTGAACATAGATTGGAATCCAGAGATTTTGGTTCGGCACTGATTTATATTTGGCTTGGGACTTGTGACATTACCAGAAAAGAGGGGAAAATTACTCAAGTTCGCTGCTGGGACAATACCATCGCTGATACCATTACGGCACAATACCGAAGAGCCATAACAATTGTATCCAAGTTCCAAGACATCAAAGTGAAATTCATTGAAATACCGTGCTACTCAATTGTGGCATATAATCGGCACAAAGGTCATTCCAATCCAGACTTATTCAAAAACCAAGACATTGAAATTTGCAGGCAAGTGGAAGCTCTAAATGCAAATATTCGTGCAATAAATTCAGAAATTGGACAATCTACTTTGCGATTTAATAAGGACATAACACGCAGACGCAAGGACACAGACAATCGCAAGAAGAAGAACAACGGTGTAAGGATTTCTTACAAATTTTCTGTTTTTTTACGACGGCATTCATCCAGGCACAGAATTGGCCTTGATCTGGAGCAGAATGTTGACTGAGGACATTAACAGAAGTTGTTTCAGAGTTTTACCAGCAGACATTTTGGACATACATGTACCTGAGGAGGATTTACAATCAATAGAATAATGCCTGCTATAAACTTGAATACTGCGTCTTATGAGGACCTAATTGAACTCGAAGGAATTGGTCAGCACAGAGCCACAGCTATCCTTAAAGTACGGGAGGAAAAGGGCTTTATAACAGAGGATGACTTACGCCAATTCCTACAGGGCACCTATAGTACCATAAGAACTCTATTGGATGAAGAAAAAGTTTCTCTAGACACACCACCACAGTTACTCCAGGCACTTAAAAAGGAATGGGATGACCGAATGGACAAAATGTCGAGCGATTTTAAGGAGCAAATGAAGGATTCACAAGAACACTACGAACTCATGCAAACACAGTTTGAGGAAAACCTGAGAAAAACATATGAAGAAAAGTTACTGAAAATAAATGAAAATGCTGTCGGTAATTTGGCTCCACATGGTGTTTATGGTGGTGGTAATCCATGGATGAAACCTAAAATGGACGTCAAAAGGGAAAACACCTCGTTACCTAGTGACAGTGCTACTGCTAATTGTGGCTGGCTTTTGTCTGGCCCGACCAGTGGGAACACTGCTGCTAAGGCAACCACAGATGGAAATTCACAAAAAGTGAAAAGTGGACAGAAACCTAATTTCATGACCAGTATTCAAACTATGGGTCCTCCCCCACCAAAGGTGGCTACCTTCGATGGAAAATCGGAATGGAATCCATACATTGTGCAGTTCAACATGATAGCGACAAGATATAACTGGACCAATGACCAACGACTGGAACGCCTAGTTGAATCTTTGCGTGACAAAGCATTAAATTATTACTGTACATGTTCAGCCCAAGTACAGAGCAGTTTCTCATCACTTTGTGCAAAGATGAAAACAAGATTTGGCCAGCGAGATCTCCCTCACACAATTAGGAGGAATCTCCAGGATATCAAGCAAGGTGACCAATCTGTTGATGAATTTGCAGAAAAAAACCAGGAGATGGTAAGTGAAGGTTACCCACAGGCTCCAGACTGTGTAAAAGAAACGATAGCTACTGACACTTTCCTGAAGGGCCTCGAAAATAAAAGAGCAGCACTTACAACAATGGACAAAGATCCTCCTGACCTTGAGACAGCCTTACAACTGGTTAAGGCTGCACTCAACAATCAGAGATTAATCTTAGGCGCTAAGAAGCCGGAGGTGAGGAAGGTTCGTTTTGAAGAGGATGACTTAGATAGTGACTTGGGCTTGTTGAATGAATTTGAAGTTAGACCAATACGACCCCAAAGCAGAGTAGACAAACTTTCAGAAGAAATAGCTGAACTCAAAAGTGGGCTGGAGGCGACCAATGCTAAAGTGGATAAAATCATCACCCTAATGAATAAACAACTTTCCACAAGGTCACAATCTCCACCACGGAAAACAGACAGTACTTCTAGTTCTGTTTCCAACTCTTCACCACTCAAAGCAGCACAGTGTTTCAACTGTGGACAACCAGGTCACTTTGCTAGAGAATGCCAAAGGCCACACAGGTCCCGTTCCCCATCCCCTAGATCACCGAGGAGAGAAACCAGGACTAGTCCAACCAGTTATGACATACGAATGTATGACAACAGTCAAACACATCCATACAACTTGATGCTAGGGATCTCTATTAACGGAAAACCTGTTCAAGCTATTGCTGACACGGCAGCCCAGATAACAGTTATCAGCCAAGCTTTCGCCAACACCTTCACCCCACCCTTAGTTCGTGGAGAAAAAGTAACCATGAAGGGTGCAGGAAATTCTGACTTTATTGAAGCTAACTACTGTAAAAACATTCAGATTTGTATTGGGAACACACAAGAAGACCCCATCACCTGGACTGCTCTTATAGCTGACATATCTGATCCTGTCATCTTAGGTCTGGATTTCCTTAAGGCACAAAACGCTACCATTGACCTTAATGAAATACAGATAGTCCTTGGTGGCAAACGGATGAATGCAACTCTACTAGATGCAGGAGGTAAACAAGTTCAAATAGCTAGAGTGAAATTAAGTCAAAAAGTGAGAGTTGAACCATTTTCATCAGTGCAGGTTCTTGGCCATTTGGACCAACACATAGCTGGTACCTTGGTTTTCAACCCATGTCATAATGTTAAGGGATTGCTTTCACCACATGCTTTAGTTGATAACAGCGATCAAGTGCCAGTCCTCTTGCGCAACTTGTCAACAAGACCAGTTAAACTTCAGAAAGATGTAGTGATTGGAACTGTTTCTGAAGTGGACCAAGTCGCCAATGGTGGAAAACTACAAGACCACGACAAGACAAATGAACGTTTTCCTGTCGAATTACCAGACCACTTGATAGACCTAGCAGATAGATCAACAAGAGATCTAACTTCTGAGCAAAGTCAAAGTGTTCAATACCTTCTTCTGGAATTCCAAGACATTTTTTCTAAAGGAGACTTTGACTTGGGACTGTTTAAGGGGATCCAACACAAGATAAACACTGGAAATGCCCACCCGGTGAAATCCAAATTGAGGCGCACACCACTAGGATTCCAATCAGAGGAAGAGGAGCATCTGAAAAGTATGCTAGACAAAGGTATCATCGTTCCATCAGTTTCTGAGTGGTCATCAGCACCGGTCCTGGTGCGGAAAAAGATGGGACTGTTAGGTATTGTATTGATTTTAGGGGAGTTAATAAAGTCACCAAGAAAGATGCTTTCCCACTCCCGAACATGGAGGAATGCCTAGACACTCTTGGAAAAAACAACTTTATGAACACGCTTGACATGGCACAGGAATATTATCAGATAGAGGTAGACCCTGATGATAGACACAAGTTGGCATTCATCACAAAATATGGCGTATTTGAATTTGTACGAATGCCATTTGGAAAATGCAATAGCCCTGCAACCTTTCAACGGGTGATACAGTTAGTTTTACAAGGTCTTAACTGGAAAGAATGCCTTGCTTACCTAGACAATGTCATAGTCTTAGGTCAGAATTTTGAGGAACATTTGATAAATCTAAGAGCGATATTTGAAAGATTTCGGACCCATAACCTCAAACTAAAACCAAAAAAATGTCATCTCTTCAGGAAGGAGCTTCAGTTCCTTGGTCGCTTGGTGACAGAAAAAGGGGTCAGCATCACTACCGAGAGTGTGAAATGTATGGCAGAATGGCCGACACCCAAATGCAAGAAGGTATGGGTATGTTAACTACCATAGAGAGCATATAAAGAGTTTTGCGGAGATAGCAGCACCTCTGTACACTCTCACAGGGCCAAAGACAAAGTTTATCTGGAATAAAGAGAAGGACACAGCATTTATTTCCCTTAAAGAGGCAATGACTAACCCTGCAGTTCTGGGATATCCCACTGATGATGGCATGTTCATATTGGACACGGATGCTTCGGACATGGCTATTGGAGCAGAACTGTCCCAAATTCAGTGTGGTACGGAAGTCTTAATCAGTTTTAACAGCAAGACCTTGACATCTACTCAACGGAAGTACTGCGTTACTAGGATGGAGTTGCTAGCTGTTGTAGCATTTACTCGTCACTACCGATACTATCTACTGGGCAGACCTTTCATTTTGCGGACAGACCACAACAGTCTGGCATGGTTAATGGGGTTCAAAAATATTGAGGGGCAACTAGCTCGCTGGCTAGAGGAGTTATCACAATATGATGTTATCATCCAGCACCGAAGTGGAAAGAAACACCAGAACGCTGATGGCCTCTCCAGAATGTCAACAAATGGCCTGTCCTGTGACTGTTACAATGCTGGATGTGATGTCGGTAGACTACCTTGTGGGGGCTGCAGTTACTGTCGACGGATGCATGCTCAATGGGAACTCTTCCAGGAGGATGTTGATGATGTAATCCCCCTAGCAGTTAGGACCCTTCAAGAAACTGATAAACCAAAGAAAACACCTAACACCATAGACAAGGATGCATGTAACTGGGCTTCTGCCTTACCAGATGAAATCAGAGATGCACAAATGCAAGGTTTAAACACAAGGACCCTAATGAAATGGAAGACAGAAAACTATGTCCCAACTGAAGTGGACCTGTCCCTTTCCAGTAGAGCTGTCAAATACTTTTGGAACTGCTCATCGCAACTACGAATTTTGAATGGTATCCTTTTCTATGAGTGGTTAGATGGCTCTATGTCCCGACTTTTGCTTGTGGTCCCAAAGTCACTACAAAACTGTGTTCTGGAAGGATCTCATGACAACAAATTAGCAGGCCATATGGGACAGCAGAAAACCCTACAGAAGGTGAAATCAAAGTATATCTGGTTTGGAATGAGTTCAGATTGCGAGTCTTATGTTCGAACGTGCCCAGTATGTAATGTCAACAAGAAAGCCAATATACATGCCAAAGCAAGCCTTGTCCAATACCATGCTGGAGCACCCTTAGAAAGAGTGCATATTGACCTGATGGGTCCATTTGTGGAGTCCAGCAAAGGGAACAAGTACATTTTAATGATAGTCGACCAATTCACCAAACAGAATGATGCTGGGGAGAGAAGTCTCTCAACCTTTAGATATAATGTTAGGAAGGAAGATACCAGGACAAAAACCAGCAGGATATGTGGAAAATTTGAAGGAGGCTCTTTCAGTGTGTCATCAAGCTGCGAGGGACAACTTGGAGGAAGCACAACTCCGTCAGAAGAGGACCTATGACATAAAATCAAACACAAGAAGCTATGAGGTGGGTGATGTGGTATATATAGTGGATACCTCTTCCAAAGTAGGCCAATCGAAGAAATTGAGGAAGCCATGGATAGGCCCTTTTGTCATTGTTTATAAGTTTAATCATGTGCTATACAGAATCCAAGGGAAAAAGGTAAACAAGGTGGTCCACCATGACAGATTAAAACTTTGTCAAGACAGAGATCTACCCTTATGGCTTAAAAGGCTACGACATTCAGTCCTTCACCCAGAACCAATGACAAGGAATCCAAACTGCAAAATCAAGTACAGGAGGAATTACCGCAGTCCAGTTCTTACGAAGATGATGCCGTAGGCCTCACAAATGAAGGACCTGAGAATGAACCATCAGATGATCTGGAGATCCGCCAAAGACCCGCTCGGAAACGACAGGCACCTAAATGGATGAAGGATTTTTGTCTTTTGGACGATTAATCATTATGCCATTGGAAATTTTAATTCGAATTATATGTATTTGAATATCTTTTCCTTCTTAACCACACCTCCCTCTGTAAAATTTATGTTTTTTTTATATATTTGTATAATTATGCTTTTTCTTCCAGGATGTGTTCCAAATGAACTTTTATTCCCTTCTTGTGCTGTTTTACTTGCATATAGTCAGAGTGGCTTGATTTTTCTGGCCCAGCTGACTATTTCATAAATATAATACGCACTGTACATCTCTTAAAAATTATGAGGGGGAGGAGTGTGGTACGAAACAATTTGGCACGATCTAACAATAAATGAGTTTGCAACCGGATACTGGCTTATCGATCCCTCGTGGTTCCCGAGCCCTGTATTGGCCTGTAGCTGAGCTCGCAGACTTGTAGGTCACTACATACCTTTACCGGCCGCCTAAGTTTTAGGTAAATTGCCCTAGCTAAGCACTCTTCTAGTAACGGACTTAAGTCTAAGAATGTACGTAAGTCCTACTTCAGCACTGACTTAAGTACCCTTTATATTACGAGCCCCTTTCCTTCATGATTGTAGAAATAAAGCACCATACGTTACCACCTATAGTTTTCGACAGTTTAAAAAACAATATTCGATAGATTTGGTTAAAATCATGACATAATATCGTTATTTCCTGTATGCTGAAAAAATATTTCCTTAAAATTTAAAAAGTACTTTTCCTCAAATTTAAAGAAAATATTAGACATAAACTAAGAAGTAAAAAAGATTTATATAATATATTTCCCCACTATTAATTTTTATTATATATTTTTACCAAAATTACACAACTTTCGACACGGGAAGCGATTTTAAAACAAATTTCTGGGAAAATCCCTCTTTACAGTTTCTATAACAATAGTTTTGAAACAATTTAGTAACAAAAATTACAGAGGCACGAGAGTTTGTTTACTTCAAAGTTTCACATGTTCTTGAACATCATGTCCGAGCCTTTTCACCCTGCCGAAATAACTGGCATCAAAAATTCAAATGACCTCATATTTTTACAAAAGTGGGAATGAAAATCTGGTAATTAACACATTGTTTTTCATCTCATAAAAAATACAGTCCATGTCGCTTGCAGAAAACCCAAAACAACAAAGGGGAATTCGGGAATTATTTTGCCTCAGCCATGTTGTGAGACCTGCAAATTCCTATCGTTGGTTGTGTCTTAAACGTTCTTATCAGTTTCTGGTACTGAGCAACTGTAAGGCGTTATTCCGTCTACATGTATGTAATCTTTGTCAAACTTGGTATTTTTATAAAAAAGTTATACCAATCAATGTTTTCAAAACGAAGTTGAAGGACCATTGTTTACTTGTTCTTCCTAGGCATATATTTTCTTTTAAGTCTACCCATTGAAATAACTAGAGATACATCGAAATTATTACCAAAATAGATGAGTTGTAAGATGGACACCAAAAATTTGTGCTTAAAACACAGATGTTTTATTAACTTGTCATCAAATCACATTAATATATAAAGTCCTATAATTATATAAAAAAGTAAATATGGATTTTATGAATGGTTAGATTTTTTACAATTTAAATGTACATGTATATGTATGCATTAAATCGAATTTGAATACGAAAATCAAAACTTCATGCAATATCATTTTAGAAAGGAAAATCTTATAATTTTTAACTACTTCCGACATGCTAGTCGATGATTATTATAGTGAGCTATATATACTCTGTTTTACTTCCTTGTCACGTGACCAAAGAGTCTGCGCCTTATCTACCTCATAAACCCAGAACTCCTCTCTGTTGAACAGTTGCTATATACATATAATCTGTTTATCTCTGTAATCTCAGACGGCTTGATCTTTTCTATTGGTTATGTCTGTTGGACAATATAGCAATCTAATTTGATCAGATTAACAACATTCTACCATAATGTCCCTGTCCGGACAATCTGTGTATCTCCTCGATGTCCTCACTGTGTGGTTCTGTCTGCTGGCAGTCTCCCAGGCGTATGGTGAGTAAACTTAACGTACAAGTTCATTCTAACAATAATCACGTAAGTATGCATGTTAGTGTACGTGACTGGACTTAGAATGTTTCACGTGTGAAATAATCGGATAGACTTCAACTGTTAACTTGTATAGACAAATGTTTTGTGACGACCAGACCGGTACAAATACCGGCACCAGAAGCGTGTTCAGCAGAAAGAGAGCCCTCGTCAAAGTAAAGTGAATTTTGGCGAGCGAGCTCAAGCGCTCGCTCTGTTCAACACGCCTCAGCAAAGTTGATAGAGCACCTGACTAGAGGGATACTTTTGGTAAATGGCGCCGATCTTAAAAAAGAGTATGAAAGATCCCATTAAATTATTTCAAAGTTTGCCTTCAACTCTATTTTCATATACAGGTATATCAATAGATACAACTGATTGTTTTAATTAAAGATCATTTAAATCTCGGTTATCTGGCCATGGATCATACTGTGGGGGTTTTTTATCGTGCCGGTGCCTACTTGTATCTCGACACGATAGTTAATTTTAGTATTTTAACGACGGACAACTGTATGTTCTTGAGTCTTTTTAAAATTGTTTTTTAGAGGGTAATGGTTGTTTTGTTTTTTCTTTGCCTACTCGCTTGTGTGGTTTTGTTTTACTTAACAACCGCACAGAAAGCAAACGGTCAGGTCAGACCAGTAACAAGGAGTAGTAAATCGACCAACAAAAATGTTTAGCATATATAAAGGGTTAACATTTAAATTTGTAAACGAAAAGATCAGTCTAAACAGATAAAAATATGTATGCATGTATAGTTCATTATATAACTGAGTAAACCTCTCATCGCACAATGACTTAATATGCATGTACATCCCAAAAATTAATTTAGAAGTACAAATTTGTTCATTTTCACGCCGTATTGCGATTCACTCTAAATATTGAGTTTCTATAATCGCATGACAGTACAGTCATGATATACGAGGGTTGTTCGGAAATTATTGAGACAACTCGAATATTTTCTTTTCTAATTGACGAATTTTAGTGAAAATTGGTATAGTCACTGAAGAAACGCCAACAAATAATAAAACAAAGTAATATAAAAAGAATATTTAATATTTTGTTTACAACGATATATAAACAAGTCGGTGGTCGGGGTACCCGGCGCAGCCATAAACTTGGAGATTTAACAACTTTAACATCTATTTTATAAGAGTCCGTAGAATTACAGTTAATGATTAAAGAAATCAAATTAAATTTGTTCATTTTGCTATTCTTGGCGACTAACTTTTAATTAAGTTTCACTGATGTTCGAGTTGAAATATGAATATGGTACACACATATTTACCAAACAATAGAAATCTGAGAACGACTTTACATTGAATTTTGACGTCATGGCGGCGCATTAAATACCATCAAACTGGTGGAAATATCAGTAGAAGACCTTTTAAGGCCACGCAATTGCGAAAAATAACTATACGATGACAAGACAAGGTATAGAGCTTCAGTTCATCATATTTTTTTTCACTGATTGTTTAACTAGAATTAGGCCTTAGGGATTAATTATCAAGTACTTTTGACACACTAACCGTTGTCAACAATTTTAAAATATATATAAAAAATGACTACAGGAGACATTCACAGTAATTAGACTTTCGGGTAAAAATAACTCGACCCCCCCCCCAAAAAAAAAACAAGAATGAGAGAAAATGTAAATGATGACATCTTGAAATGAAAACAAAAGATGAGAAATAAAAAGAATGATTATTATTTCCGTTTGTTTATAAGGTGTTTAAAACACGGGAGCAATAAGAAGCGATAAAATGACGTTGCAAAAAGTTTGCGGTTGCGCCGGTGTAACGAAGAATATTGACCCGGGTTGAAAATTGACCCGGGGGTCATTTTTCAACGTTGAATATTGACCCGAGGGGTCATTTTTCAACGTTGAAAATTGAGACCAAGATCGAGAAATTTATACCCGGGGTCATTTTTCAACGGTGTGAAATGTTTTTTACTAAACTTTGATGAATTCGACACGTTGAAAATTGATCCTGTTGAGAATTGACCCTAACTTCAGAGCTTTGATCTGAACTGGAACTTACTCTACACGGTTTAAATGTACAATCATGAACATCTTTGAAAGTTTCAGTTTTAAAATTTGCATTCAGTCTGATACATATGCGGACATGGCTGATTTATTGTTGGTTGATATGTCCGATTAATTATTTAATTTTGAGACTGAAAATATGATATCCATTTATTATTACAATACTATGTAAATAAAGGTAAGGAGATACCCGTTTTCTTCGGAATGGAACGGGCTATAAAAAATTATACTACAATAAACGAATTTTAACAAGTAGGCTTGCATCTACATGTACAGGGGGAGTACGGTTGTAATGTTATATATGAAAAGGCATTCAAAAAGAATAGATTGAGATTACTCAAGTATACAATTGATAGAGAAACACTTGATAAAATTCGGCTTTTATCCGACCTAGATTGGAATGGGGTGATGTTGTGAGGGGCAACTTATCATGGAAAACTCCGAATTGCGTGCTTAAACACCATTTTATATAGTGAACTTGGTTTGAAAACCTTACAATCTCGAAGGGATAAACATAAACTAATTCTATTCTACAAAATTTTAAATGGTTTAGCACAAGATTTAATTCAATTAATTTTTTTCCAACTGAACATGCATATCATCTTAGGTTGAGTGACCTTTTTTCCTGTCTACCACTATATCGTACTGTTTATTACAATAGCTTTGTTCCGTCTTCATGTAAATGTTGGAATAATTTTCATGCACAAACGAAAATTCCATAAACTTTATCCATCAAAACTTCAAAACAAAATATACCAATAGCTTACAAACACTTCAGTTTGGGGCAATAGGAAATAAATTATTATTTTACGTCAGCTACGTAATAAAGCTAGTAATCTAAATAAAAAAAACTTACTTATTTAAGGATTTGTTAATTGATGAGAGTCGATGTTTATACTGTGGGTTTGAATCTGCAGGAATTATGATTTTTTGGGATGTCCAAAATACACTCAACAAAGAGAAGCGGTTTTTAATCAACTAAAAAAGTGTACCTTTTCATATTAACTATTATTCATATACATTATAGTAGTTCTGATTTTTGAGGTTTGTATCTCTGCAAGTATAATTGAAGGTGATAGTTTTGTTAATGTTGGTGAGTGAACATGTCTACCAGTTCAGTTCAGTTTATTTCGCTCACACCATGAATGGTATATGAGGTCAATCATTATATACAGTTCAAAAGTCAGAGGTACATTGTATAAATGAATAGATAAGTAGTAGATAATTAGTAAATAAGCATAAATGTATAATGAAGATGGGAAAAAGTATAATAATGGAGAACAGACTATTATATCAAACTGTATATTTTGATGATAAAATAACATAATTTTTTAACATTATGTCTTACAATTATATATGGTAAATGTTCAGATGATTATTTAATATCCAAGTATTTCTTGTCTTATATACACGATATTAAAAAATATTCTGTAAACAAATAATAATATATACTATGCCCATAGGTTATTTTATATCACCACTTCTTGGCTTTGTATGTTTCAAAGGGTTTACATAGACTATGTTGTTATCCAATCGATTTAAATTTCAATAAAAAACGTTTAAATTTAATTAATAATGTAGGTGCCTATCATAACAGAAAAAATACAACACTAAAATAATATCGGCTATCAAGATATATAGTTAAAACAGTATTATTCATGAAAGAGTATACAGTTGTTGACTGGGGTAGAGGGCAACAGTTGATCTGTCGGACCGGCTCGCAAACTGTTGCCCAAGGCCGCAGGCTGTTGCCCGAGACACAGTCAACAACTGTTTTGTTATACCCTTCTAATCAATAAAACGTTTTCGCGGAATGTGACGTCACCGGTCAACAGTCTTTTTTAACAGTCGATTTTAACAGTTCCAGTCTAACAGTTCCAGTCAAACAGTCGAAATGCCGGACTTTTTTTCGTATAGAGTTATATAGTAACTGTTTTACAGGTGTATAACAATACATGTTAGCGTCTCATCATTCTGTACACTGTTATTGCCTGGATGGATGTGAATGAAAAATTCAGATAATCACAGTTTCAACAAACTGAGTGGGTGCAAACACAAAAATCACAAATCGACATACTGTAGATTTTGTATTTACACCCACCCAAAAAATTTACAATGAACAGTATTAAATTTTCAATTAACTGGATGAATGTAAAACCAAATTAAACAACATGACGTATTGTAATTTTTAAAAAATTATTTATATTTGTACACTTGTCCAGCTAATTAAAGAAAAGGAGTTTTACCAGTGTATTGAATAGTTTAACGTCTAACCATGTACACAAATATTCTGAAAAACATTGTTTTAAATATAGATATCAGACAAAACAGCATTATACGCTAGGGGTTTATTGGATTTTGAATAAAATAGTTATTACATATTTAAAGAAATGATTCGTTAATTTAAAAAATGATTCCCCACCTTGAACCATAAATAAACATGTAAATCTAAAGAATAAATACGTAAAAACTGATAATTTTTAATCAAATAGACTCAAGTTGTAAATATTGATTTGTTAATTTGTGCTTCTTTGCTGTTGAATTTTGAACCGGTTTCATGATCAAAATTCCACGATGCGGGTCAATTTTCAACAGATTAGGGTCTTTATTCAACACCTTTGGTCTCAATATTCAACGTTGAAAATATACCCCCGGGTCAATTTTCAACCCGGGTCAAAATTCTTCGTTACACCGGGTCACTGGACGAAGGCCCGTTGGTCAGCTTACTATGAATGATCTTTTCATGCCATGGACAGGAAACTTTTCACATTGATTTACGCTTAGGTGAAATTTCAAGAGTTTATCTTTTTTATTAAAAGAATAAGAGAAAATGTGTCAATAATTTCCGAACAACCCTCGTACATGCATGGCGGCATATTTATCATAAATAATACTTTATTTCCCGATGTCGTAATTTATTTTTTATGTACAATTATATATACTTTACCATTGCACAATGAGTTGATATACATCACGAGGATCACACTCTGAGTACACTGTGTGTTTTTCTTCACAGTTAATGTCGCCCTCAACAAACCAGCGTACCACCTGTACCCTGCACCAGGAGTCGACAGATTTGACGCCAGTAACGCTGTAGACGGACGTAAGTCAGACCTGAGTGGACCTGGAGGTCAATGTGCTGTATCATATACTGCAAAAAACGCCACCTGGTGGGTGAACCTGACCAGCATCTACAGCATCCATCACATCAACATCTACTTCGGGACGGATAATGATCTACGGAGTATAGTCACATATTCTTCTACTATATTAACCCTTTGATTACATTTCTTTAAAAACTCAAATTATATTTATATCCACTGACTACTATATTTAAGAATTACCCTTTTGTGTTTGTAAAAGCTCGTTTCCCGATTTGACTATACTAGTTAAACAGTTATTTTGCTTGTTTATTTGTTCATTTCTTTACACTGTCGTGCATTGTTTAAACACTGTAGCTCGTTAAACAATCTTTGTTTAAATATCAATGATTTGTCATATTTTCATCGCTTTCATTTACAAATATATTTGATTATGATTTTCAGGCCCCGGCCATGAAATGGCCTGGGACACATAGTGTTACCCTGTTCCGTCATTCCGTCGTTTTGTCATTCCATCATCATTCACTTTCCAATCATATATATATATATATATATATATATATATATATATATATATATATATATATATATATATATATATATATATATATATATATATATATATATAACACAGTTTCGGTAGGGCAATATAACCGTTTCCTGTGAAATATAACTTTTTTTCCGGGAGGGCAATATAACTATTTCCGGTGTAATTCAGCAATGTTCAGGGCATAGTATTAAAATTATCTCATTTGTGACATAACGAGAAAACTTATTAAAAAATGTTATGTTATATACCTATTTACTTGCTAAGAGGACAATAACAAGTTTATTGTCCCCCAAGACAGCAACTATTTCACGAGGCGAAAAAAATAGGTATGGGAAGGCGATAGTAAGACATAAGGTATTGATGCACATATAAAGGACTAAATACATGCAAACGTGTTGTTTATTTCACTGCTTATCGTTTAAAAGTACTCATACACAATTATTCCAAAATAATTTTGTTCTTTTTTTTTTCTTTTTTTCTTTTTTTCTTTTTTTTTTTTTTTTTTTTTGGGGGGGGGGTCTACAGGGCGTGTTTAATCCTCTTCTTTTAAAATAACGACTCCTCAGAGAAGTAATGATGTTGCCTAGATAAGCAAGCTTCTTTATCAGCTCATCTTTGATAGTAATTACTTTGTAGATTTTCGTTTTGTATTGACAAAGTTCATCCTTGGATTTTCGGTGTACGTCTCCAATACAACAGACAGACTACAGGGAACACTGTGTTACAAAGACGACAACTCTACAGTAGAAACCATGCCTACTGTCTTCACCACCACCTGTCCTGTACATGGACAGTACGTCATCTACTACAACGAAAGACGATCAGGAGTTACCTACCCTGATGGCTACTATTACTTTGTTAGCATTGCCCTCTGTGAAGTGGAGGTGTATGGTGAGTGTTCCTTATTTCTAGAACTCAACCTGGAATCATAATGCTATGGAAGTTGATTTATTATTATAATTATAGTTTTCGTACTGTTTCTTATTATTATTAAGGTCTTCCGTTTCCAACGGAAGACCTGATTGTATTCGTACTGTTTCTTATTATTATTTTTTTCCACAAATTTTGTGCAAGCGATTTCTCAGAAACTGTTCGGCAGATTTTGACAATTTTTTCACAGATGATTGCCAGAGGTCATAATTCTAGACGTATTTTGAAATTTTGAAATCGTCACTTCCGGTACCGAGTTACGGCCGATTTTCTATTTTTTACGACCTATTTTGTGCAGAGCTGTTCTCAGAAAATATAAGAGATATGAATAAGAAATTTTTAGGATAGGTAAACTATGGTTTGAAGTTGTGCACTATTATGTTGTTTTACGCCATGGTGCCATTACTTGGAGCTCGCTTGGGTGGTAAAATTGGGTAGGAATTTTTAAAATTTTCCCCCGATTTATTGTCTACAAGATTTCTAAAAAGTAGCTCGATAGATATTCTTTAAACTTGCAGGGATAATAAAAAATGATAATATCTGGAAGTTTTCTATATTTTTTTTTTTCAAAATTTGTTTCCAGTCGTCCATTTCCTGTCCTGCGACAAAAAGCTTGTGACATCGAGATCTAAAAAAATGATAAGAACTTCAGACTTTGTAGGATTATAGACCTATATTTGTAGATGTCTTTAAACTATTTTGTTTTGTTCGTCATAACTTCCGGTTGTCACCGGAAGCACTTCAATTTTTTTTTTACAAATTTAATTTATTTTAACATAGAATTGAAATATAAGTATAAATTATTACATATAACATCTATCCGATGTTAAATAAACAAAAACATTCTACTTCTAGTGAGATCTCAGATATTCTTTTTTAAACAAATGGTTTACTCGCGAGATCTTAAAAAGTGCAAGTGATTATGACACCAAACTTACATTGATGACAGACATTTGATGGAAAATGCGTTTAACCGTTTCCATTTTGTCAATCGTCACTTCCGGTTCTCACTAGAAGGGTTTAAACAGACCAAGTCGTTTGAAATTTTCAACTGTTTTTGTTTGACAATTTTAGTTAAATTCGTAAACAATAAAGTACAGTTATCCAGTGTTTTAGAAATAATAACTTTTATTTTCACTGAGCACTTCCGTTTGTCCGTTTCTTGTCCCTAGACAAAAAATCTTGACTCCAAGAGATCTCAAAAATCGGTGATGACTTGAACAACTTTGTGGGATGATAGTCTAAAGTATGTGTACGTGTTTACATTATTTTGTTTCATTCGTCTCAACTTCCGGTCGTCACCGGAAGTGCTTAAAAAATTATTTCCCTTATTTTATTTATTTTACAAGGAATGATTATATCAGTATAAAATCTTATCTATGTTAACTATACATTGTCATATAAGCAAACCTATTCTACTTAAGTGAGATAAATCAAATACCTTAGGTAGCTTTCCTTTTTACAAATTTGATACCCGCGAGATTTTAGTCACAGTAAGTGATTGAAACACGAACCTTTTTTGAATGATAGAGAATTGATTGAAGATGTTTTAAATGGGTTTTATTTTGTCAACCGTCACTTCCAGTACTCACCGGAAGGGTTCAAACAATTCATGTTTTGAACAACAGGTTTAACAGACTTTCCTGGGTGATTCATCTAGCCTGAAAAACAGTGATGTACACTAGGCAAATTTACAAAAATACCAGCTTTTATTTCCATCAATGACTTCCGTTCGTCCGTTTCCGGTCCCGAGACAAAAAACCTAGTCTCAAAAAGATTTCAGATTTGGTAGAGAGTATTGATGTTTCTTCGTATTATAAAAAAAAATCGGACGGAAGACCTACTTGTTACTCGTAACGAGATCTAGTTAAGGTCTTCCGTTTCCAACGGAAGACCTTATAGTTTTCGTACTGTTTCTTATCATTATTTTTTTTTCCACAAATTTTGTGCAGACGATTTCTCGAAAACTATTCGACCGATTTCCACCATTTTTTCACAGATGATTAGACTTGATATGAACTTAATACATTTTTGATAATTTTCTTGTCATCACTTCCGGTACCGATTTATTTGCCATTTATTACGACCTATTTTGTGCACACTAAAACTCTGAAACTATCAGAGACATGAATATGAAATTATCAGGATAGGTAGACCATAGTCTGAAGTTGAGCCTATTGTTTTTGTTTTACGCCAGTGGCGCCATTCTCAGGAGCTCACTTTGGCTCGAAAATTGGGTACGAATTTTGTTTCCCATTTTTTGTCTACAAAATTTCTCAGAGATGGGTCGACAGATTTTCTTGAAATTTGCATGATTGATTGAACATAACTTTATCCTCAGGAATTGATTTCATTTTTTCCAAAGTTCATTTCCTGTCTTCCGTTTCCTGTCCTGCGTCAAATATCTTGTGACATTGAGATCTCAAAAATGATTAGGACTTGGGCATTCAGACTTTGTAGGATTATAGATCTATAGCTGTAGATGTCTTCAAACTATTTTGTTTTGTTCGTCATAACTTCCGGTCGTCACCGGAAGCACTCTAAAAAAAATTTTTTGCATTAATTTTATTTCATATAGAATTAAAGTATAAGTATTAATCCTTACTTATGTCATATTTCCAATGTTAAATAAATAAAAAAAATTCTACTTCCGGTGAGATATCTCAAATATCTCAGATGGCCTTTTTTAGATAACTGTTTTACCCACAATTAATATGTCAGAAAGTCAAGCGATCAACACATCAGACTAAGAAAGATAGAAAATGTGTTAAACCACTTTCATTTTGTCGACCGGAAGGGTTCAAAGAAATCAAGCTGTTTGAAAGTTTAACTATTTTTTTGACAATTTTAGTAAAATTGATAAACAATACAATTGTCTTATGTTCATGAAATTCTAACTTTTATTTTCACTGAGAATTTCCGTTTTGTCCACTTCCTTGTCAAGAGACAAAAAAAAATGACTCCACGAGACCTCAAATACGGTGACGACTTGAACAACCAAACTTTGTTGGATAAAAGCTTAAAATGTGTATCTGTGTTTACCTTATTTTGATTGATTCGTCGTCACTTCCGGTCGTCACCGGAAGCATTTAAAAATTATTTTTCCCCTTATTTTGTATATTTTACATGGAATGAATATATCAGTACACGATCTGATATATTTTAACTATACAATGTTAAATAAGCAATCTAATTCTACTTCCGATGAGTTATATCAAATATCGAATATCAAATTTCACTACGCCCGACCCTTAACGTTATTACATTACGCCCGACCTTTAACCTTTTTAGGCTTCCCCCGACCCATCACATTATTACACAACGCCCAACCCTTAACGCTATTACACTACGCCCAACCTTTAACCCTATTAAAATATGCCCGACGCTGAACCTTATTGAACTACGCCAGACCATTAACCCTATAAAACTACACTTGATCCTTAACCCTGCCCTACTACACTGCACCTGTCCCTTAACCTTATTGCACTACATCCGGACTCTTCATCGTACTACACTACCCTGACATTCAACCCTATAACACTACACCCCGACCTTTTTTATCCTATTACACTAGGCCCGACTCTAAATCCTATTACACCATGCCAAACCTTTAACCCTAATACACTACACCCAACCCTTTAATTATATTACACTACACCCGACATTTAACTCTATCACACTACTCTCCACACTTAACCTTATTACACCATGCCCAATCCTTAAGCTTAATACACTACACCCGACACTAAACCCTATTACACTACGCCCGACCCTGCCCTATGACACTACGCCCGACCCTTAACCTTACTGCACTACATCCGACCCTTAATCCTATTACACCTATTCCCGTCCATTTAGCTGTATTACACTACACCCAACACTAAACCCTTTTACACTGGGCCACCAACTTAACCTTATTATACTACACCCGACCCTTTATATTACACTACATTACATTACATTACACCTAACCTTATTATACTACTATAGTCTATTTATAGACTATATTGGGAATAATTGATAACTTCATATTTTTTAATGTTTTAACAAGACTGCAATTTGTTAGAAATGCTGGCAAGTTTTTTCTTTTCATAGGATGTCCTAGTGGGTTTTACGGGACTAACTGTTCTAACGCCTGTCCGGATACCAATTGTTACTGCCACATAGAGACGGGCACCTGTCAGGGCTGCAAACCGGGGTTCCAAGGTTACTTGTGTACATTAGGTAATTGATGTGCTATTGTAAATATTCAATCATTCATCCCTCTAATACATGTACTAGTATACTTTATATGCGTTATACATGAATATAAAAAAAAACCAATTCAAAATGCTTAGATATTATTTTCGTTAATATGATTATTTCACTGCCAATAAAAACTTGTTTATTTATCTAACATACATGTACGATGTTTAATATTGACACTTCTTTAAAGAAGTTAAGATATACAAATTTTGTAATTATTCATGTATTTATACCCCCTACAAACTATGATTGATGGGTGTATAGGAATCACCTTGTCTGTCTGTCCACCCATCCGTCCGTCTGCACGTCCGTCCGTCCGTCTATTCGTCCGTCTGTCAATTCATCCGTTTGTCTGTCCGTCTGCCTGTGCAAACTTGCCAGTCCATATCTTTCTTATTGAGAAACATTGGACGTTCTTACTTCACACAAAGATTGCTTATCCCCTGAAGGTATGTCATGATTTCACCCAAGGTCATTTGGACAGGTTCAAGGTCACTGGAGGGAAAAGTGCAAGGTTCGTGTCTGAATTATATCTCCCTTATTAAAAAACATTGGAAGTTTCTACTTCACACAAAGATTGCTTATGATTTGAGGTCGTGTCATGAAGTTGACCCAAGGTCAGATCAAGGTCATTGTTTTAAAATGCATAATTCCTGTCTAGGCCATATATTATAATGAAAAATATTAAAAAGCTAAAAGCTGACTGAAAGATAATTTAGGTAATTTTGGTAATTTGGTCAAGTAAGATCACAATAAGAGAAACGGTGTATCTATTACTTTCAAATAGAGAAATACTGAGCTAAAATATTTTCTTTGGGGGATGGTGGTATCATTTGTGATCTTGCTCACAGTACCTCTTCTTCAGCTTTTTATGCAGTCGCAACCAAGGAAAGTATTGTAAGGTGTTACAATCTGATGTTAAAATATTTCTTTAAGAAAATCAAAAAGTGATTAATTTCTCACCAATGAAATACTCGAACAGTTATATCTGTTTTCCAGACATTACGTATTCATATTTTTTCCCACACATTTTATTAAAATTTCGTTAAAGGGTAATTTAAATAAACAATGTTTGCATGTGTATCTAGATGCTAACGTAATAAAACAACAAAAAAGTTAAGTCTAATTTTTGATTCAAAATATTAGATTGTGACAGTGTATAGAATGACTTGGGCATCAGTGAAAGTTGTGGACTTTGCTTCAGCAATATCCCTCTTCTTTTTCTCTCTTTTGCCCACTCCTCTTTGTATTAATTTGCATCAAACAAATTTGTACAAACTGCACATATCATATGTTTGTTGAAAAAATCCCCTAAACAATTTAACTAATGATTCACTTATTAGCTTGTGACAGTGGCTGGTATGGCTTGGGCTGCAGTGAGAGTTGTGGACAATGCCGTGACGTCAACAAATGCATCAACACCAATGGGACATGCCTGACTGGATGTAGCGCTGGTTATACGGGACACAGGTGTCACACATGTGCGTATATGATGTATTGACTTCATTACAATGCAAATCGACGCGACATATTTAATGATCGACCAACTTCACTACAACTGATGGACAAATTATTATGATAGTTTCTTTTTTAGTTTAGTTTTTAATGTTAAATCAATGATATCACATAGCACAAATACAACACCCCCCCCCCCCCTCAACACACACATATACACAACTGCATGAATGTGAACCACTACACCTTGAAGACCAAGAACGACATGGCTATGTCATTTATTCTTGATACTTGTACTGATTCTGATGGTAATTCTGCATTAGTGTTATTCTTCTTCTAGACGTTTTTAAACTTTTTAACTTTTTTGTTTGTCATCCGATTTCATTCAAATTTTCAGGGTGTATTATATTGTAAATTAGATTTAGTTTTTAAGTCACAAAAAGATGAGAAATCGTAACTTCCGGGTTCGAGTTATTGACCTTTTTAAAATATTTTAGGGGCGTTCGTTTCTGTACCAAATAATCCAAAGTTAGAAATCTTTAAAATTGACACTTTGAATGTTGTCCTCTGAATTTTTTATTTTAATTTTTTCCAATTTTACAACTTGAATTATTCGAAATCTATGTTTTAAAAATTGCTTATTTTTACTCATGTTTTTGATTTCTAACTTTTAAGTTTTAAATATTTTTAAATGCATATAGAACAAAAGTTGTGCATAAATTAAAGGGCTTTTATTCAAGACCAGAAAAAAGGGACTGGTCCCTTAAATAAGGGATCCAGACGCCTGGAAAGTCTTTGCTGTATAGCTTAAAAACGATACATGCTACCATAATGATGTCGCTGGAAAACTTGTCCTTCATTATCTTAGCAATCTAATTGTAATATAGTATTGTTGGATATTGCGTAATATGACAGTTAAAAGCTTCACATGAAGACATGCATACCCGCTTTCAATTTGCTTATAGGGAATAGCTTCCTGTGCGTAATTGTGTTTTAAAGCCGCAGTCAATACTTTTCTTGTCTAAATATATCCCCAACTTATCACAGACATACCTTTATCTCTTTTACGAGAGGTCTAACTCTTCAATACTCTGCAGTCTGGGGTTACATTAATATAAAGAAAATAGGCATGAACTAATTTTAAAGAGTTCAAATTGATTTTCTAAAGCCCTAATTGGTCAGTAGTTAAGGTAGTGTGAAAATGACTTCCTATCAATAATTTTCAGACCCTGACAACTGTAAGGAGACGGTAGATGGTTTTATTAAGACTGATTGACAATCCTTTCTTGACTTGAAGTTGTAACGGAAGACCTCCTCATTGCTTGCAACGAGCTCTGCTCTAGTCTTATACATACTTCATGCATACTTCAATTTGTTGGTTACAGGGCTTCATTCTATGTTTAGAGTTATACAGTTCTTTTCTTTCTTCATTAAAATTTTAGCCTGTCAGTACGGATTCTTTGGACCAGATTGTGCTGACAGATGTAACGACACCTGTGATGGTTGTAACAGATTTAATGGTTCTTGTGATTCTGGGTGTAACCCCGGATGGAATGGATCCGAATGCCAATATGGTAAAGAAGATTTTGTATGTTGTATGTATACTATGTAATGATGATCGGCCGCTACCAGACAGTCATTTAAATAATATGAAAGTAAAAAGAAGCTGTGTGTTATATACATGTAGAGAGAGAGAGAGAGAGAGAGAGAGAGAGAGAGAGAGAGAGACTAATGTGACCATCGGCGATTTCCGATGCTTTGACTCGAGTTAAAACAAATAAATTTTAAAAATTGTTTGAACATATTTTATTGAAATGAATCCAATTGACAAGTTTGACAACGAAAACGACTACTTAGTCATTAGCGTGCATAATCATTTTAAAGTAATATTTATAAGATATGCGACCAAGCGTTTAGATGGTGTTTTACTTTATTATACTTTTGGAACGTGTGTCCTGCCGAGCGGTAACTATTATGTTTATGTGGACACGTACACGGTTACACCCGGGATTCTGCAGAACACCTTATTTCATACCATTTACTCAAAGACCTGAAAGAAACAAACCAAATCCATATATTTAGGACGATTACTTTAATAAATTTACTTAATCAAGATATTTACGACGACTTGCATATTAATCAAATATAATTTTCCCAGTGATTTACCTAAGTCCATATATAATCAACCACAAGTCCCCTTATTTATCTGAAACCAATGTACCTAACCAATGGTCCCAACTGAGCTACCCTCTAACCAATGCCTATAGACGATTGTCTTTACAAACGGTCCAGGCTACTGACCCAAGGTGTATAACCAGTTGATATTCCCAGCTCACTTTGACATGCTGTACAGGCTTATTCAGCCTTTATTGCCAAGTGTCAAAGCTACGGTGGTTAATCAACTGGAGCAACCTATACTATAAGGCTTATTCAGCCTTATGTAGCCTTTTCTTTCTTACAGTATAAGGTTTATTCAGCCTTATTGTAGCAGTCTCTCAGAAGATCGGCTTATTCAGCTCCTTCAGAGACTTCTCAGCATGGCTGCAGATATCACAACAACTGATTCTGCCGACTGCCGTTGTTTATGTAGCATCGACACAGTCCATCTTTATGCCCAAGGGGAAAAAAGGTTATCACCATGGCAAATCCCTGAACCCCACTATTTTCTATTATTGGTATAATCCGATTTGTCACACTTTCATGTTAAATACTGAAATCTGACTTGTTTAGACGCAGTTGATAATCCGTTCTATTACACTCAGTGTTAGCAACACACTTAGCAACGGGTAACACTATATAAATAGTGCCTGTTTAGGAGGGTAACAGTTGAAATTGACACCCCGAGGAAACCATTGTCAACCGACGCGAAGCGGATGTTGACAATGGCTTTTGAGGGCTGTCAATTTCAACTGTTAATCTCACAAATAGGCACTATTTATTTTATTATAGAGAATGTCTTAAGGATGACGTTTACTCAGAATGAAAAAAAAATCCACTGATGATAATGAAAAACCATCTATTGTGTGTTATAGACCTTTGCTTGTATTGTTATTTTTCACTTTCAGAAAAGTAGGTCAATGACCTACTTTTTGAGTTAATGGCCATTGAATATTTATTGAAAAATCAAGAAAAATTCCATAAAATTTTACACTACGATTGAGATTTTCTTAATTAAAAAAATATTACAAATAATTAAACACTTTAAAAAATAAGATACACTTTATGAATGGCAGTGGCACTAAATAAGTACACAACATTAAGATTTTAGCATAAATTTTTAAAAATAATTCAGTCCGAATTTCCTCTATCATTTTTCAAATCCCTACCCATTTTTGATTCAATTTTACAAAAAATTGAATGATGATAATACAAAAACATTTATGGTATTGAACTACTTATATTGACCTTATTCTGTTGGCATAAAATTTATATGAGGTCAATGATCAAAATTTTGAGATATGGTGTCTTTTATCGTTTTTAAGCATTTTTCAATATTTTTATTATTCGTGCCATAAGATTATTTTTATGAATAAGTGAGGTAAAACTAACGGAAAATATGCAAAATTACTTACACTTAAATATAAAATCCTAACTTTTAATATTAGACTACTGCCAAAAAACTTTTAGCAGAAAACAAAATCTGCAAAATTTAGTCCGAATTTCCTCTGTTTGACTAAAAGTCAATTTTTGTTTGAGCCTAATTTCATAATAAAGTAAAACTATTGAATGTTTTGTCAATAATAATTCATTTCATAAATACTTTTTGTGTTTAGAACAAATTTTACTCATTACATTGAACTTTATAACAATCGAAATTTGAGAACTCAAACCCTGAGTAAATAACACCCTTTAGAACAAATTTTACTCATTACATTGAACTTTATAACAATCGAAATTTGAGAACTCAAACCCTGAGTAAATAACACCTTTAATTTAAGAGAATTTTTATATTGCTTTTATATAGAAATGACGTGAATTTTACGGCAAACAGTAGATGCATAATTAACGCGCATGTAACAATTCGTTGTGTTACCCGTTGCTAAGTGTGTTGCTAAGGCTGAGGGTAATAGAACAGATTATCAACTGCGTCTAAACCAATCAGATTTCAGTATTTAACATGAAAGTATAATAAAACGAATTGTTACATGCGCGTAAATTATGCGCGAACGGTTCACCGTACAATCACGTCATTTCTATATAAAAGCAGTAAAAGTTCTCTAAAATAAAGACATTCAGTATAATAAAAAAAATAGTGCCTGTTTGGGAGAGTAACTGTTGAAATCGACACATCTCAAAAAAATTATTATCAACCTCCGCTTCGCGTCGGTTGACAATGGTTTCCTCAAAATCTTCGCGTCGGTTGACAATGGTTTCCTCGGGGTGTCAATTTCAACTATTACCCTCCCAAACAGGCACTATTTATATAATATAACATTTTTCTCATTTACCAGCTTGTGATAAAGGATCATTTGGTGAAAACTGCAGTGAAACATGCGGACACTGTCGTGACGTAGACCTGTGTTCCAATACCAACGGGACCTGTTTAACTGGGTGTGATGTTGGTTATCAGGGAGATTTGTGTAAAACTAGTATGTATAACTGTCGAATAGAGCATGTCATTACCTTTATTTCTCACCCCAAAACTAAGAAAATGTGTTAAATATAACTTCTAATACTTTGCAAAACTAATTATATTTGGCAAAAAACATTTTTAATTCCCATGAAAATATGTCCATGCTAACTTAATTTGGATAAGTATGGTTAAGTAAATATGTTTTATATTCCTGCCGTGTGCGCTTAATTCTTGTGAAGAAACAAGTTGTTCAGGGTCCCGTAAATTACTTTTATTCCAACAAATACTGTACATTTCTATCATCAAACTTAAATATGCATTTCATCAAACTTATATATATATATATATATATATATATATATATATATATATATATATATATATATATATATATATATATATATATTAAATTTGGCAAAGAAATTTGAAATCAAATGTTGTGATTTTGTTTGTTATTTAATGGTTTGTAATTATTCCATTTTACAAAAATAATAATCGTTAATATATGTAACTCAACAAAGATAACTTTAATTCATAGAATGTGACAAGGGATCCTTTGGAATTGACTGCAATGAAACGTGTGGACACTGTCGTGAGGTAAACCTATGCTCTCATACCAACGGAGCATGCTTAACCGGATGTAGTGCTGGCTTTCGAGGAAACTTGTGTAAAACACGTGAGTATAATAATGTATAAATATTTTACTTATGTCTATCAAAGTACTCACGAAACTGTCTAATGAATAAATAATTACTCAATTAATGTTCATCTTTTAATCACTTTGCAGCTTGCATGCGCGGATTTTATGGAGAAAATTGCACTAGTGAATGTGTCGACACATGTAATGGTTGTAATAATGTCATTGGCCTGTGTGAGTATGGATGCTACCCAGGATGGACTGGAGCCTTCTGTCAAATAGGTCATCCTAATTTTAGTCATGTCCGCATAAGTATTTTTTATCGGTCGGTCGTTTTCAATTACATAACATTACAGAAACTCTTTGCACAGTAAACTTCAGAAGGAAGATGCTCGGAAGGTAAAATTGAGTGAAGATTGAATCGAATTGAATGAGTTTTCGTTAAATCAAAGTCTGGCTCGTGCATTATGTATCAACCCTGACTTCTATTTAGGCATAGTACATTCACAACACAACACTATAAATGTCATTATTATGCTACCTGTTGTATGACGTTTCAGTGTTGTGTTGTCCCTAAAATAATTATCGGAAAAAGCAAACGTTTACTCATTCAAATTAATCAACAAATGGCTGTACAATCACAAAAATCAACAAAAGTTTGTTATTTTTGAGTAATGAGACACGATTAACCTTACCGAGAAAACTAGAGGTGTTCAGCAGACGAAATCTCATTGAATTTTTTTATTGTACATTTTGTATGAAATGTCATTTAAAAAAGCGATGTTCTTGACTCCTCGTGTACAATTTCTATTTAAAATGGTTAATCAATTTGTTCAAAAGTTTTTTAAAAACTTTAACTTTAAAAATCCCGTCAATAATGAGGAGATTTTAGAAAAATAATAGATTTAATTGGTTGATGTCAATTGTAAGTATCTACGTTTAAGTATACGAAAAAGCTGCCAGTTATATCATCGGCAGCTGTAGCGAAACGGTAGCGCGTAGGGCTATTGGACGAAACGATTTTAAGGTCGTGAGTTTGGCCCTTTTCACAAACAATCTAATGATTTAGATAAAAATTTCACAACCATGTAAGTTTTTGTTTAAAAGATATATTCATTTTTTTCTAAAATATTATCCACAATATTGTCAAAAATAGAAGTAAAATAAGAGTTTTTCTAATATTTTACAGTGTAGATACTTTCTGAAGAAAAGGAAAATATTGTCTTTTGTCGTAAGGGCCACAGCTGTCGGCGCTTGTAACATTTTCGTTGAAAACATTTACCGTGCTCTATTCAAGCATAGTATGAGTAGTTAATATTTCGCCAATGAGAATTTAAGTTTTTTAATTTTAATTTTTTAATTTTAATGTTCTTTTCGTGAATTTTTGTGTGTGTGTGTTTAACGTAGAGTTTCCGTGAAGTTGCGGTTAATGTGGTGGTTAGCTCGGTAGGATTCCTTTCGGCTTTATTCTAAAATACCACCTAACTTCCACGAACATATCTTGTACGTGATATGTATTTTTGACTGTAAGTTGAAATGTAAACGTTTTTTTTTTTAAATCCATATGGTGAATTCGGGGTTAAGCTCAATTGGCTACACTCGCTCAAGTATACGCAAAATAATACTCTCAAGCAAAACAAAAGTTTAAAGCTATACACGCTATAATTTACGTAAATTTTGAATGACAGTGAAAACGCATGTGTTTGTCTACTTATAAAAGTTATCATAAATCTGTAAATTACAATGGTAAATTCCATCTCGTTACAAAGATATAGATTTTTAATTGTTTATTTTCCTGCCAGGAAAATATACCTTTTCATGAATATTGATGAAGGAAGAGCGAAACCGACCTCATTGCGCATGTCCGCGGAGAACTAGGTGGTCGTTATTGTTTGCCTAATTAAATATCCAACTTGATTTTTAATATGCTTAACAGTTGTTAATTTGAAATACATACATGTATAATGAGTAAAATACTTTTGTCATTCACGATACCCTTACTTCTGCATTAACACTTATAGGATTTATAAATAGCACATAGGGGAAAAACACAGGTCTACGTCATTTTTTTAAAGGAAGTATTCATATCTACTCACAGGCTTGTATTTTTTTCTTTTGTTTGTACTCATATATCGGACAAATTTATGCTTTACTGAAAATATCCTTTCCTTTGTGAAACTATCACAATTATGAAGATGTTGACCCTTCTCCAGTTGTGGTATGATAGACTAAATTTAGCTGTCGATATCACGTGATAGATTGATATTCACGAGGAGGCATTACTTTCCTGGCAGGAAAATAAATATTTTTTATTGTTTAATATTTGATATATTTGTTACGTGATCGAATTGAGCATTATAATTAACAGCATAAAGGTAACTTTTATTAGTACTCAAACACATACGTTTTCCCCTTTATTCAAAATTGACGCAAATTATAGCGTGTATAGCTTTAACAAGTTGTATTCAAGTAGGTAAAATAACGGTACATGGTATTCCAATGAAATCGGATTTTCGGAGTTTCAAGATACATTTGTAACAACTTAATAAAGTGCGGTGCACGGACTGTCCGATATGAATATGTACACAAAATCGACAGTGACGTGTGGGAACCCGGACCGTTAGGGTGGGGCCACAATGGGGGATGGGGTTCAATTTTACATAGGCATAATTAGCCAGAAAAGCTGAAACTTATGTTGAAGCATTCTCTGGTAATGTAGATTCAAAGTTGTGAAAATCATGATCCTCTGGGGGGTAGGATGGGGCCATAATGGTCGATTTTTTTTACATATATTATTTAGAGTAAATCATTTAAAAAATCTTTTTCTCAGAAACTAATCAGTCCAGAAAGCTGAAACTCGGATGAAAGCATCCTGAGGTAGTTTAAATTCAAATGTGTGAAAACCATGACCCCCGGGGTAGGATGGGGCCAAATGGGGTTACAATTTTTAACTTGGGAATTTATAGAGTAAATTAATCTTTAAAAATCTTCTTCACTGAAACTAATCAGGCAGGAAAGATGACACTTAAATGGAAACATCCTGAAGTAGTTTAGATTTAAAGTTGTGAGAAATCATGACCCCTGGGGAAAGGGGGTGTAGTCAAAAATCGATTTTTTACATAGGATTCTCATTCACATAAACTGAAATGTTGTAATATAGGATTTTACTTACCTGCAAGCATTTTGACTTTTTGCTGATTCTTAAAATTTGTTTAGAATTAGGTGCCTGGACGATTCCTGGCTTATTCCAATGCAGAAAAGGCTGAAGTTCTGAACGATTATTTTTCTTCTATTTCATTTTTAGATGACAACGAAGCTAAATTACCCAAATTTCACTCTGTATGCAATAATGTTATCTCTGATATATGTATTTTAGAACAAGAAGTTATAGATATTGTATCAATTCTTCAAGTTAACAAGGCCGTGGGGCCAGATAATATAAGTCATAAAATGTTAAAAAGTACTATGTATACTATTGCTAAACTTCTGTGTATATTATTTAATCGCTCTTTAAGAGATTGTACGTTTCCAAGCTCCTGGAAAATATCCCATGTTCTTCCTTTATATAAGAAAGGTGATTCATCTCAAATGTCAAATTATAGACCTGTTTCTTTGTTAAGTTGTGTATCAAAGATAATGGAGCGAATTATTTTCAAACATGTGTACAATTATTTTCATGACAATAATCTTTTTTATAAATATCAAGCTGGATTTTTACCTGGCCACTCAACTGTTTACCAGCTTATAGAAACATATGATCATATTTTAAAAGCAATTGATCAAGGCCAATCATGTTGCATGATATTTTGTGACTTGTCAAAAGCGTTTGACCGCGTCTGGCATAAAGGTTTATTGTTTAAACTCCATACTTATGGTATCACAGGGAATCTGTTTAAATGGTTTAATAGTTATCTTGTTAATAGAAAGCAAAAGGTTATGTATCGAGAAGTGTTGTCGTCTACAAAGCCTGTGAATGCCGGAGTGCCTCAAGGCTCTGTCCTTGGGCCATTGCTATTTCTTATTTATGTAAATGATATAGCAGATAATATGTTAACATTCTGTAGACTTTTTGCAGATGATAATAGTTTACAACATGCTGCAATCAATGTACAAGATATAGAATTTAATCTAAATCAAGATCTTTTAAATCTGGAAATCTGGTCTAAGAAATGGCTTTTGAACTTCAATCCTTCAAAAACAAAAGCAGTTCATTTTAATATTAAAAAAAATACTGTAAATCCCTTGTTAAAATTTCAAGATCGTGATTTGGAATTCGTGTCTTCTCACAAACATTTAGGTGTTATTTTTTCTGAGGATCTTTCATGGACAGTTTATATCAACTCTATTATAGCAAATGCTCAAAAGAAATTGGGACTAATGAAAAAACTCAAATTCAAACTTAATAGAAAGTCACTATCATTGTTATATACTTCATTGATAAGACCTCAGTTAGAATATGCATCTGATGTATGGGGCGGGTGCACTTTCACTGATTCCGAAAGATTAGAACAAATACAATTGATTGCAGCAAGAATCGTCACAGGATTACCTATTTTCGCTTAAGCTTCTAGGGATTCTCTTTATTTCGAAACAGGGTGGGAAACACTTGATAGTAGAAGGAAAATGTCCAGGCTGAAAACCATGTATAAAATTGATAGAAACCTTTTACCCAATTATGTAATGGACATTTTCCCAAATTAACGTGTTAATGCATCCAATTATTTTACAAGAAATGCACAAAATTATAGTATACCAAAATGTCGTTTACAATTGTATAAATCTTCATTTGTTCCCACTGTTGTTAATGAATGGAATACGCTTTCAAAGGATGTCCGTGAAAGTGACTCCATTCGCATTTTCAAAGAAAAATACATGTTTCTATCATAAATCAAAATGATATTACCTGTCGAACTAAACCTGATTTTTTTACTTATGGTGACAGATTTTTTAATATTATTCATACTAGACTTCGTCATAATTGTGTACTTAATAGTGATCTTTTTCGTTGTAATATTATTAATAGTCCACTCTGTTCGTGTGGCAAGCTCGAAGACACTTATCATTATTTTTTCACTTGTAATAAATATAAAGAGGCCAGAAATGTTATGCTTAATGAAATTTTCAATATTGTAAATTTAAATATTGTTAATACTCATGTCCTACTTTGGGGCGACAACGCAATCAGTGTCAGCGAAAACAAACTTTTATTTTGTCTAGTTTATCGTTATATCAAAGGTACAAAAAGATTTAGTTGATGTTTGTACACCATTGAACATTTATATATAACTGTCATATGATCTGTTGGCCTTACATGTTGTGTATACATTATTTTTACTGTATTATATACTTGTATTGGGAGAGGGCGATCTAAGTTTTTGAACTTGTGTCCAATCCCTGTTGTGATTTTTGTACAATAAAAATATGTTCAAATCAAATTCCTGGGTCTCCTGTTGGTTTTTATCCCATATAAAAAATGATTGTTTAGAATCTTTTAGGTATTTTGAAGAACTGCAATGCTCAATATGTGATACGATTATAAAATTATCCTGTTTGAAAAGGGACTTGAATATAAACACACGACTATCCAGCGGGGAAATGGATATATATATATATATATATATATATATATATATATATATATATATATATATATATATATATATATTATACTACATTGTCCAAAAGTTTTGTATTATGGCAATATGCTGTAGTCGGACGTAAGTTTCACGAATATAGTGCCTGGAAATAAGGATGTGCAATAAAACGAAGTTTAGAATTTAAAATGAAGAATTGTTTACCACATCTTTATTTTTAAAATAGCAAAAATATATTTGTAATGAATATTTAAAACCTGTTAAATATTGAACAGTTCGTTTTGTAAAACAATTCGCAAAAATGAATTGAATAAAGCTTGATTTTGATGACTAAGTCGATTCAGGATACAATATGAAAAGTTTGCTATCTATCTTTGTACTCAACATCGTTTATTTAACATGCTATCAACTGTGAACTTTTATTTCTGTTAGACTGCCCGTATGGATTGTTCGGAAAAGATTGTACAGGTGAATGTAACGACAACTGTACGGGCTGCAACAATGTGAATGGTCTGTGTGACAGAGGATGTCGTCCAGGCTGGAAGGGAGACTACTGTGATATAGGTAGGTTACCTTACAGAAAAAGCGCTTCTGTTGCTGATAACTGTAACAAAATTACATATTCATAAAATTGAAATATTGAATGACGTTTTCATGTATTGTATCATAAATGATTCCAAATTTATTGATGTTTAGATGCCATAAAAGTTTTCTAGAAAAGGTTTGATAAAACTACCAGTGTTCTGGTTGAAAAAGTTTTTGACATTTTTGTTAATGAATTATACGTTTTCAGTTGACACATGACAGTCATAGCGGTGAAAATGTCACTAATACACTCATTTATACACAGAGCTTTCTGTACATCTCTGTAAGAACACTTTTTGGGAGTTGATTTTAATCAACTCTCCTATGCAGTTACTCAGACAAAACGAAAGTGAAACAGAGTTTGGACCTTAGCACAAATCATTGCTGCTGACAAGACTTAGTTCCCGCATTTTTTTTAAATAATTGATAAATTCGATGTAATGTATGCTAAAGCATTGTTTTTCAAGGAAACTTATTTATAAATACCTTGAAA
The DNA here is from genome assembly GCF_963853765.1 of Magallana gigas. NCBI lineage: Eukaryota > Metazoa > Mollusca > Bivalvia > Ostreida > Ostreidae > Magallana > Magallana gigas. The sequence continues at coordinate 4,966,436 of NC_088856.1, forward strand.
ATTGTCAGATTTTAAATGGTACGAACAATTTAAATATTTTTTTAGTCGTATGTATTCCTACGCCAGAATTCAATATGGTCTCGTTCAACTCGACGCTCGGTTGTCTCCGTAAATCCTTGTCGGACTAGAGTTCAATATTGCTTGGATCCATACAATTTTCGAGAAATATTTCTATTACTGATACATAGTTTGATTGAATTAATTTTATTTTTAAATATTATTTAACATGATTCATATGTTGTTTTTTTTGACATTCTTGTCGAAAAGTCCAAAAATTCATATTATAAAAATGTGCGTAATTTAAATTAGAAACTACGTGTACTTTTCTTGCAAAATAGCATAAGACCGCGGAACAATAACTGGCAAGATTGGAAATATACAGCTTATGTCAATTTCATCTGTAACAGTCAAAACATTTGAATTGGCGGGATGAAATTGACGCAGACGTCTGAGAAAACATTAGCTTGAAACTATAATCTAAATATCTAATAACATACTTGGCAACGGGTAACACAACAAACTGTTACATGTGCGTAAATTATGCGCGTAGGGTTCGCCGTAGAATTCACGTCGTTTCTATATAAAAGCACTTTAAAGCAGTCATAATTTCCCTATAATTAAGACATTCAGTATAATAAAATAAATAGTGCCTGTTTGGGAGGATAACAGTTGAAATTGACACCTCTCGAAAACCATTGTCAACCTCCGCTTCGCGTTGGTTGACTATGGTTTCCTTGGGATGTCAATTTCAACTGTTACCCTCCAAACAGGCACTATTTATTTATTACTACAGTTTCAATCCAATGTTTTCCCAGACGTCCGTGTCAATTTGTTCCCGCCAATTCAAATGTTTTACTGCAACAGCTGAAATTGACGTAAGCTGTATATTTCCAAACTTGCCAGTTCATGTTCTGCGGTCTTATCACTGATTTTAAAATTTTTAAAATAAATGAACATCGACAAAATCAACTCCCGTCAGTTCTTCAGTACTTTGATTAAAAGCAGGTTCATAATGATATCTACACTAAAGTCTTTCCTATTAACACGTAATTACACGTAACAATATAAACCAAATTTCATAACTGCATTACAGCTTTACAAATTATGTTTGTGTATTAACACATTAGTACAAAAGGGGTATAACAAAAATATTAAACCCCTTGAAGAAATTCATCAATTTTTACTGATGTAAAGGTGTTGTTCGACTGATGTTGGACTTCTGCTGATGAGAGTGTTTTGGTAATTATTTACATTTGAACTGCAAAAAAAATAAATCAACCTGATTGAAACAGCTGTGAATAACATAAAAAAAACTGCCCCCCCCCCCTCCATCCCCCCGATAAAAAAAATGTTTGGTAAGTTAAACACAGAGCAGAGCAAAGTGTTTTTTTTATATTACTATTTATATTACTAATCAGAACGTATATCTAGCTTATCTAATTCGAACAAGAAAAAAGGATATATGCTGCGACGCCAAATTGAAATAGCATGATCGTCGTCGAAACCTAAGGTTCACGCTTCTTGTATAAATACTATCGCGTGTGTTTCGAGTTCATCCGGTAAGTATAAAAGAAACACAGGGCATTGTTTTCCCGAGTGGTAAGTAGTGAATATTCTGTTTACAATTACTTTTTATTTGTTTTGAGTAATGATAACAGCAATATATTAGATTTCAATTGTTAATATTATGATATTGAAAAAGTTCTATGTGACCCATGTCACATGCCATTTTTTTTAAATATGAGGCCCCAAACAGAAATTGTAACTTTTCTGAAATTATTGTTAAAATTGGCATGAAAATTGGTTGCATGAAGAAATCAAACAAATATTTATAGTTTAAATTATTTTAATGATGGTTTTAATACAGTTTGAAGTTGAACACATGTGGTGAATATAAAAGTAATACATAAGTCAAAGTTTATAAAACTTAGCTTTACCTGTGGCTTCAAAGGTTGGTACATAATTAACACAAGCGCAGATATTAAGAATGTTACAGAATTTTGGTAGTTATCAAATTATAAAGCAATTAAAAAGTTATTAGTAAAGCCATCCTTCCAAAACTTTGCATTCAAATAGAAATTTTTTTTATGTTTTTAAGACTTTAAAAATTATTCCTTTTTCCATAGACTTCAATGTTAGCTTCAAAATGTGATAAATTTGTTCCTTTTTAACTTTTGTTCAATTTCAAAGGTGAATGACCCTATAAAATCATACTAAGATTTCAGTGTTCGAACTACCAATATTTGGTTTTAAATATAATAATTATGGATATAATACCTTGAAGTGAAGGTTTGCATTAAGTCAGCATAATTTACTGATTTAGATAAGAGTTTTGACACGATAATGACTGCAAATCCCTTTCATTTGAAATGTTTCTACATTATTAATAACATTTTCAGGAATAATAATTCATTCATCCACAATATATAATAGGAAGAAACTAACAGGTGGCCTAGCTAAAGTGGAAGAACGGAGAGAAGTGGAATACACTTGTAGGTTGGCAGTTATTTCAAGAACCCTGTCTTGAGTTCTTGAATCTTACAACATAGCTCTGATATGTTAAATCTTAAAATGTGTCATTATGAAAATGTATGAAATAATGTCATTATTTTGAATGTAGATAATCTGTGAAACAAATGTGTTGTGCAACATTTTCCCTGAAAAGAAAAAGTTTTCCCTTCGGTTGCTATGTTGATGTAAATCCATTGGATGTACCACTTGATGTGCTTGCAAGTCACTCCACTTCTGTTTTTCAGTATACATAATGTACCCACAGAAAGGATATAAACATTAATTACATAAAAGTATTTGCTTTAAAAATGAAAATTAACATGGACTGAATGCTACCATAGGTATTATATGACAGTGTTGATGTATTGATAACTGAATGGGTGACTTTCAATAAATACACACTTGTTTGAAATTTTTGTTTGTTTATTTTTTCCTCCCTCCCTCGTAGGTTTTAAATTTTCATGTGACGTTAAATGTAGAATTAATTTTAAACAGCCTAAATGTCAACAATACGGTGTGTCGATGCATGTATTTATTGAAGGTATTACAACACGTGTTTCGATCGAACACGTGTTTACCTGGTGTTTGTTATGAAGACTAACCAATTTGATTGGTTATTATAATTATAGAAAACCTGTTCTACAGGTATTCTCGTAAGGTACGCAATTTGGTAAAGAATTGAGTTTTAAGTCATTCGAAGGCTCTCTCTCAGTGCAAGCAGGCGTCCTATGGCTAATACAGACCACGAGGACGATATATTAATGGAAGAAGATACTGCACATAGGCCTCCAGAACAGAATACGGCTAACGCATTCGCTTTGACCGACGCAGTTAAGCTGCTTTCTACAGCTATTTCTACACAGTTTCAACAATTAACGGAGAAGTTACAAGAAGATAACAAATCCTCAGCACAGCAACTTTCTAAGAAACTCAAAGAAAATATAGCTGGAAAACTGAAGTACGAAGGGAATAAGGTACATTATTTGTTCAATGAAGAAATATTAGATGAACTTGAAAAACTCACAGATTTGTCTAATTACAATGAAAATGTTGTCAAAAGAATTAATCTCAAAGATTTGTCTAATTACAATGAAAATGTTGTCAAAAGAATTAATGATAAACTTAAAACTAGACACAAGTATATTAGGATGGCAGAAGGATCCCTTGCAGGGGGAAAACAGTACAGGAATACCAATGCAATGATATCGCTGACGACTCGGACGACGAGAAAAAGATCAGGAGCGCCGAGAACAGAGCTCTCAGGAACAGTAAACAGAAAAAGTCACGCTTCCAACCGTACTTCAAACCCGTACCCTCTGCTGCTGCTGGTTCTGCTGCTCAGTTGTCTGCCCTTGCTCTACAACAGACCAACACTCTGCAGACCAATGCTGGTGCCTCGAACTCGTTCAACCAGCCCTTTCGACCAGGTAGTAGACGTACCCCACAGCCCAGCGACGTCTGCTACAGGTGCTTCCAGACTTGGCATTGGAAGATCAGATGTCCCCTCAACATCTCCACAAGTTCAAATTCCAAGTGATCTTGATGATAAGTATTTATTATCTATAGATATGTTCGAACGAATAACAGATAATGAGATAATGAATGAGCATTGCAAGATATAATCTATCATAGAATCAAATCAATCATGCACAGGTGTAAAAAAAAATGGTTTACAAAATCATTATGAATTATGGAGAAAGATAGGCACATTTGAAGATATCTTGAGATTAATCGAAACCGGCTATAACATTCCTTTTGCAGTTAACCTACCGAGGATTTTTTGAAAAATAATAAGTCAGCTTTACAGAACTTTTCTTTTGTTACAGAAAGCATTGGAGACTTAGTAAAATCGGGTTGCGTCATACAAGTTCCTTTCAGACCATTTGTTGTAAGTCCATTGAGCGTCGCAGAAAACAGAGAAAAGAAGCGTTTGATTTTAGATTTGAGTATGTTAAATGTTTTTCTGCAAAAAGAAAAGATAAAGTTTGAGGATCACAAACTGGCTTTACAATATTTTGAGAAAAATTGTTTCTGTATTAAATTTGATCTTAAATCTGGTTACCACCATATAGATATTTGTAAGGAATGTCAAACATTCCTTGGTTTTGAGTGGAAAGGGGAATACTATTGCTTTACAGTACTTCTATTTGGTTTGTCTACAGCCCCGTTTATATTTACTAAGTGTTTAAGAGCTATTGTAAAGTATTGGAGATCTAACAATATAAGAATTGTTCTGTTTTTAGATGACGAGCTAGCTATGGCAGAATCATTTGAGGAATGTCAGAGAATTTCGCAGCAATGTTAAGGCGTCCCGATGCTAAAACACGGCTGGAAATCGATATTATTTGAATCATCGCAAAAATACTTTGACCGGGATTATTTCTCAAAATCTATGTTACATTTATTGACACCGATGTTAAACATTATATTTCATGCATTTTTGTGACGTCATATGTTCTTTGTAATCACGTGACGGGCGAATCCTATTCAAATCGCATCGGCGCAGGTGATTAATGAAACTAAATCATACATATTTTTAAGAAAAATCCTTTGTTAAGTCATATACTTTGAAGTTCTTGCTTGGGAAAGAAAACAACAATTATGTTAATAATTGTATTTATGTGTTGAATGCTATAATTTTATTTGCTTATTTATTGTATTTTTCATGTTTATGTTTGATTAGATAAGTTGCATTTCTTTCCCAGGCATTGTAGTGGTCGTTGGCCATATTATGTAATTTCCCTGCAGTGGTCACTGTCCATGTCTATTTTTAGCCCAAATTCTTAGTCTAAAAACCTCCCAGTGACCTATCATGTAATTGATAAAAATCCAATGGGGAAATTCTCCCCAAATTTAATTTAATAGCCAATCAAATTAAGCGATACGGTAACGTGGTTTGATGCGGTCAGTATCTGACCGGTGAGATTAGGGTCATTCTGTCTTCATCTCTGATAGTGTTAGCACGAGTAATGTTTTGATACAGTAAGTTTTGAAACGCAGTTTCTAGTTTTTTGTTGTATGCGATATCGCATGATTATTTGTGCTGGTTCCGGTTGGGGTACAATATGTAAACAATGAGTATTTTAAATGTGTGCGTGATTGGACATTCTTACATCAGAAGATTAAGAGATTATGGTATGCAGACAGAAGCAGACAATCTAAATTTGGACCCTGAAGTGTTTAAAGTATCATTTAGAGGAAAAGGCGGTTTGAGATTAAGCAAGCGTGTCTTCAGATCGGAGATTCTGCATTTTGACTCAATTCCCGATGTGGTGTTTTTACAGATTGGTGAAAATGATATCTGTGAAAATACAAACAGTGAGAAATTAGCTAGGGATATTATATCTGTGGGACAGTATTTAAGAGATGGGGTTGGAGTAAAGGTAGTGATAATAGGCCAGTTAATTCGCCGAATGCAGTTTGCATCATGCCAAAATTTTAACGTCTTTGTGGTTCAGACTAATGAACATTTGAAACGTTTTGCTGAGCCACTTGGTGGAATTTATTTCTGGGGACATCGGGGTTTTTGGAAGGATTTTCATTATTTAGGCCCGGATGGTGTCCATCTGCTGTGTACCCCTGCCGAGGACCAGCCCATGAGGAAGTTTCGCCGCAGCATTAGGAATGCGGTGATCATGCACTCAAAAGTTTTGAGGCCAGTATGACTTTAGATCTTATGTGCTATCACTCTAGAATTATGATATTCAATAATATGTGAATGTATATATTCATATTTATATATATTTACATTTTATTTGTTTGAATTAAGACAGTGTAGGGGCACTTTATGTATTAAGTCCCTGAAATTTAGATGCGTGATTTTTCGTGTTGATGAGCATCAGTTAAAATTCTACCTTTCATTTTAATTAAGCGTTTTGGCTGGAACTGATAAATTTTATGTTTGTTGAGTTTGCATACTAAAGAATGATGAAGGAATATTGGGTCTATGTAACCCATATGGTCAGTGGGACATGTTCCTTACAATTATGAATTTAATGTTACCATGTAATTAAAAATCAGGTTGAGATTTTTTGGTTACATGAATGTTTGGATCTACATGTACTGTTAATGATGAAGGAACATTGGGTCTGTGTTACCCATATGGTCAGTGGGACATGTTCCTTACAATTATGAATTTAATGTTAATAATGTTATGTAATTAAAGTCATATTGGGACTATTTAGTTACATAATGATTGAATCTTCATGTACTAATAATGATGTAGGAACATTGGGTCTGTGTTACCCATATGGTCAGTGGGACATGTTCCTTACAATTATGAATTACTAATAATGATGTAGGAACATTGGGTCTGTGTTACCCATATGGTCAGTGGGACATGTTCCTATTATTATGAATTTTATGTTAACATGTACATGTAGATCAAAATCTTGTTGGTATGCGTTTAACTGATCAGGTCAAAATACCAAGTACATGGTTGAAATCATCTGTTAATGCAAAAGTTGATTATGAATTTTTTTTTTATGGGTTAGGCTAATCATATATGTGAAAGGATAGGATTCATACCTATTATTCTTATTATATATTTAGCCATTATGCCACCCAAAAAGAGAGCCAGGAGAGATGATGTGGCAACTGGAGGATTACCACCAACAACACCACCAACTGCAGTAAATAAGGGGAAAAAAGGGCCAAAAAGAACCCGAAAACAGTCGGAGAATGACACTGTCAATGTGCTACCAAATATTGATTATGAACTTCTGGCAAAAGAAATTGTAAACCAACAAAAAGCTGATAGTGAGAAACAAAACATCAGTGAAAGTGTTGGGCAACCTCCGATGGTGAATTCTGTTGAGGATACTGCACCAGTAGTTGGGGAAGCTATACCGGCCGCTGCCACAATTCCTGCCTCTGCGGCTGCCACAATTCCTGCCTCTGCACTTGGAACATTACTGGATAATGTGTTCACAGGTGAGCCCGCAGGCAATTTATCTCGGAGTACTGGTAGTAGTTTTGCATGCTCTAGTAGCCCTCAAATTCACTTATCAGATTGTGTGCCTCTAGGGGCATCGGTTTCCTCAAAACTGAAACTTAAAATGTGGAACAATGAATTTGTTGACTTAAAAAATTTATTGCCGACCTCAGGAGATGAACCCCTTTCAATTGTGGTACAAGCGGGTAAAATTGAGCTACAACAAGCGGCTTCACATAAAACACCTATTACAATCCATCAATGGACAGATGCTTTTCTGGTATTCAGTACAATTTACTTACAGAAATTTCCCCATGAGGCATGCAATCTGTTAAAATACATGTTTACAATTAGGGAGATTCACAAGCTTCATGGGGACCAACCCTGGAGAATGTATGATGAGTCATTTAGGAAAATAAGAGAGACATCCCTCCTGCCGTGGGAGAGAGTAGTAACAGAGTTGCGACTTAAGGTAGCCTCTATGGGTTTAAAGTCTCCTACCCAATTTCAAGCTTATAATGGTAAACGGCAGCCCTTTCGGGCAAAGCAGTGCTACAATTATAACAATGGGCAAAAATGTCACTCCCTACCTTGTCGATTCGCCCATACTTGCCAAGCCTGTAGTGGACCCCACCCCCGATTTAAGTGTAAAACATGTCATCCAAATCTTTCACTTCAAACAGTAATGGCGCTGGTTCTTCCAACTCCAAGACTTCACAATGAACTATTAGGTTATGAGGCAGATGAATTGAAATTGTTAGTGAATGGCTTTACATTTGGTTTTAGATTAGGCTGTGTTAAGTCCCCTTCCATTTATCCTCCTCATAATCATAAGTCTACATATGAGCACCCAGAAGTTATTGAAGATTACATTCATACGGGTTTAAGTAAGCAGAGGATAGCTGGCCCATTCACAAGACCCCCTTTACCTCTTTTTAAAACTTCTCCTCTGGGGGTTGTACCAAAATCCGAGAAAAACAAGTTTCGAATCATTCATGATTTATCCTTTCCTGCTCAGGACTCAGTTAATTCTAATATACCTAGGGAATACTCTCAGGTTCATTATGATTCAATTGATACGGTACTCAGTTTGGTTCATCAATATGGGATGGGTTCTCTTATGGCAAAAACAGATATAAAGGATGCCTTCAGAATAATCCCCGTGAACCCAAAGGATTATCATATTGGGTTTTACTTGGAAAGGTCAATTCTACTATGAACGCTGTTTGCCAATGGGGGCAAGTAGCTCCTGTCAAATATTTGAGAAGTTAAGTACAGCTCTTCAATGGGTTATGTTAAACAAGCTAGAAGCAGGGGGTATGTCTCATATGTTGGATGATTTCTTTTTTATTGGGCCTCCTCAGTCTGAAAAATGTAAAAATGATTTGATGAATTTCTTGGATTTATGTGGAAGGATTAATATTCCAATTAATGATAAGAAAACTTTCTGGCCAGTAACATGCATCACCATTTATGGTATTGAGGTTGATTCTATTGATATGATGAGTCGGCTGCCACCAGACAAATTAGAAAAATGTAGGACTCTTGTATTTCAGTTTAGTAGGCGTAAAAAAGTTACTTTGCAGGAGCTTCAATCATTAATTGGAGTCTTAAATTTTGCTTGTTTGGTAGTAGTTCCTGGTAGGGCATTTTTACGTCGTCTCATTGACTTGACTATAGGTGTGAAAAAACCTTATTATCGAATAAAATTTAATAATGAGGTAAGAGCTGATTTAGCCATGTGGCTACATTTTCTTCAAAATTTCAATGGAAAATCAGTTCTTCTTCCAGAGGAATGGGAATCTTCAGATGTCACGCGACTATTTACAGATGCTTCTGGTTTGTTAGGATTTGCTGCTGTTTTTGGTTCAAAATGGTTTGCTGATGCGTGGACACAAACTCTTCTACCTTTGCAAATTGCCGTAAAAGAATTGTTTCCAATTGTTTTGGCTTTGGAAATTTGGGGTTCAGAGATGGCAAATAGAAAAATCTTATTTATGTCAGATAATATGGCAGTGGTAGAAGTAATCAATAAACAGTCCAGTAAGGAAAAGTGCCTCATGCATCTACTTCGGCGTTTAGTATTGGTGTGTTTATCAAAAAACATATTCTTTAAGGCAAAGCATATTCCTGGAAAATATAATGTGGTAGCTGACTCCCTGTCACGTTTGCAATTTCAGAGAGCCAGGGAGGCAGCACCATATCTAGACCAACAACCAACTGCCATTCCCGAGCATCTATTGCAGATTTGTCCTCAACCACCCAAACAATCTTAGTTGCAGCTTTGTCTCCCTCTGCACGTTTATCATACAGACGTTCATGGGAACTTTTTCTCACATTTCGAAATAATCCAGTGTCGTTACCTTTGTCTACCATTGATATTTGTAATTTTATTGGTTTCCTGTTTGAAAAACAATACAGTTCCAGCAGCATTGCCTCACATGTATCTGCTCTGAGTTATATACACAAAATTGTAAATGCGCCTGATCCAACACAAACATTTATTGTTCGAAAACTCCTTAAAGGATGTCACAAGCTTCTTCCTTCACAAGATGCTAGATTACCAATAACACTGAGTATAATGCACAAAATTCTCTCTGCATTAGTTTTCACTGTTCCAAATGCATCAAATCGGGTACTTTTGCAAAGTCTTTTTCTTCTTTGTTTTAACGCCTTTTTACGTTTAGGGGAAGTTGTCACAAAAAAGGTATCAGATAAAGACAGAGTACTTCAAGTTCAAGACATTACTTTTATGGGAGATAAGAACAATCCTTCAGCAGTTCAACTTGTTTTACGATATCATAAATCACAAAAGAAAAATGATCCTATAATCATATCTATAGAAACCAACCCTGTTTCCAATTTCTGTCCAGTACAGTATCTCTATAGATATAGATCACATTTTCAACATGTTTCAGACCCCTTTTTTCAATTGATCAATGGCTCTCCAGTCACATATTCTTGTTAGCAGTGAGCTTTCGAAAGCCATAGCATTTGCGGGTCTTGACCCCAATAGATATAAAGGGCACAGTTTTCGGATAGGGGCAGCAACACATGCTGCACAGTTAGGCTATTCTGAGAGTTTTATTCAGCATTTAGGCCGCTGGAACTCCAATGCATTACACAGATATATTAGAATACAATCGTTTCAACTGTAATTATTTGTATCTACAATCTTTCTTACCCCTGCAGTTTATTTATAGCAGGCCAGTGAGTAACTGCTGCTATTGATCTGTACCAAAAAATGTCCTTATATTTGTTACTTTTTCCATAAGAGAATCTTGTGCGTAAAATACGGAGGGTGTCTCAATTAATTTTGTTAGTTATAGTATGTTTACAGGTGTAGTAATGTGTAATGATAGGTCAGTGTTTAACTGCTATTTTGTAGTTGCACATTGTGTCTTTAGATATTGTTCGTACAACTTTTAAGTTAGTTTATTAGAGTGCCTGCGGGTTTCACCTTGGAATTGCCATTCATGTTACGTTTGTACGGGTTATAGTATAATGAATTATATGCACTTATTGCCAGGTCAGTGTGTAACTGCTGGTAACACTATGCCAAGTCAGTGTTTAACTGTTGGTACATTTGACTATAAACTGTGATTTGTGTATGTGTTCACATCAGCATCAACAAGTGCACAACTCACCTTGGATGGCACAATGGAATTGCCAATTGTCATTATGCAATTCACATTTGGTGGCATATTTCATTTTTGAGGTGCCATCTTTTTGCTGGTTTTGTATATATTGTATATAATTTTGAACAAAATATTGTTTTTCTGTATTATAAGGGGATCAGCATATTGATAAGTTATTTAACATTTTGTGTGAACAGCTTTGGGTCTGATCCCCTACTATTTTGTTTATATTTTTCTTTACTTTCGTCATTTTTAATAAATGACATATTTCATCATGCACAAGTGTTGAGTTCATTTATCCGACAGCAAAAACCGAGCTGCGGTGGGGTTGTGCAGCATGAGAAAACATAAAACAACAATTATGTTAATAATTGTATTTATGTGTTGAATGCTATAATTTTATGTGCTTATTTATTGTATTTTTCATGTTTATGTTTGATTAGATAAGTTGCATTTCTTTCCCAGGCATTGTAGTGGTCGTTGGCCATATTATGTAATTTCCCTGCAGTGGTCACTGTCCATGTCTATTTTTAGCCCAAATTCTTAGTCTAAAAACCTCCCAGTGACCTATCATGTAATTGATAAAAATCCAATGGGGAAATTCTCCCCAAATTTAATTTAATAGCCAATCAAATTAAGCGATACGGTAACGTGGTTTGATGCGGTCAGTATCTGACCGGTGAGATTAGGGTCATTCTGTCTTCATCTCTGATAGTGTTAGCACGAGTAATGTTTTGATACACCCACCACCATCCCCGTTTCACCACTCCAATATTCGAAAGTTGCATACATGTACAAAATATTGTTCTTTTGCATATGGCATATTTTATTTTTGAGGTGCCATCTTTTTGCTGGTTTTGTATATATTGTATATAATTTTGAACAAAATATTGTTTTTCTGTATTTTAAGGGGATCAGCATATTGATAAGTTATTTTACATTTTGTGTGAACAGCTTTGGGTCTGATCCCCTACTATGTTGTTTATATTTTTCTTTACTTTCGTCATTTTTAATAAATGACATATTTCATTATGCACAAGTGTTGAGTTCATTTATCCGACAGCAAAAACCGAGCTGCGGTGGGGTTGTGCAGCATGAGAAAACATAAATAGATATTTCGTTTATGGAACATATTGTTAAAACATTCCACAAAGTCATCAAGATAATGCACACATTTACTAATCAAAAGCGATTTACAAAGAATTGTGGTAAATCCGTAGGTTTCCCAAGCACGATTCACATTGCCACTTATATTCTCAACAAATTTTACATGAAATTTTCTAAAATTATGTTGATCTTTCACCTGCGCCAAGCTGGTTTTAGATGCATTAAAATGTCTTCATTCGGTTGTTTACACGTAGCAGGGAGAGTGTCCAAACCACTAGTTTATAAATAGTTTTTACTTAAAACGAAGCTTTAAAACTGCCGATTATTTGATACTGGTTTTTAATATGAATGAATTCTGTACGTCTAGCATTAACGGCAGCATCTATGTAAAGAAAACATGCGGTTTTATAGTAGTTTGTTATATTTGATTAATTAATCAAGAAAAATCTATTTTCAGTCCAGTACAAGATATTGAATGATTAGGGAACAGATGGAATTCAGTAAGATTTAGCATTTCCATTCCAGAAAGAAGAATTCAAGATTTTGAGTCTACTATTGTTCAGTTTCTTTCAGATTTACCAAAAATTTCAGTTAGGGCGCTGGCCAGAGTTGCTGGGAAAATAATTTCATTGCAACCTGTCTTTGGTAATATTTGTAAACTAATGATAAGATACTGCTATGTGGAAAGAGTTTTCAGAGTGTCATGGAATAATACACTGAATTTCAAGTTTCCTTATCAAATCAATAAATGAATTAAAGTTCTGGTTAATAATTAATGTTCAAAAATATAATAACAAACAAGAGGCCCATGGGGCCACATCGCTCACCTGAGCAACAATGGGCGTTTAAAAGATATTGTGCCGTATCGTCCCTCGGTAGAATAAAAAAAAATATTGTAAAGTATTCGAATTTTACACTTATTTTTGCATACACGTATTCTTTGACATTGTACCTTCATGAAATACTATTTTTTACCAGAATAAGAAAATCCTACGCAAGATATAAAACTAAACATTGGTAGGAGTACACTGTTAAGTTGTTAACTTCCAATTCCCTATATTTTCGTTCTGCCCCCCCCCCCCCCCATCTTCGCTAGCCAAGGGTTTTTGGTCCACCCTGTTCCCCATAAACCCTTGGCGGATTTTATTACGAAAACTCGGTGATGTGGTGGCGCTATCTAGCGAGCAACTTGAGTTGCGCCCCTTGCATATTTACATTTTTATTGAATTAAACAATGGGCTATATACACACTGCGGCATTAATACAACTTGAAAACATGTTGACTACCGAATATCGGAACATACATGTAATTACAAGTTTGTAGAACTATGTTCAATCTCAGTAAAATATATAGGATTTTAAAGCGATCTGGTTAGACCATCGTTGGGGAGGCAATGTACTGGGGAACTTGTGTCTCAACTTGTTGAAAGCACCGAATGTTTTACCAAAGATCACACTTGTGTATTCTTTTAAAGTTTATGTATACCAGCACTGCGATTGGATTAGCTACTCGCAGCTGCAGCGAATCATAAAACGGAGCTTGTCACCGAGTTTTCGTAATGAAATCCGCCAAGGGTGTATGGGGAGCAGAGTGGACCGAAAACCCTTGGCTAGCGAAGATGCCCCCCCCCCCTTTGTAAAGCGATCAAAATATATGAAAGCATATAGGTACATTTCTTTCATCAACTACTTACTAGTTATTGTATTTTTGAAAAAAAATATAATAGTTATTGTTTTTTATTTTAAAAATCCTACATGTATAGATGTGAAGAAGAAAATTGTACCTCAATGTACTCAATCCCTCAAATTAAAAACATTCAAAAATTTTATTTGTCTTCTCCATTATAATTAAATGACTGTTATTTACTTCGCGTACAAACCAGGATAATTTTCCGCTGTGATATTTTCTTAGGAATAGCGATAATTACTTTATCCCTGCAACAGAAATGTGTCAGAACTATGGAAACTGTTTTAAAGATGTCGTTTTTATTTACCCATGTCTGAAAAACTATCAAAATTGATGTAGATTTCACTCTATTCATTGTATAAAGAGGGGGCCCCAGAGAGTAGGTATATACAGAATATCATTCTTTATTTTGTTTGTAAAAGTATTTAACATACTCTAATTCATATAGAATTTCTAATGTTCAACCAAAATTTCAGCGTCAATCGTAGAATTATAAGCAAGATACAGAGCTCACAGTTCGCCTAGGTTTGAGTCATATTTTGTTCACATGAGTTTATTACATTCAGCTCAAGATTTTTAACTTGGTATTTCCTATTCAGCATTTAGAATGGAAAAAAAGAATGGCCTAAGATTTTCAATTCTTTTATTCACTCAAGACCAGTTCACTGGTATTTGAGGTTCAAAATCAGTTTATACAAATGTACACAAACACAGTGAAGGATCACATGTACAGTAGGAGTAATAAATGACGAAAAAAGGTTAAGTTTAAAATACAATAAGTTGTTAAAGTTGGTTTCAGGAAGAACAGACTTTGAAAATTTTCTTAATAAATATTGAAATTTTTTTTTACTTTTTAAACCTTTAGTTTTTAAGATCTGTGTACAAACATAGAATTGTGAGCAAATCTCTGTATCTTGCTTATAATTCGAAGCTTAACACTCAAATGTGGTTAGCAAATAGAGATTGTAAACAATTAAACACAAGAAACATGCACTCTAACGAATAAAGAACACGAGTTATTTTTTCGAAATGAATCATATATATATATATATACATGTATATACCTACATATTTCCGTCAGCGATATCAAACTCTATTTAAACTGAATAAACTCGAGAAAATGCCGAGAATCTCAAGAAAACCTATTGCATTAATCTACCATTACGCTAAAGATAATGCCGATAGAATGAATTTTATTTCAGTGCTTTTTTGATACATCAAATTTTGCTTAATTTGCGCAGGTAAACAGGTAACTGTTTGATTTACCGAAGTCTCTGTTTGATTTGATACGTAAAAATCACGAAATACAGACGATAGTTCCCAGGTTACAAAGCATAAATAATGAAAACGAAACGAAAATCAGAACAAGCTAACACCAACGTCATGTGTGAAAACTGTCAACGCATTGAAATATTTAGCCTCAATTTACTTCACAAAATCGGCACCAATATATTTTGCATGTTTCAAAAATTTCCCTTCATTCGCGAACTGTTGCACAACAAGCAAATTCATCATAGTCAGATCGACCCTGTTTCGTACAATGTCATGGCTGCTTTAAACAAAGAACCTCGTTTTAGAAGTATGGAATACAAGTCTTGGTAAAATGGTTATACAAACCCGGGCCGTGGCAAAATAAAAGCCGGGGCAGATCGGCAATCGGCAATTCCAAATACGCATTATTTTGCAGCAATAATTACGGCAAATACAAATATACTGGTCCATCAAATATCCTTAAATTTTAATGAGATTGGCAGATTAATAACTGCCAATCTTTTGTTTTGGCCAGGCAAAGTCTTGTCTACCCATTTTACCGGATGCCGAACCTGAAGCTATTAAACTGATTGAAACACGCCTTTCCTTTATTATTATTTTCGTAATAACTCATATTTGAAACAGAATAAGACCTTAATTTTTGCAATTTATATTTTTTTTCCCATAAGGATAATTTATGCTAAACTACGTTGAATTGGAATCAGTAGTTCTTGAGAAGAAGATTTTTAAAAATGCACCCCCTTTTTCTACAGTTTCAAGGTTTTCTCCGCTTTGAATATAGATCGGACTTTTTTTTCTGCAATTTATATTCTCCCTTCCATAAGATGCTTTGTGCCAAATTTAGTTGAAATTGGATGAGCAGTTTTAGAGAAGAAGATCAAAATGTAAAAAGTTTACAGACGGACAACGGACAAAAGGTGATCAGAAAAGCTCACTTGAGCTTTCAGCTCAGGTGAGCTAAAAATTAACAGTAACGGAAAGAGAAAGTACGATAGTTTATTCAGATGCTAGCGCTGTAGGTGCTGGGTCATTTACTGTAGGTGTGGATGAAAAGTGTTTCCATCAAATGTGGAATGAAAATGAAATGAGCAAAAGTTCGACATGAAGAAAGAAAGCGAGAAATGAAAGCCATAGAATTGGCTTTGGTATCATTTAAAGAATTGTTATTTAACAAATGCGTCAAATGGTATACAGATAACCAGAGCTGTGTGAATATTTTGCAGTCGGGCAGCATGAAAGCAGATTTACAAGAAATAGCATTTAATATATATTCTTATTTTGCAGGGAGCACAACATTTCAGTCGACATTCAGTAGATCCCAAGAGACAAAAATCAGAAAGCTGATTATTTAAGCAAACTTGTTGATTATGAAGACTGGGGGTGTCTCTAGATTTTTTCAGTTTCATTGATTCTTTATATGGTCCACATTCCGTTGACAGATTTGCTAATTCAAAAAACAAAAAGTTGCCTAGATTTAATTCGTTGTTTTGGAATCCGGCTACGGAAGCTGTAAATTCATTTACTCAAGACTGGAGAACAGACAACAATTGGTTAGTTCTGCACATTTCTTTAGTGACAAAAACCATTAAATATCTCATTAATAGCAAAGCGGTGGAAGCATTGATTGTACAAAAATGGAGATCTGCTTCTTTTTGGCCTTACATTTATAAAGATAAATATTCTACTTATGAATATATCACAGATATCTTAAAGTTCAAAGACGCATCAGGAATTTACGTGCAAGGTCAGAACAAATCCACGGTTTTATTATTTATGTTCGTTTTAGTGTTAACGAATAAGAACATAAATGTATTTATTGAAGGTATTACAACACGTGTTTCGATCAAACAAGTGTTTACCTGGTGTTTGATATGAAGACTAACCATTTTGATTGGTAATTATAATTATAGAAAACCTGTTCTACAGGTATTCTCGTAAGGTACGCACGATTTGGTAAAGAATTGAGTTTTAAGTCATTCGAAAGCTCTCTTTCAGTGCAAGCAGACGTTTCCCCATCCACCCGCCCTCAAAGATAGTCATATGAAAAATATATATATTTTGCTAATATGTGTTGTTTTGTTTTTGTAGATAAAAAAACACAAGAAAATTGATTTATGTGAATTGTATACATGTAATTATTAAACTGCACTTCTTAGAGCGCTTCTGCATCTATATACGTGTTGTTATTTATTTTATAAATTATTTATGTTCGTTTGAGTGTTAACGAACATAAATCTATTTCGTAAATGTCCAATATCATTTGCAAAGTCAACCCGTCAACCCAAGTCACGGGAGTTTACGGTAGGTAAACGGGTCGTCTATGACTGGGAAGACCAATTGAATTTTTGAATGTTTTTAATTTGAGGAATTGAGCGCATTGATGCACAGTTTTATTTTTCACATCTATTGAAATTTTTTAAATAAAATGTTCTTCCCATATAGTTCATTCCACCAACTGGTGTAATATCGAGCAATAAATATTATGAAATCTATTTTAAAAATAAAATATATAGTAAGTATTAATGAAGAAAATGTACCTATATGCTCTCAGATATTTTGATAGCTTTATAGAGTGGGGGGAGAGAGGGAGTAGGAGGCAGAACGAAAATATAGGGAATAGGAAGTTAACAGTATATCCCTACCAAAAGTTTGTTATATGTCTTGCATAGGAGTTTCTTATTTTTGGTAAAAATGGTATTACATAAAGGTACAATATCAAACATCAATTGTATGCAAAAAATAAGTGATAATTTTGAATAATTTTAAATGTTTATGTTTTGTAATTCTACCGAGGGGCATATGGTACAATATCATTTGAACGCCCAAATAAAGTCATTTTAGCCCAGGTGAGCGATGTGGCCCCATGGGTAACTTGTTTAAAAGATGGCCATGTTATACTATAGAGTCTTTAAAGCATTGTGTAAGTATTATTCTGGGTTTTTTCCACATAACGACAAAGTGCACACGGCGGATGTGACCGGTCAGCAGAGAATGCTCCCTCCTCCATTTCACCTGATCCTACCTCTGATTTTTAGAAGAGGCCCATGTTTGCTCTGCTCCTGTTCCGATTTGTCCTGTGGTCTTTTGGTTTTTGATACTGGTTATTATTAAGAGATCGAGTAATAAAATGAAACTTTAAGGTAAAATAGTTAGTCATATGATTAAAGTGAATATTTCGTTGACCTTGGCTAATGTGCATTCTGTGTTTCTTTTAAGCTGTTATCTTGCGATTGTCTGGATTCAACTGATAGCTGATAAAACTACATTTCTTTTATACAGTGCAATAATGGATTAAAAAATTATGCTTTTTTTATTGTAATGAAGTTTTTTTTCTTTAAATTTATTGCTCTTTTAACTTTTCTTGTTCTTGATTTTATACGATGGCTTTAAATTAGAAAAAAAAACGTTTAAAACGACGTGAAAAGTAAATGAGAAAAAAAATAAACGTTTACTTTTCGTCCAAATTTGAAAACATTTGAACATGAAAATACATGTCATGATTTTAATTAAAAAACTGTAATTCAAAGCGTTTATTGTACTTTAAATCTGAATACATATTATTGAATATATTTACCTTGATTGTCCAGAGAAAATGAATTTATTTTGTAACTGATTAGGCTCTACATATCTTTAGCATTCTTTTCGTCGTTCTTCATTTTGGGTGAAAAGAAGACATGGGAAGTAATATAATAAAAAGAACTTTAGTAGGCGTGATGGTCGAATCATTAACTATTAGATCCACCAAAGTTTTCAGATATGATTGACATAGCTAAAAGCTGAGAACTTAGTGAAGAAAACACCTATATTCGATACCAATAAACTTTTTGAAATTTTCTATATTTTTAGAGCTTTTCATTCAAAGCAGATAAATACAGTCTAAAAATGGCAACGACCATCAAACCCTCTTTAAAAAGTGCAGCTTTTTACATGTAACGCAGCCACCATCGTATATTTTAAAAGATATATGAGTGAACGTCGATGAAGTTTCTTTCATTGTGTATTTAACTTTTTAAAACGTTATCCTTTGTTGGTCAATGTTTTTGTTGAGTATGTGTGAAAAAGATATTTGTTGCTCATTACAAAAAGAAATCTGCCACTATATAAGGTTGGTTCTGTATGTTCATTTCACATTGATACTTGAGTTGTACATACACAACCAAACAAGTGTTTTTATTCTTAGTGCATTCAGAATTTCTAAAAACTATATTGATTTTCACTATCAGAAAGTTATTGCATTATCTGTCTAGCTACTTGTAACCCATTGTTAACTTTAGTATATACATTCAGATATACACACAATGGTTTGACGCAAAATGAGAAGAGAAGAAGTAAAAAAAGTGAAACGTTTAAAGATATAAGAGACCGTAATAGCCTCTCTAAATATTCAGCCATGCATATGCGTTTTTGTTTCCATTTTAAAGACACAGTACACACAAAATGAACAAAAAATTGTTCAAGATATTAAGCATATTAATATGCGTATTATTATAAATGTGCATTAGTATTATATCAGACATTCATTAATGTTAATTATTGTTAAATCCCGTGTTTGTGCAGGATATCATACATGTAAGAGATCTATTTGTATCATTAATACATAATATTAAAGTTTTTTCATAATAAGAGATTTTAACGTTCCATAAAATTCGTAAACATTCTGGGTGTGTTTTTTAAAATAAGTTTAGAAAAAATAACTTTAAAATTAGGGTTTCCAAGTAAAACATTAGATGAGCATATTTTGCACTTTAAAGGGACAATTTTATATTATAATTTTATTTTTTATTATTCATGTATGAAATTGTTTACTTGTGCATTTTGAATGATTAACCAAAATTTGAATGTTAGCAGTCTAGTTATAAGTGAGATACAGAGGTAAGAAATCATTGTTATGTAAACAAGGCTCGAGTTTAGAAACAATGTAAAGTATGGAACTACCATTTCGTTGACAAAAAATAACTCGTGGCAACCAAGGTAAACTGATTCAAAGTGTTCATAAATATCATTATCAACGGAAAAAGGCATTTGATTAAAATTATACCAATAAACACATGTCTAAACAATAAAAAGGCTCGAGGTTTGTTTACAAAACAAAGAATTTAAACGCTGCATCTTGCTTATAACTCAATATTTGCCTTTCAATTTTTTTCCAAGCATTAAAAATACCCATTTTAACCATTCGAAACATTAAACATGGAAAAAAAAATTTTAAGATTTTGAGCTAAAATCGTGTCTCAGTCCCTTTGATTAACAACTGTCAATTCAAAATCATCTTTTTCTAAAAGAATCCCAATTTCCATGTTAAAGAAGTAGGCAACTTAATAAAAATATGGATCACAATTTTTTTTTAGCTTTACTAACTATCCGTATACTAACAAATGGGTAAGAGAGAGAGAGAGAGAGAGAGAGAGAGAGAGAGAGAGAGAGAGAGAGAGAGAGAGAGAGAGAGAGAAATGACAACCTTTTTCATTTTAATTCTATGACTACTCGGGACATATCTGATCATTTGTTTAAATAGAAAGTATTGTTTCTGGTAATGTAACAATCAATCATAAAAAAAACCTCAAGCTCATGTTCAACGCATGTTGTTCGTGGCTTATTCAACATAAAAATACATATTTGGTATAAATGTACTAATAAGGTGCTACAGAAAAATTGTCTGAGGAACGTGCACAGTCTCTTGCAAGGTAAATATTGCTCTCTCTCTCTCTCTCTCTCTCTCTCTCTCTCTCTCTCTCTCTCTCTCTCGGTAGAGGTGCCATTATTTAATGTATATTAATTAACAATACCCCGTAAATAATATATTTTGACATATTAACAGAGAAAAAAAGGAATGAGAATATTCGTCAACACATTAAAGATGTTTTCAATAAAAGATTGAATGTTTGCAAATAACTACGCTAAAAAGGATTAACGTAAACGCATAACCACGCTAAGTATGTTTATTATAAAAGAAAACACAGTCTTGAATACAGTCACCATGTTTAACAGATAACGCCGAGTAACCAAATCTTTTTTTTAAAGGTCGCCATTTTGCTTCTCTCCGTTTTAATGATGACAGTGGATATCTCTGAGGGATTTCTTTAAAAAATTGGCAAACGGATCAGGAAACGGGTATGTGACTCATGTAAACTTGGCTGTAAGATAGATTACGTTTCGTCTCACGCCAATTTGAGGATTGGTTGTGGTCCCAAAAGGAAAGAGTGCAAACAGAAGTTTACAAGAACAAAATGTTTAATTAGATAGTAAAGATGAGACTGGTTTCCATAAAGCTAATTGTAGTCATTAAATAGCAAGAATATGTTTAAATTGAATTAACATAAAAGCATGAGATAAAATTTGTTTATTGTGATTAAAATTATTTAGAAGGACACTTTTTTGCACCGATTTTCTAAAATATCATATTGTGTTCGGTATGGAAAATTGATGTATTTTTTCCTCATTATTATTAAGATAAAATTTGCTAATAAAGAGTTAACTTGCTGCATCCATATTCAACAGGTCAAAAAGAAAGGAATGATACATGTTGTTGCTAAGCAAAGCATATAGGACCTTCCTATATCCCACTGAGTTAACAAGGTTAACACAAAATTATTTGAATTAAATGTATGAAACATTTCGACCGAACCTTGAACATTTTTTTTTCAATATGCGGTTTCAATGCGCTTTAAAATATCTTTTTATGTTTAAGGACGCACTTTTAACACTGAATCTAAGCAAGCATCACGTCCCTTCCTACTTTTGCTGTAAATAATGATATCATTGATTATTACTTCAATCTTTTGGATGTCTTTTAAAAGTTCGAATAGCTTATAGTTATGCATGATAATTAAAAAAATCAACTATGAATGTATTTTTGTCTACGGATCCCTTATTAATAAAACTAATTTCGCCTTATACGCTCATTAAAAAGTTTAACCTTTTCGAATAAAGTAATTAAGTCGTACCTTCACTGAAACAAATACATGTAAAATACAATTAAAAAGTAATAAAAATAATTAACAGTTGTAATAAGAATATATTATTCTGCAGCATAAATTTTTTGTAAAGAGTTTAACTTGGAGTTAAAAGGACTGTATATTGCCACAAACGCCCTCAATAGATACATGTACCTATAAAGATCCTCTTTTTTTTAGTATATGTCACCTATTTAAATGATCTCAAACCACCTACCTAAATTGCAATCATATGTCCTAGTAAATAAGCAAACATTAGTAAAACTTATTTTTATAAATAATCACACAATTCTGATGAATGACTAGATATGTATCATTAAGGTAGATGTAAATGTACAATAAAATTACAAGAAAAAGAACAAACCGTTAATTTAGCTTCAATTATCACCATATAATATGAACATGCTGCTGATTTAGTATTGAGCGTATATGCAAATTCATATTCATAGCACCCGTGGCTATATTAGAACATGTCACTAATACATTTTACAAGTTCAACACATTTTGTACATGTATATATTTATGCACAAAAACAACACATAAGAAAACTCCATGTTTCACTTACCTACTTAGAAGTTTTCTGTCGTAGTAATATAACATGGTATTCAGCACAGCGACCAATAAACCTCAGACAACATTTTCATCTGCATGTTCAACAATTCATATGTTGCCCAAAGCTCATTCAATAACTGTTTTAATACACCTTTCACTTAAATAATATGCCTTTAAAGCCTTTGACGCCATCTTTCCTATCATTACAAACAACAACTTTTTCTGCACTAAACTTCGGCTATTTCCGTTCTGCCGAGTTCGGACGAAAAGATATTATCTGTGACGTAGTGGTCAAACAATTTCGAAAATTAACTGATGACCGGTCAACATTGAAATTGTCTGACCGCTTGAAATGATATTCGTTTTATTGGACTTTTCATTAGTAATGATTATATATGAAAATATTCATAGGGGTATAAGAATGCACAATATTACATGAAACAGAAGGAAGGACGGACGGAC
Source organism: Magallana gigas (assembly GCF_963853765.1). Taxonomy (NCBI): domain Eukaryota; kingdom Metazoa; phylum Mollusca; class Bivalvia; order Ostreida; family Ostreidae; genus Magallana; species Magallana gigas. The sequence continues at coordinate 4,989,551 of NC_088856.1, forward strand.
GACCATATCATTTTAATCAAGCCAAAAATAAATCATTTCCAAACAAAATTACAATGATCCCCCATGCACGTGATCGCATAACATGTCATACCTTGTACATATATAATTCAATGAAATAGCGTCAAAAAACTCCATCAACAGAATTATATTGATTTAAATGTCTCTTCCTTCTGATTTGATAGACACAATTGAATTAGATTTTAGATTAGGATCTAGATTATTTATGGGCATTTAAAAATTCTTTTAAACTGTTTGCTAATTTTGGTAAATTTTAGCGTGCATATTACTCAAAAATATCCATCAGTGCTATGCTATTACGGAAAAAAAAATATTTTGATATTTTCTACATAACAAGAGGCACATGGGCCACCTCGCTCACGTGAGCAACAATAGGCATGATAAAATCAGCGTAACAGAGTCATAATTCAAACTCTCTTGGCAATGTAGATTAATACATGTAGATCCTGTATAAGTAAGAGTCCATTTTTTAACCTGGATATTCTTATGTTTATAATCAAGTCCCTTTTCTAAAAGGATTATTGTATAGTCATATCACCAGCATTGCAATTCTTAAAAAGATCATGAAGAATTGTTTATATGAAGGATATAAACCTACATCAAACTCTGAACCCCTTCTAAGGCACAAGAATCGTCAAGGGACCAAAGTCTAAAAAAATTGAAAGAATCAGCAATATGTCAAAATGCTTGCATACATTGTCAAGTAAAACCATATCATAACATTTCATTTTTTTTTTGTGAATTATTGAAATATTTTCCTTTTTAAAATAAGAATCCCAATTTGGCCCCAGCCCACTCCTCAAGATTTTGATTTGTAAGAATTTAAATCTACATTATCTGAGGTTGCTTTCAGTAAATTTACAGCTTTCTCGGCAAATGAATTTTAGAAAAAGATGTTTTATTTTTTTCTATTTATATTACGTAGGTACATTTTTGCACCCCCTCCCAGAGAACCATGATTTGAACAAACTTGAATCTACCCTACCTGAGAATGCTTTCACACAAGTTTCAGCATTCCTGGCTAATTAGTTTTTGAGAAGTAGATTTTAAAAGATTTACATTATATAATCCAATAAAAAAGTTTGACCATCCCCATTGTGGCTTTACCCTACCCCCAGAGTCATGATTTTCACAAATGTATCTACACTACCTAAAGATGCTTCCACACAACTTTCAGCTTTCATGGCTGATTACTGATTAGTTTCGGAGAAGAGGAATTTAAAATAATTAACTATATATTCCTATGTAAAAGTTATACCCCCTCAATTGTTGCTCCACCTTCCCCCCGAAGTCATGATTTTCACAAATATGTATCCACACTACATAAGGATGCTTCAACACAAGTTTCAGATTTCCAGGCTGATTAGTTTTCGAGATAAAGATTTAAAAGGATTTACACTATAATCCTTTGGAAATGTTTGACCCACCTCATTATGGTTCCACCCTCCCCCGGAGTCATGATTTTTTACAAATTTGTATCTTCACTACATAAGGATGCTTTCACCCAAATTTCAGCTTTACTGAATGATTAGTTCCTGAGAAAAGATTTTAAAAGATTTACTCTTTATATTCCAATGTCAAACTTTGACTCCCATTGTGGCCCTACCTTATCCTCGGGGACAATGATTTGTACAAATTTGAATCTACATCCTCTGAGAATGCTTCCACACAAGTTTCAGCTTTTCTGGCCAAATGGTTTTTGAGAAGAAAATTTAAAAATATTTGTACTATATATTCCTATGTAAAAGTACAACCCCCCCCCCCCCATTGTGGCCCCACCCTACCCCTGGGGGTCATGATTTTCACAACTTTAAGTCTACACTACACGAGGAAACTTCCAAAAAAGTTTCAGCTTTCCTTGCTAATTGGTTTCTAAGAAGAAGATTTTTAAAGATTTACTTAATATATTCTATGTAAAACTTTGACCCCCATTATGGCCCCACCTTACCCCCGGGGACAATGATTTTAACAAACTAGAATTTACACTATCTGAGGATGCTTTCATACAAGTTTCAGCTTTTCTAGCCAAATGGTTTCTGAGAAGATTTTTGAAAAATATCAACAAAATTTGAAAAAAATCCTAATTATCTCCCCTTGAAAGAGAACGTGGCCCTTCATTTCAACGAACTTGAAGTCCCTGTACCCAAAATTGCTTTGTGCCAAGTTTACTTGAAATTGGCCCAGTGGTTCTGGAGAAGAAGTCGAAAATGTAAAAAGTTTACAAACAGACATACTGACGGACGGACGGACAGACGGACGCCGGACAAAAAGTGATCGGAAATGCTCAATTGAGCTTTCAGCTCAGGTGAACTATAAACTGCACTAAAAAAGGGCCAATTCTCTATGGCGTAAGTGCACTTGTTATTTGCTAATAAAGAGTTAACTTGCTGCATACATATTCAACAGGTAAAAAGAAAAAGAATGATACATGTAAAAGCTAAGCAAAGCATTTATGCCCCTTTGTATATCCCACTGAGTGAACAAGGTCAACAAATAATTATTAGAATTAAATGTATCAAACATTTCGACCGAACCCTGAACAATTTTTTTTCTTCAAAGTGCGTTAGCATCGACGGTATCAACACACTTTAAAATATCTTGTTATGGTAATGGGCGTTAACTTGGTCCCTAAATCAACTCATTTGTAACACTGAATCTAAGCAAGCATCACGTCCCTTCTTACTTTTGTCGTAAATAATGATATCATCAATTATTACTTCAGTTCTTTGAATGTCTTTAAGAAGTTCGGATAGCTAATGGCTATAATAAAAAATCAAATGTAAGTGTATTTTGTCTATGGGTCATTTATTAATAAAACTGATTTCGCCTTATACGCTCATTAAAAAGTTTAACCTTTTCGAAAGAAGTAATTAAATCGCACGTTCACTGAAACAAATAAAATACAATTAAAAAGTAATGAAAATATTTAACAGTTGTAATGCAAATATATATTCTGCAGCTATATTTATTTTATAAAAAGTTTAACCATGAGTTAAATAGGACTTTGCCACAAACGCCCTCAATAGATACATGAACATATAAAGGTCCTCTCTCTTTTTTTAGTATATGTCACCTATTTAAATGAACCCAAACCACCTGTCTAAATTGCAATCATCTGTCCTAGTAAATAAGCAAACATCAGTAAAAACTTGTTGTTATGAATCATCACACAATTCTGATGAATGACTAGATATGTATCATTTAGGTACATATACATTGTACAATAAAATTACAAACAAGCATCAAACCGTTAATTTAGCTTAGAGCATCACCATAAAATATGAACATGCTTCTGATGTAGTATTAAGCGTATATGCAAATTCATATTCATAGCACCCGTGCTATATTATAACATGTGATTTATACATTTTACAATATGTATTTAATACATGAACATGAACATGAATGTACATCAATTAGCATAGAACATTATTCTGAATACGTTTTAAAAATGGTAGTATCTAAAATAACAAAACATAAATAGTGTTACGTTGTAAGGTTATGTAGAAAACCTCAAAAAAACATAAAATAAATCAAAGGGGAATAAATGATACGTCACAGAGAATAAATAACTGTATATTGTTCGAATTTCCCATATATAACAGTCTCTTGACCCAAGCGCTTACGTAAATTCCAAATGGCATTCTATTAATATTTGTTAATCTTTGAGGGTTTTTTTTTTTCGTCTCATTGAATGACTCTACTTAGATATTTTAAATTGGTTTAAAGGCAAGGACGAGTAGAATTACGTTGGTATGTCATCATTACAATCCATTATACTTGGAAAAATGACTCGCTATACGTCTTTGTGTTTGTTCCAAGAATTTCAAAATTTCTGTTCCAATTTAAAATAGATCTCGTGTAAACCGAAAATGTTTCGGTTGGTCGATAACCAAAGTACCATATTGTCACATTCATTTGGCTTGAAGTTCATGAAGCTGGAAAAACTTCCCAACATTGATTTCCCAAAGTTTGATGAAGTACGGGTTTGATCAAAAATGGCAGGTTCCAAAAGCAGCTTCAATAGAGTTATGATAGTATTGACCGTTTGTGAGTATTGAATTTTAAAGTTACGATAAATTTAACCACTCTTACGCCAGAGGTACATCGTTTACAAAACAAAAGTTAATTATTTTTTTTCAAAGGCGTTAAATCTTTTGTCATCACTCTAGCTAAATGTATTGTTTATTGAAAACTAATGTCAAATTATTTTGAAAGTTGTTGCATTGACAAAAACATTGGCGAAGGTAAACAGTCCTGATCATTGTTTTTTATTTGGTTCTTGAGGAATTTCTAAAACACTCCACCCTATTTTTTCCAATTATCTTCTTTCCCTCCTTTAAAAGGGATATGACCTTTATTTGAAACTAAATGCCTATCTTCGAAGGACGTTTTGTACCATGTTTGGTTCAAATCAGTGCAATGGGGTTCTGGAGAAGATATTGAAATGTGAAAAATAAATGTTGACAATGAAAAAAATAACATCGCTAACAAAAGGTGAAGAAACAATAGGTCTACAGGCCTTGACCATCATCTGAGTACTATACGTTCGCATTTTTAAGCCCTATATTTAAGTCTATACCCCAATCTCGGACTCCTGACTATTACCCCGCTTCTATTATTTGAACATTCATTCATGAAAATATGTGGTGGGGGGGGGTGTTACAAGAGCCAGAATAATCTCGGATTATCTATACTTTAGCTCCATGGGCCAACATTTGTCAACTTTTGGTAATAAGAGACCTGCAGGCCTGAAAAAGTAAATCTTATATAATATTCAAAGTTTCATTTTTAATGCACACAAAATGGATGCAGCTTGTTTTCTACAAGAATACAATGCACATGATATTGAGGTAGATTTCTTAAAACAGAACACATATTTATTTCAATGTTGCCAAGTTATAATTTACCATGTTGTTTGTAAGATTGAGTTATAATTGTAATTGATGACAAACAGCAATTACCCCGAGTAAAAATACATGTTCAATATATGGTCTTATTTATCACCTTTAAACACTCCCCCGATATTATACTTTAAATTTTGTGCCATGGCCTGGGCAGTGACTTACAGAATTTAATATCAGAACATCATAAACTTAATAACCATGCATGACTTTATCTCCTACGATTGGGATAGTGTAAAAACAAGTTATGAAATCAATACATTTTCATCATGTGGCGATATTGGTCCCGCCCTAGGCCTGAACACCTGTCCCAGGGACCATAAATTTCACATTTAAGTTATAAGGCTTCATGGATATTATAATCATGCACTTAGATTTTCTCGTAAAAATACAGAATTCTCCAGAAAAATATTGTTTAAGTTTTGACGTATTTTTACTATATGACCATGAATTTCAAAATGTAGTTGGAGAACTTCGTAGATATCAAACTTGGGCATTAAGTTTTTTATCCACAACGAATGGGTGTAAGAGGCCATGAATTTCACAATTGATGTAAAGGGCTTCACGGACATCACAACCATGCATTTATTTTTTTTCAAATTTATACAGGAGTATAGAGGAGGATTTTCAAAGATTTAATACATTTTTTTTTATTCATTACCATTTATTGATTCCTTATAAACAATTATATAATAACATATCAGAAAATAGCATATGGTGAAAACAGATTTACAATATATATCAGGTTCTTATAAACTAAAAATGTACACTGTATATGTATATGAGTTAATCAGAAAAAAGGAAAAAAATCAACATAATGTTGAAAAAACGTATACGATATATATCGAGTTTTTATGAAATAAAGTTGCTACATGTACACCCTACGTACATTTATACATGTATGTGTTAATCAGAAAAAAGTGATAGAAAAAAATCCTTGCATTGATAATTTACATGTGATTTTTTTTTTTTGCCAACACATAACAAAGGGTTTCACTACCATCAGTTAAAGTCTGTGTCCATGTTAGAAACCTTGTATGCAACAGAGGGACTGTCTCCCTCGGAGGGTGGGCGTATATAAATATATACATATACATAATAGATATAAGCATAAAAATATATTCATAGCATAAATGCATATTCATAGTAAAAATGCAAAATTTTGAAAAAGTTTCTTTTCTTTCATTTGATGTAAAAAAGATAGAACTGAACAATATGATAAAGTATTCTCTTTAATATACATTCTTAACGATTGACTTGTTTCTTCTAAGTTTTCGACTCTACAGAACATTTTATATTTGTAAATTCTGAATGCAATAAATGAGAGGAATATATTATAAATCTTTTTTTTTTCGTTATCATCAACAAAAAAACCAACAATGACATTTTTCCAAACAATAGTAAAATTTAAGCATTGGCTAGCCATATGCCAAACATGTTTTACATTTATACATTCAAAAATTAGATGCTGTGCATTTTCTATCTCGGTTCTACATATTTTGCATTTGTTTTTTACCCCTTTATTCCACTTACTTATTAACAGATTATTACTTAGTAAATTGTTTAGAAGTTTATAATTAAATTATAGAATATTATAATTAAATTGGAAATCAATATATTTCAACAAAATTAAAAATGTCAAAGATAAAAGTATTGCAGGATTTAATACATTTTAACTATATGGCCATATTAGTCACACCCTAAGGCCTAATTAGGCCTGACTCTGGGGCCAGGAATATTCATAGGGGTATTACACTACACAAAATTACATGAAACAGAGGGAAGGACGGACGACGATATCATTGTTATCAAGCCAAAAATAAATCATTTCCAATAATCCCCCATGCATGTAGTCGCATAACATGTCATACCTGTATAAAATAGGTTAAAAAGACCTCCATCAACTGAACTTGAATGAAGTCTAGTGTAAATTCCAAATTGGCAAAAAACGTTCAAGTATATGCAACCTGAGGTCGTTCAGTTAACATATTGATTTTTATTAAATTCCTACATGTACTTGGGTCACTAATACTGTTAAATTTATATTCTCTGGATATTATATTCTCATTTTATTATTTTTTTTATTGTTTTATGTTTATTGAGGTATTTAACACGAACGATTAGCATAGAACATTATTTTGAACACGTTATAAAAATGGTAGTATCTAAAATAACAAAACATAAATAGTGTTGGATGGTTATGTAGAAAACCTCCAAAACATAAATTTAATAAAAGGGGAATAAATTATAAGTCACAGAGAATAAATAACTGTATATTGTTCGAATTTCCTCCCATGTATAACTGTCTCTTTACCCAAGCGCTTACGTAAATTCCAAATGGCATTCTATTAATATTTGTTAATCTTTGAGAGTTTTTTTTCGTCTCATTGAATGACTCTATTTAGATATTTTAAATTGGTTTAAAGGCAAGGACGAGTAGAATTACGTTTTACTTGGAAAAATGACTCGCTATACGTCTTTGTGTTTGTTCCAAGAATTTCAAAATTTCTGTTCCAATTTAAAATAGATCTCGTGTAAACCGAAAATGTTTCGGTTAGTCGATAACAAAAGTACCATATTGTCACATTCATTTGGCTTGAAGTTCATAAAGCTGGAAAAGTTCCCAACATTGATTTCCCAAAGTTTGAGGTTTTTTCTTCGTCTCATTGAGTGACTCTACATCGGTTACAAAACGAAAGTTGTTTATTTTTTTTCAAAGGCGTTAAATCTTTTGTCATCACTTTAGCTAAATGTATTGTTTATTGAAAACTTATGTCAAATTATTTTGAAAGTTGTTGCATTGACAAAACATTGGCGAAGGTAAACAGTCCTGATCATCGTTTTTTATTTAGTTCCTGAGGTATTTCTAAAACACTCCATCCTATCTTTTCAAATTATCTTTTCTCCCTCCTTTAATAGGGATATGACCTTTTTTTGAAACTAAATGCCTTTCTTCCAAGGACGTTTGGTACCATGTTTGGTTCAAATCGGTGCAATGGGACAGTGGGTTCTGGAGAAGATAATGAAATGTGAAAAATAAATGAAGACAATGAAAAAAATAACATCGCTAACAACAGGTGAAGAAACAATAGGTCCACAGGCCTTGACGGTCACCTGAGTACTATACGTTCGCATTTTTTTAAGCCCTATATTGAAATCTATACCCCAATGTCGGACTCCTCTGACTATTATCCCGCTTCTATTATTTGAACATTCATTCATGAAAATATGTTAGGGGGGGGGGGGGGGGTTACAAGAGCCAGAGGTTTAAATTTCACATTTACGCTATATGGCTTCATGGACATTATAATCATGCACTTAGCTTTTCTCGTAAAAATATGGAAATCTCTAAAAAGGATTTTTTTTAGTTTTACTTTATGACTATGAATTTCAAAATGTAGATGAAGAATTTCGTAGACATCAAACTTCGGCATCATATTATGCATTAAGTTTTTTTCCACAACGAATGGGTGTAAGAGGCCATGGATTTCACAATTGAGGTAAAGGGGTTCACGGACATCACAACCATGCATTTAGTTGTTTTTTTTTTCAAATTTATATAGGAGTATAGAAGAGGATTTTCAAAGATTTAATACATTTTAACTATATGGCCATATTAGTCACACCCTTAAGCCTAATTAGGTCTGACGCTGGGGCCATGAATTTCACAATTATGGCTGTGTTCTTTACGAGTTTTGTTGTTGTTGCATATTTGGTCCTGTCTATTGTGCTCCGGCGTAAGTAGAGCCATGGATTTTACAATGTCGATTCATTTTCCCATAGAGATGCTTCACATACAAAATCGTAGCAATTGGCTTTCTAGTTTTCAGGGCGAAGTTTAAAATGTAAAATTATTAACGCGCAACGCACAATTGACGACGTACAGACACACGAGATACATGTAGACAAATACCTATTGCGATAGGTCGTTTGGGTAACATGGGTGACCTTAAAAAACGAAAGATTTTTTATTCTTACATCTAATAAAATAAAAATAACAATTAACATTTGTTCATCAAGTAGGTCATTCTCCTTTTTTATATCACCTAAGCTTTGACAATTTGATGTAAACTCACACAAGTTTAGGTTTGATTATTGATATTTATAAATTATAGATATTAACTTTCACCTCGTTTTGCGTTCCATTAATATTAAAAACAAACAACACTTACATTAACTGGTTTACAATGGCTTTTTAAAACATTCAAAATAATTATGAACCAACAAGAAAATTCCCGAAAGAACTAATTGTATAGAAAAAATTAAAGAGACACCGCATCTCATATTGCACATGTTCTATGAAATGATAATTTTCCCGTAACTAATATAAATTTTCTTGCAAAGTTCAAAGTATGTATCTTACAAAAATCATGCTTTGAGAAATCTAAATATATTTTCAACTAATATTTTAGAGGGACCATACAGTAAATATTCCAGGCCCATCATTTTGTTCAACAGCGCATGCGCATCGATAATAAACTATTCTCACTAACTGTTCATTGCTATTAAATTACCTCCAATTCTATTGAGAACTGCTGTTATTTAAAATCACGTGATGTAAATAACATTTCAAAGTTTAGAAAAAATTGACCACGATAAGGAAAATGAGCTTGATAATGTCTCTTTAAATAGACTATAATCATAAGACAAAATAATCGGCGCTTCAAAGCAATGGGGTTAAATACTTAGCAAGGTATTGAAGTACTAAGGAAGTTGATTTTACTGATTAATGTTTATCTTGATAGCAACAATATCTTTTTATGCATGGCAAGTAGTTTCTAAACTCTATTTGAATAATTACACACATTGTTTTCATCTATGAATTCTTGGCTTTTACTTGGTCAAGAATTCTATGTAGACGAAAAAACCCATACGAATCACGTGGTATATTATTCAAAGATAGAATTGACGCCATCAAAATCCGCGATGTTTTGTGTATGAGTAATCGAAAAATTTCTGGAAAAGTGTATCAAAGATATTTTTACTAACAAAAGATAATAAAGTCTAGTCTACGCATGTTCTGGAGACAGGTTCTATCTTTAGATTGGATAGTCAGTCCAAACGCTAACACTATAATCGATCTTTGGCCTAGGAATTCATCGATGATTTTCAAGTACTACGTTTTGTCAGCGGTGATGATATTTTATTCGGTCAAAACACTTTTTTACTTCCGGTTTGACAGAGAAACTGCATTGGAGAGCTAATTAAAATCAACTCCCCAAAAAAAAAATTAGGGCTCCAGGCAGGGTTCAAAATTAAACATAAAATTACATGGGAAAATGTTTTAAAATCTTCTCAAGAATCACTGCACCAGAAATACCAGAAATACAAGAAAACGTGCATATAAGCTATTTATAGTGAATATTTAAAATTGTAAAAATCGAGGCCTCCGGAAAAAACGGGCTTTTGTAAATTCCTAATTGTTACAATTGTGACCCCTTGACCAACAACATTGGGCCTCCAGAAGGGGATCAAAATTTAACATAGAGGTACAAAGGGAAAGTGTTCAAAAATCGTCTCGTCAAGAACTACAATGCTATTGTTTTCGAGACTAATTTTCCAACATCCCCAATTTGCAATTTCCAAAGATTCTAAACTTTGGAAGCCGTTACCACTAATCTTATACTGGGGCCACAGGCGGGGTTCAAAGTTAACATATTACTGTTTGAAAATCTTCTTCTCAAGAACTATAGTGCAACAGTTTGTGGAATTACTTTGCAAACATATGTGGCTATTATAGATTCTAATTGTTACTGTTGTGGGCCCCGGACTAATGTTGTGGCCCCAAGAGAGGTTCAAAGTTTAACATAGAAGTGAAAAAGAAAAAAATTTCTAAGTAAGAATCCTTAAATAGTGTAGATTCTAAATTATAAAAGCCTGACCCTTGACTAATACTGGGCCCCAGAAGGGGTTCAAAGTTTAGAATAGAAATATAAAGGGAAAATGTTTACAAATCTTCTTCAATTCTTCAATTTTCAGTTCCGTTTTGTTACAATTTAGTTTCGCATTTTACAGTTTCCATGTTTAAGAAAAAAAAGATTGAAAAAATGAAAAATTGTTACAAAGAATATACAAAAATAATTAGAGTTCTGTCCTTTTGTTCAACCATTGAAGTGAAAAGGGGAGTTCATTTCGAATTTGAAGTTAATAATAAATAAATACCAGATATTTCCTCCACTCTAGAGCGCTAAAAAGAGTCACAAATTATTTCTTTGTATAGATATTTCAATTATGAATACTTCATCAATTACTATATGAGGTACAGAAAACACTATTACTACAGTCCATATTAGGGCACGGTATATATTTTTAAACTTCTTAAAATTCTGTTCTAGTGAATGCATCTGTACAGTGTGGATATGACTGTGTCTACAAATTTAATGGGGGAAATAATACCAAATACTGTCTTTATTATGAGGAGCCGGCGTCTATTGGGTAAGTCAAGTACATGTAACTCCGATAATATAATCAATTCCAAGCAGCATATTGTTTAGCTTATCAATGCCAAGAGTTCTAATGAAAATTATGGCGCTGTTCTGTTTCGCCTTTGTTCAGTCATAAGGCCCTTAGTGTGTAAATTGTAATCGATGAGATCGTCAATGAAATACATAACAAATACAAAAGACAATATCTGAGAAATAACTGAATAATTCAATACTTAGGGCTCTTTTGATGTTTGATTGTACAAATTCTAAATTCATGTACAGTCTATTTGCTCAAACCAAAATATTGGTACAAAAGGAACAAATACACAGATTTTTAAATAAAATTGAAATGACGATTTGACATGAGTTAAGAGAATTTTAAAACATTTGGTATGATACAATATCTTATATCTTTGTACCTTTTCTATTCTTTTTCCAAACCCGAACATTATACAATTTTATGAAAGTCATTATCGATTAGTCTCTCATTCATGGTGTACCGTACTATGTCTGTCTCTACTACAGGAGGTGATGGTTGAATGTGCGAACACGGAAGAATTTTTTCATCCTTGGACCATATTTCGTTAAATTGGTCTTTAAATTTCTGATTTATACTAACAGCTACCCATTTTCATTTCCAGACAGGTTAGTACATCCCACAACAATTGACTTTTAGTTTATTCGATATGAAATTTACTGCTATTAGTAAGATTAGAATTAGAAATGAAATGAAAATGAATGGATTCGGGAGGTTCACTAAATGGGTTAATTTGACATTCTTCTTACTCTCTTATCAGGTAAACAATTGTGGTCTTTACATGCGCAGATCTAAAAATATTTTTCCAGGGAAGTGGTGGGGTGTTGCAGGTAAGGGATGCAGGGGAGAATTTGAATTGCCAGGGAGCGGAAGTGTTAAAACTTATTATTTACATAAAACGGTGCCATGTAAGTTAAATGTTAATGAAATGTTTGAATTTCAAGAGGCGGACCTCCTGACAAAGGATTACGTAACAAATATTTTTTTAATATCCCTATCATCTATACTGAATAATTCCAGCACTGTAAATGCTGTTGGGGTATTCAACAAACGACTAACTGCACAAAAAAAAGTTATGTCCCTTTATTTCAGAGAGCCTCGTGCACATTTACTTTTCTATCACCGTCTGTCCCTTTAAATCAAGACTAGGACAATAGCACCTGCACAACACTGGTGTCAAAAAGTGTTAACGTATATTAATCCTACTATTCTTCCGGAATTTGCAATGAACGCATAGTGTCGTATGGCTTTTGGAGTTATATCAATCATTTAGCAGACTAGCCGCTACAAATCAGTCGTGAATTTATATTCCCTGTGTTAGAGCTAGGAATGTAGGTACGTTTAGGTCCAACATGACGTCATATCGTCCATGGGCCAATTGTGGATGCCAAGCTTGACGATATTACACAATGTAAATGGAGTTAGCTTTGGTGTGATAAACCTAACCCAACTACTCAGCCGCAGAAGGTCAATTGCTTGTAGTCAGCCAAAGGTGACTAGAAGCCAAGGGAGTCATTGTGTCCCTAGTTTAGTATCAGGCAACGCCTCCCTGCAGAACTCAAGACAGTGTCTTTAGTCAAAGGGATTATACCACTGAGCTAGTCCCCAGCCAGTGGGTTTCCTTATTCCAAGGGCAGCCACAGTTACAGTCAGATTACAGTAGTCTAGTTTCAGGTTTGACAAACACAAGTTCTATGAATCCAGGAGGCACCATAATGGTTTGGGGTCTCGGGTATAGATGCTGGGGTTAGGGGTTTTACTCTGACCGCAATCATAGCACCTTCAAGAAGGCCTCGTTTAGCGCAGTTAGGTAGTCATGGCTCTAGCTGCTTTAAAAGTGTTGGCATGGCAGTCAGCTGCACTTTATAACGCGCAGTTTACAATGCGCAGGTATGATGGTAGGGCGCTGCGGTGCACCGAAAAGTTTGGTGCACTGCAATTCCGGATTTCGGTTCGGTTTGGTTCAAAACTTTCCTAACATGTATATAAAGCAAATGGCCGCCAGTAGACGCTCAGAAGTGTAGGAACATTTCAATTTCTATCAGTCGATGGAAAAGATAATAAGTCAACGACTGTTTGTTCCTTGTGTACATCACAATTTGAATATTCAACTGGATTTACCTGTTAATTTCAATCTAGTTGATTTTATTGACAAAAACCACATTTGGCGCAAGTCATGCATACAGTATAAAATATAGCTAGTAGATTTTCTTACGTTAGTTCTTGTTGATACATTTTTGTAAACCTCTTCTGGATTGAGAATTTTCTAAGAAATTCATTCGTTAGTAAATAATATTTACCTCTTAGTTGTTTATGAAGAGCACATACAAATAAAAAATGATGTTCAATTGTTCATCTTCAATTACAGTATGCTTAAAAAGAAAAAAAGCTTCTTTAAAATGGAAAATTTAAGCATGGTTGAACTTCAAGCTTGTTTAGATTTTGGGTTATTATGAATTGGTTGTAGAATGGCAATTTTTCGTTACCTTTTCCTTAGGAATTTAAATGTCTCTGAAACTGTATTTAAAATTACCTTTTCAAATTATTTTTAAAATCGTTTTAAATACTGTATTTGCATGTGAATCAATATTATTATCAAGTATTCTTTGTATACAGATTTTCCAGTAAGTTTTTCGTTTTCTTGCATTTTTTCTTTCCATTTCTTTCAAGTTTTTGATTCTCTAAATATTTCATTAAAAAGCATTCAAAACATTTTTTTGTTTGTTATCCTTAAGTCAAGGAATCTACAAAGTAAAGATTACTATTCTTATTAATGATGAGAAATATTAAGACTGATATATGTTTAATCGAATCTAACCGAAAAGAGCAAACTGTAACATATTGAACCGAAACCGAACCGAATCGAATGTACCTTAAATCGTCCCAGCCCTATATGACGGGCACCATTTGATTCTACGTTTTCCACTCCACTATAACTGATAATTATCAGCGGAGTAAACATAACTTCCTTAAGTTGAAATTTGAGAGGGACAGGATTTATGTACCTTTTTATCTTCAGATGTATGTCTGGTAGTATTTAAGCTTCAGAGAGGTGATACTCCTCCTGGAAGAGAGTTTTGGCAGACGTTTTCTAGTGTGTTCGTTGATACTGCAGGTGAGCTCAATAGTACAGAGGCAAAATAAAGATATATAACATTAAGAAGCAAAGAAACTGACACAGCTCAAAAAATATTTGATGGTGGTTCCTGATATATTTCACGAGAAATTGATAGTGAGGTTTCTTCTAGGCTGTAGAAATGGTGAGTTTAAGCGAGTAAAGACGTACCAGTTCAGTTGTAGATCGGAGTTGTTATCATTCACCTCTACGTTATTGTAGCCGTAGGTTCTCCGACAATGAATCACAAGATCGGTTTAGCGAAAGGAAAAACCACTTCCCTAAAGACTCAAGGGAAAGGAGTGGGATGCAGGCTGCCCTAGAGTTTCGAGTACACTTATAAGCTATGAGTGAAAGGAATCAGGACACTTGAGAAGTGAGTGCCCGTTCTATGCGTAGATGAGCAACTCCAGATCTCCTTTCCCACTGTTAAAAGACACTGAGGAGCCAACAGGGTGTCGGCAGTCGAATAACGTTCTTTGATAGACTGTCAACGCTACCTATGTCATTTCCTTAGACATGTCCAGGAACCAGTCATTAAGCTCGAAAGCCTGGCATGTACCTTTACAAATAATGGGCCAAGCGGTTAAAGCTACTATAGACATAACATAGGTATTACGATTGGGAAAAGTGTATGAATCGTTAAGACCATAGACCACGATTATGAGCTCGAGAGGCGCAAATTTTAGGCTTGAAGGTGAAGGAGCTTGAATGACAGCTCAGTATCTAAGCGATATTAACATAAGTCTTGGCACCTGTGATTTTTGTACACTCAGTCTATGAAGGCCAATTGCATGATATGCTTCTCGAAATAAATTTCCTGATAGCGCAGGGTGCACAGGTATCTTGTGAGGCCAGTGTAAAGAAGAATAATGACCCCCGTAGAATAAAGACCGGGGGTCATTTTTCGACGCAGAATAATGACCTCCTTGTAGAATAATTTGATTTTTTTTCAGGGGTTAATTTAAATTATCCCCCTCGAAAAATGACCCCTACTGTAAAATAAAATAGAAATTGGTTACTCGGCATCCAAATTGCAAAATATTTGACTTTAAAATTTTACTCTGTTCAGCTGATTTTGAAGCTATAAACACCGCGAACTTGTAAAGAAATCGCTGTATTAAGTTTTTCAGATCCGTAGCAAACACACACAAAGAACTAACATTGCCAAAAACTGATTGTTAACAGTTACATCATTTCTCTCGTCGACATACAGCGGGAAATGACGCTGCACTTGTGTAGAAATCTGTTATACTATACTTAGTCTGGATACTTTACTATGAATATGGCTTTATTTAAAAAAAAAAAATGATACTTAATATTCAAAATTTTTGCACATTTGCTAAACTGTACTTTATCGCGATTTTGCAATTGCATCAGCAACAGATTGCCGGGTCTAACATGTTTTTAGAAATCTGTGCTGGTGTTGCTACTGTTGCAAAGAACCTATTCCGAAATTTAAAAAAAAAAAACAAATAAAAAAAAACATACACAATGAGAAAATTGAATGATAATTAACGAACAATAATCATGAAAATCAATTGTTGTAAAAATATACGCAATATTCATTGGTAAATGAATTGTCAATTGTAGAATGATACATGTCCATATTTTCGTGAAAAAAGTTGGCAGTGAACGTAGGAATACGAATATAAAAATCATTTTACGTTAGTTATGTTTTCTTATACGTAATACATATACATCGATATACTAAAAATTTGTTGTTATGCTGTATTTGTGATCATGAATAGATTTATTTGTTTTAGAGCAAATGTATGAAGAGTATCCGACCTGACTATAGTTAATCTAAAATAGATAATAAACAATGATCGAATATAATAAAAAGAGATTATTTCTAAAGGCGTTGATAAGGGGTTTGGGCTCATTTTAGGGCTTTATATCCCCCAAAAACACACGCGTTAAAAAGAGGAAGTTTATTTATACCAAGGGTCTGAGGGCTTCTTTCATATTTAAATGTGTCTATTTAGCCACTAGAATTTGTCATTTTTTAAACCAAGCATTTAAAAAACAATATTGATAAACAGTTTGTTTACAAAAAAGAATCGAGTTTTTAACCGGGTTTTCCATCGGAAAAATCCGGTTATTAAAATGGTGAAAATGGCGGGCGGCTTCCAAATGGTACCCTCATTGTACGGATAACTCTTACTTCAATTTTCAAGATAGGAAGTTGTTCTTTTTTAGATCAATTTTAAATATATTAGAGATTAGAGGTGTGCATATTACTAGGATTTTGATGTCTGAAAAAATATTTTAAAAAATAACAGCTTTTGAACTTTTTGTACATTTTTTGGCAAAATATTGCATAAAGGGTACCCTTATCGTTCAGATAACTCCTCCTACAGTTTTCAAGATAGGAAGTTGTTCTTTTGCAGATCAGTTGAACATATATCAGAGGTGTGCATATTGCTTGCATTTCGATTTTTTATAATTTAGGCATAAATACAAAAAAAATACCAGCTTTTGAACTTAGTCATTTTTTGGGAAATATTGCATATAGGGTACTCCATTTCACTGGAAAGGAGAGGTAATGTTTATCAATTCATGGTTAACATGAATTATGGATACAGATCACATAAAAGAAAACCCGGTTTACTGTCACATTTACAGCTTTTCTCTTCTCCACGTCTTAGTGAAGATAATTCTTTTATCAGACGATACACAAAGAATTATAATTCCAATAATCATTAATATTTAACGATATAAATTGTTAACTATGTGAAATATAGATGAAACAAGATTTTTGAATCATCGAGACTGTAAATTGGGTAACTACTCCTCTCCCTGAGGGATGCATGTACTGAGAGTGTTCATTTAATCTTTGTTTAAAAATTCCTTCAATTGAAAATCAACTTGTGGTTCATACATGTAACTTATAATGTAAAGACACGGAACACTCGTGACACAAACCTGACTAGCAAAACCCCTACAACTTTATACATGTAATGGCATTTCTTCCTCAAATAAACAAAACATGGATATCAATATCTATATTTGTTCATAACATTGTAATTTTGTGTTTTTAAGACAACTTTTGACCTCAGGTATTGAACTTTTTAAAAATACTATTTTAAATTTTAAAATTTGAGTAAACGAAATCCTTAAGACTCTATTAAAAGCGATGTCAAAGTCGTATTACAAGCATGCCCGCCTCAACGTCAGAGGCGAATTTTAATAGGAGGCAAAATAACGCGATTCCATTTCATGTCTTTTGTTTAATTGTTAGAAAAAAATTATATACTTTTTTTTATTGAAATAAGGCTTAATTGACTGGCGAAACTACTACAATGTATGTTATTGCACACATACTTAGCATAACTATCGCTTAAATGTGAGCACAAAATTTGATATAAAATCGAACCAAGCAGCTTAGAAAAAGTGGCAACGTACAGTAAATGTGTAATATACACCAGTATTTAATTAACGCAAATTTTTGTGGTAAAACAATATAAACCTTTCAAGTTATGCACACATAGATGCTGCACATGAAGACCCAAGGTATGTTTTCAAAAATCAAAGTATATATCTTTTCAACATTAATTCCCTTCTGTGTAAAGTGTTTATTGAATTTTAGTTCCATTGCTGGTGGATCAATCGGAGGTCTTGTAATTCTTGCCACGATAATTGTTGCTTGTGTCAAACTCTGCAAGAAACGTTCACGATCACAATTAGATGACACCTCCGGAAAAGGTAAGCCACATTTTATTTGTAAAATTTAGCATATAAATATTTCCTGACTTTTACCTTGTCGATTGATTAAAAAGGTTACTCACATTGAATTGGGTTCTAACGATTCATCACATATTTATACATTTTATTTACAGCAGTCGTCGCTTATAATAATAATAGGAATTCACCTAACAATAGATACAGAGTTCCAGATATTTTCAGAGAAGCATCAAATAGGCAATCCTATATGGAATGTGGAGTTCCACCCAAAATAGAGATGAGTACATGTAAGACTGTATTCATAAAAATAATTACATGATGTAGTATAACTGTTTCTTTTTTAGTTACTTTGATAAATATAGTTATAGTGCTAGAATCCGGTTTTTTTTTATTCAGTATGTTATTTTTTTGTCATATATATATATATATATATATATATATATATATATATATATATATATATATATATATATATATATATATAATTTGTTCTATTCACAGGCTATAATTCGACGGATTCTTCGGAAGATAAATCTGAAGACTTTAGTTCAATCAGTTATTGTTCAACCATAAGCTAGATTATGTAAATTTACAGACAATTTCGTGCAAATGATAATTCAAATATTTCTCCAACCTTAAAAAAAATAACATGCACAACAAAATAGTAAGTATTGTGTATTATTATGCATCATGCTCTGATTGTTTGTAGGGCGAAGCCAATTAAATCAGTTACTGTCAGTAAACATTCAAAACTCGTTTTATAAAAATCTCTACACATCACGAGACTGAGACATTCGCTAATAACATGTGCAAGGTTTTTCTCGACAAACAAAACCTGTATATAAATACATTAGACAAAGACGAGGCTGATTTACTCGAGGGAATAATCACAAAAGATGAATGTTAATCAGCGGTTCGAAATCTCAAAAACGGAAAATCGCCAGGACTTGATGAATATACCGCGGAGTTTTATATTTTTTGTGGTCAGACAGGTTTTTACTGAATTCTCAAAATTTTGCATATAGATCTGGATCTTTCTAAATTACTCAGAGACAAGGTATTATCACATGTTTACCGAAAAATGGTAAACAAAAAGAGTTTCTTCAGAGTGGAATTTATTTTAAAACATTAAAATATTTTTGATTAAGTCCATAATTAAATCATTAATTCATTACATTATTCACGGATATATCATCTGCAGTCTAAAATAATGGTTTTTCTCGCCACGGGAACCCTAGTTTCACCCTACATTTTTATTTTAACGGTCAAACTCCTCAGTGCTTCAATTAAAAGTAACCCTAACATAAAAGGAATAAAAATAAATAACACCGATTATTAAATAATCTAATACGCAGATCACTAAGCCCTAACGCTGGCTGATGATATCGATAGTTTAAATGCCGCTCTTAACTGTTTCATTTTATTCTTCAATGTCCAAAACATTATAATTTACGAATAAAATATTTAAGTGAGTACTATTATAAGTCTCAAGTACATTTAAATTAAACATTTCAAATCAGTTGTTGGGTTCGAATCACTTATTTTCCTTGGTTAATATTGCTAAATAGATCAAATGTGCTTTACTAATCCGTATTATAAATTGCAAAATTGCATGAAACTCATTCAATGTATTTTAGAAACATACTGTCTTGTATGTTAACATACGTTTTAAATTTATATTATGCCTTTAGTTATGTGTAACACATGTTAACTCCAAACTGTATTTTTAATACGTATATAATATGCAACTTTACATTTAATAAACTATATGTAATGTTTGGAACTGGGGGAACTGTGGAGCTGTGGAACACTTGATCACGGGTTTCACCCCCCCCCCCCCATTTTAGACTCCAATGATTCTAATGTTTATTATATTATATTGTAATATGTGAATTATTGTAAACTAATGGGCTGTGTTGCCCAACTGTAGAGATTTTTTAGCGCATTGTTGTGGTCTTGAGCAAACATTAATTAAACACAAGCAGTATGGATTGGGGTTAGAAAGATCAAGCTACTAGGTATCACATATGATTTACCATTTCATTCATTTTATTTTTATTCTCATATTGTATAAAACAACATAGAGAAAATATACAATACATACAATATTAAACAAAAAGCAAGAGTGTATACTGTACACATCAACCTGGAGAATTGACTCTCTTATTAATAATATTGATAAATTTACATAAGTTATTAATAACAGCTAATTTATTACATGAAAATAATTCAAAAAATTTGAAAGCATTTGGTCGTCTAAAATACATTGATGGTAAATAAACTTTTCTATATTCTTTCAATTCTGGACATATCATGATATAGTGATATTCGTCGCCAATGTTATTTTTACATAAATTACAAAATCGTTGATTTCTAGGTACATTGTTCCATCTGCCTGTCTCAATTGGCAGTTTATGGTTGCTTGTTCTTAATCTAACTAATGTAGTAATGTTATTCATATAAGCACCAGAGTTTATGTAATTTCTAGGTACAAAAGTGTTATTGGTAAACAAGTTATAGATCAATCCTTTACTAGATGCGTTACAATCAGAGACCCATTTTTGTTGAAATTGGTCAATCAAAGTTTGCTTAGCAACATTTAAAATCCATTTTTCATTTTCTACATTATGCGTCAACCAGACATAGCTTAGACCACATTCATGTAAAATATTCTGTATACATTCAACCCATTTGAAATTATAATTGTTGATTTGTGTTAGGCTATGTAAAAAATTATACAATATATATGACAATTTTGATTCTTTACCTTTCAACAATCTTATCCAAAAATTCAACATTCTAATTTTTGCTTTCACACACAATGGATATCTAGCAAGTTCACCGTAGATCATAAAATTTGGTGTGGACGTCTTAAGACTAAGTATAAGTTTACAAAATTTAAGATGCAGTTTTTCAATGATACATAAATTTTCAAAACCCCACAATTCAGAACCACACAGTAAAATTGGAACAACCATTTTGTCGAACATATCAAGTTAACAATCAATCGATAGATTTAATTCTCTTGACTTTTTAATTATTGCGTACATAGCTCTGGTAGCTCTAGTCACTACATATTTCCTAGTACTGTAGAAAGAGCCTGTTCTTGAAAAGATAACTCCTAAATATTTAAATTCCTTGACGATTTCTATTTCGTTACCATTGTATAAAAATGATACATTTGAGGTTTGTCTACCTTTGCCAAAAATAATAATTTTAGTTTTCTCAACATTCACTTGTAATTTCCATTATTCACAGTACATTTGAAAACAATGAAGCTGATATTGTAGATCATCTTCGGTTTCGGACATCAGCACAGTGTCGTCTGCATACAACATAATCATAATTCTTAGATAACAATTTAAATTTTGTTCTATTTCTTCAGACAGGCTTTTTAGTCCTATGACATTTTCATGTGATAAAAAATCTTCAAGATCATTAAGATATAATGCAAAAAGAAACGGAGATAAGTTTCCTCCCTGACGGACACCATTTTGACAAGGGAAATATTCGGAAAAATCATTATTATAAAATATTCTTGATCTACAGCCATTATACATATTGACAACAACCCTCAAACATTTCCCTTTAATTTGATATTCAATGAGTTTTTTCCATAATCCTATTCTCCACACTTATCGAATGCAGCTTTAAAATCAATAAAAGCACAGAAGAGTTTCTTTTTCTTAAGAGAAAAAAGTTCAATCAGGGAGTAAAGAACAAACATATTGTCAATTGTAGAATAATTCTCTCTAAAACCACTCTGATTTTCCCTGATAAGATTAACATTATCAGCAAAAGTAGTTAACCTTCTACACAATACAGAAGTAAAAACCTTTCCTAGACAGCTCAAAAGAGTAATCGGACGGTAATTTTGTGGGTCAGCATAACTACCCTTTTTCTTATATATTGGTTTTATGTTTCCGACCAACCAGGCTTCCGGAATAATACCAGTATTAAACACTAAATTAAAAAGTTTAACATATAATGGTATCATGATATTAATGGATGACTTAATATATTCATTAACAACCGTATCTGGTCCCGGCGATTTGTTATTTTTAATAGTTTTAACAACCTCGAGAATTTCGGCCGCGGTAACTGGGTCATTGAGCAAAGAGTTACAAAATGTATCTTCGCATCTATCATTGAAGGAAGAATAGTCTAATTCAATATCTAAATCATGTTCGTTCGCGTTAACAGTTTTAAAATAGTCATAAAAATCTACTATGTTAATATCGTTAGATTCGTTACAGCTTTTATCATTAACGAGTTTCCAGTATTCTCTTGGATTTGAACTTCTTAATGTTTTAATGTTACGCTGTAGGTTATTTCTATAAACTTTGTAAGATTTATTTAATATGCGCTTATATTTTTTCTGTGCTCCTTGCAGCTCGGATTCAAACACGCTGGTTCCATATAACTTGAATTTGCGTCTAATTTTCCTACAATTTTTTCTTGCTGTGAAACAATCCGCATTAAACCATTGTTTTGTTTTGCTATTTCTAACCGAAGTTTTATTGCGCGGTAAAAATGTTCCAAAAGTGGTTTTGGCTGAGGATAATAGTACATCAGCTAAACTATTGAACAAAAAATCTACATCTTCCTTCTGTATTTCGACAGAGTCGCGTACTTTATCATCTATAGTTTGTTCAATACTTAATAAATTTAATGTATTTATATTTTGGCAAAACTCGCTCGACTTGGTTGGATCCCATGATCTGATTCTTTGTGTAGGATTGACATGATATGATATATCCTTATAATTTTCGTTATTTAACATTTCACAGCTTAACTGACAAGTCAATGGCATGTGGATATCAGAGTACAAACAGTTAAAATCTAATACTTCAAAATGTTTAACAAACTTAAAAAAATCTGCATTACAAATAAAATAGTCAACAACACTTGATCTTGTAGTGGTAAAATTCCCACTATCTGCATCTCCGTTAACTCTTCCATTCATTATATATAAACTATTTGTTTTACAAAAATTCAACAGCTGATTTCCAAAAAAGTTTGTTTTTTTATCACAACTTTTTCTATCAATATTAATGTTAAAAATATTCAACTTGTTTACATCAGTTAGGATATCACACTCTGTGTCTATCGATACTTCAAAATTTGACAAATCACTTTCCTCAAAAAAATCTTTCTTGTCAGATACTCTGGCGTTGAAATCGCCTGTTAAACACACATAGTCAAACTGAGAAATTAAATTTAAGTACTCAAGTTCTATTTCGTTAAATGCTTCTGATGAACTATAATTTGAACATTGAGGTGGGATGTATACAAAACCAAATAAAACATCGTTCTCACAATCAAACAATTCACCCTTCACCCTAAACCAATAAACATATTTACATTCTGTTTCTATAGGCGAAATACATTTAGATAAGTTTTCACGGAACCCGACGACGATACCACCCGACCAGATTCGCGCACACACCTGTCTATTTTTCGCAAACAATACGTAATTGTCCAGTTCGATGGTGTCCAGGTCGTCTGTTTTTGTTTCGTTGAAGCACAATAGATCATAACGGTTCACTAGTTCTATGAACTCTGGATAGTTGAGACGTCTGTTGATACCGCAGACGTTTATGGATAATAGTTTGAGAATATTTCCAGAATATTGTAGGTTAACATCATCAGAAGTATCAGTCTGAGAATAGTTAAGAGAGTCGGTGCCATAGAAATCATGCTGGTCATCAATCACGTTTTCATCGCGCCCTCCATGGTTTCCCTATCTCCTCTGTCCTCTGCCTCCTCGACCTCCGCCCCTGGGTCTTGGTGTGAACGTCGGTGCCGCTGCTGATAGCCGTCTCGATACGGTGGGCCCAGAACGTGTCGGAGGATCTAGTTGTGGATTGTTTGTGTCATCTTGGGGTGGTGGTGTGAATAATTCGCCATCGATGTAAAGTTTGTCATATATGAGTTGGGCCCGCTTCTGCTGTCTTTTTACTGATTTATAGTAAGGATAGAGTAATTTTCTCTTCTCATTAATTTCACGCGGAAACTGTTCGTTAATTCCATAATTTCTATTTTGTTCTCCTTTTAACTTAGTAAAGGCTGCTTTTCGCACTAGTTCCCGTTCCTTAAATTGAACAAACTTCGCAATGATGGGTCTCGTTTTTCCGTGCACCCTGCGCCCCATTCTATGAACTCGATGGAATTCTACGGTGTGCCTTATGTCTAACTTTTCTGCAATGAACTCTTTTAACTTGTCTTCACAATTTTCGTTATCTGTTTCGACAATTCCATGAAAGATTAAATTGTCCCTCATGCTCCGTGACTGTAGGTCGACATGTCGTTCATTCAAATCATTCATTTCACAACTTAATTTTTGCAATTGGGCAGAAATATTGGCATTAGTTGTTTCAAGAGTTTGTATGCTCTGTAATTTTGTTTTAATTTCTGAATTATTTTTTTCAGTCTCATCTAATTTTTCGCTAGTGAATTTGACACTTTTTTCCAGCTCATGCACAGTTTTTTTCAGTTTATTTACATCCTTGGTGACAGCGGTCATCTTGTTCTCAAATGAGTTGATTTTGGATTCGATATTGTCGAGTTTGTTTAATTTTTGGAACATAAGATCTAATTTTTGAGCAAGATTGTCTATTTTTGATTCATATTGGCTGTCCGTATGCGCTATGAATCCAACGGGCTGGGCTACAGACGGGTTTTGGGGTTGATAACCAACAGGGGATACATTATAGTCATTGCATGCATTGCATTCATTGTTGTGATCGAGCTAATCGGTGTCGAAAAGCAAACTTTTAAATATCTCGCCACTTCAGTGAAAATGCTATCGTTACTGTTACCATCACCCTGAGAAGTACTCATACATTGACTTTGTTATGATTTCCATCGTCACTACTTACATTTGCGTCTTTCTTCCTTTTTTTCCCTTTGTTTGTTTTTTTGTTGCCCTTTCCTTGACTTTTAGGATTCATAGAAACACATAGTTGTTCTCAGGAATTAAAATAAAACCGATTTTCCGTAGAAAAACACAAAAATATTAAGGCCCAAATTTTCGTGACTATACACTCTCGCACATGCGCAAAAAAAACCCAAAAGTTGATTATACTGAAGATAATCTTACAGAAAAAATTAGGTATGTGAAAAACTTGCTGCATGACTGTCCTTATAGTAATCTTACAATTTTAGCTCACCTGAGCTGAAAGCTTAAGTGACCTTCTTGATCACATTTTGTCCGTCGTCCGTCTGTCTGCCGAAAATAAAAATAAAGAGATAATTGCGGTTAATCAGTTTATAACTTCGGGTTCGGTATTCCATATCGAAAGTTCTTTGTTTAAAGCAGCCATGTTTGAATGTTGACGCAGGACAAACGGGTCAAACTGACAAAGATTAATCTGCTTGTTGTGCAACAGTTTACGTGCGAAGGGATACTTGAAACATACAAAATATATTTGTGCCGATTTCGTGAAGTAAATTGGGGTTTAATCTTTCAATACGTTGACATTTTTACTTTTGAAAGTGGTTTTAGGTTGTTTTTGTTTCACTTTTGTTAATTATGCTTTTTAACTTGAGGGGAACTTGAGGGGAACTATAGCCTGTATTTTGAAATTTTAACGTATCGAATCAAATATAGACTTCGGTAAATCAGACAGCTAATTGTTTACCTGCGCAAAATTAGCATAGTCTGATGCACTAACAACATATTACATTATAAATACTTTACATTCTATTGGTAATTCGGTACGATCTCTACGTAAAAGTTGATTAATGCAACATGTTTTGTTAAGATGCTCTGCATTTTCAGTCTAAACAGAGATTGTTTTCGGTGCTAGAAATATATATATATATATATATATATATATATATATATATATATATAAATTGTGCTCTTTTTTGTTTAATTGCATGTTTCTTCTTTTTTAGTTGTTTACAATTTACTCTTTACTAACCATATTCAGCTGTGTCAAGTATCGAATTATAAGCAAGATACAGAGCTTTGCTTACAGAACTGAGGCCATGCTTTTGTCCATTTTGAATAGGAAATACCAAGGTTAAACATCTTAAATTGAATGTAGTAAACTCTTGTGAACAAAGAAGTGACTCAAACCAAGCAGAATTGTGAGCTCTGTATCTTGCTTACAATTCTATGATTGACGCTGAAATTTTGATTGATCACCAGAAATGTCTCGCTAAACATTAAATACCTGTACAAAAAACTTAAAAGGGTGGTATGCTGTAACAACTTTCTGGGGCCCCCTCCTTATACGATGGATCTACACCAACTTTAATGGTTTTTCACTTTTTCCGACACAATTAAATAAAAACGACCTCTTTAAAACAGTTTAACATTACTGTTACAGGGATAAATGTATTATCGCCCCCCCCCCAAGTTCCGACGCCTATGCATTGAGTATAATCTCTGTAACATATCACATGACAACATTTTTCATTCGAGTGTATTCATCGATCAAATGAGTAAGGTTATAAAACGTCACACGAGTTCACGCCTAGTACACAACAATCATTTATTATGCGATAGACCAATTAAATTTTTCAATGTTTTTAATTTGAGCACCTTGAGGTACAATTTTCTTCTTTCACATATACGATTTTTTTTAATAAAATACAATAACTAGCTACTACAATGTAGTTGGAGATGAATATGTACAAATATGCATGCTCTCATACATAATTTGATTGTTTAATAAACTGAGGCGACAGAACTAAAATAAAGGCATTGGAAGTTAATTGTGTACCCATTCCAAAAAATTTTATATCTTGCATAGGATCTTGTTTTTGGAAAATGGCATTTCATAAGGGTACAATGTCAAAGATTAAGTGTAGGAATGTTAGTGTGAAATTTAGATACAGTTTACTTTATGGTATACTTTTTTTCCTACCGAGGGGTCATATGGCACAATATCTTTTGAACACCCATATAAAGCCATTGTTGCTCAGGTGAGCCATGTGGCCCCAGGGGCCTCTTGTTTTGTTTTTCCTCCCTGCCGCAGACCCAAAAACAAAACAAATTGAAGAAATCCAAAAATTTTACAAAAAATTATTATTTATTTTTTGGGGGATGGTTTTATCGATAAAATCCGCCGAAATATTATGATTAATGACAAGCATTAAGGGGATTTGAAGGTTCTGTATATTCTTTCTTTTCGAAAATTCTTGGATCCACAATGTAAATCCTCATGGAAAATTTTAATAGCGGACAAACTTGAAAGGTGGGGATGCTCAAATATATGGTAACTTGGTACAGAAGGCTTGTCTGTCATGCAAGTTTTTAACAATATTTGACAAAGCATAATGCACGCTTGGAACAAATTTATGCTGTATCCTACCACAGCCCCATCAGGAATTCTACGCCCGCCACTATGGCACAATAATTAAATATCAATTAATAAACAACATGTTTGTAAATCTTCTTGGATCTAAAAGGGGGTATTCTTTATCAATGACATTATCAATAACAAATTTAATTTTCATATAAATTGTTTAAACCTGCAATGGGCTAATATCAGCCATCCAAAAACATTGGGAGGAAATTTCAAAGAATGCCCCAAGAGAAGAAATATGTGATCACAGGATGAATTTCTGCCATTCAGCCAACTGAATGATAACCGAATAGTCTAGGAATATGACTGAATGGCAAAGTTATGTCATTCAGTCGCATTTCAGCTAACTTTCAATCATATTTCAGTTGACTAAATGGCAGAGATTCATCCTGTGGATGGCAAAATTGAAAAAAAAATTAAAAAGCGCAAAAGGCACTAAAACTTTTTCACCTTATATTTTTATCATCTGTCGCCGGAACCCCTGTTAACGTAAACTACAAATGGGAAGAGTGGATGTCTATAGAAATTGTAGAAAACGAATGGGATTAATATTTTACGATTCCATATAATGCCACAATGAACACAAAATTGACAAGTTTCCTATTACAAATTTTACAAAGAATTCTGTACACAAACAATTGTAGTCACGATTGAAGCGGTCTTTGTACATGCATAGTTTGTGAATAAATTTAAAACAAGAATGAATCATTTATTTTTTCACTGTCAATTTGCGTCTTTTGATTTGTCAAACATTGAATCTGCATATCTAGTTTTTGTATGTTAACGTTCATACATTATAAGAAGGTAAACATCACTCGACAACTTCTGTGAAAATGGCAACCGTAAAATTTAAAGTAGTAAAATGACCAGTTAAAGACGAGTTAAAGTTATCTTTTCTTAAAACAACAAAAATTTTATTCAAAATTCCGAAGGGTATTGAGCGCCATTTTGCACTACATGTTTTTACTTTACATTAAATGTGTTTCGTTTTATTACACTTTTTTATTTTTATGCATGAATTTTAAATTACAATCACTTTTTCACTTCTAAAAAGAATAGCGTGTATATGCGTTGTAATTTTACATCAATATTTACAAAGGTATGATAATGTACCTTAGATAGTCATTTTTCTCACATATTCATGCTATCCATAGGGAGAGCTTCGCTCTCTACAAATATCAATAAATGTTTGAAAATTTTGAATTTACTGTATCGGTGTAAATTAACAAGTTGTTATATTGATGTTTCTGACCTTAATCACTCTTTGTCTTTGCGAATTTCAATTGAAATGAAGTTAAGGGGTTTTAAAATAAAATTAATGCAGTTTTGTTTTCAATCATTTCGCGATGTATTGTATTTTAGCGCAATATAATGTATTTTATACATGTACATGTATAATGATAAGTTACACTTTCTGTATCCAGTATTTAGAAAAAATAATTTGTTTTTATCAAATCAGTTTGAATTGCAGACTTATCTACACTCTAATGTGTCATCATTCTTGTAGTTAAAACCATGTATCAATAACATATATTCACTTTAAAAAGAGAATCACAAATGAAGTTTATGATTGTGTATTAGTATCAGTGAATTTAATCGGCTTAGATTTTCAGTGTTTTTTGCATTTAATATTAATGCATCTACAATTACATACATCGAAGGTTATAAAAATATACTGTTCATATATGAATTACATAAAAATTTTAGCTATTTTTTGGGAAAACAATTTCTAAAAGGTAAAGTTATTACTAAATGTGATGTAAACTTGTTCATGGTAAATGTTGTAGAAAGAAAAGAAATGCTTCAGAAGAAGTATAACGTACCTTTATAAAATGCAACACATACAATTAAAATTAGGGCATTAAAATAAATAAATAAATAAATAAATATATATTTTAATGAAGATAATGTATACAGGAGTATTTTCGTCCTGTGTAATCTTCGCCCTTCTACACCTGCAAACAGTTTCGCACCGTCGAGAATTCGCAGAGTCACAATTGTGTTTCAAGTTACTTATAATAATAATCGGCTTTGAAACTTTTAAATTTTTAAAATCGTCAGCTGACAACGAGGGTGAATTGGTTGAAAACTAAACGGGGGAAATTACTTCCCTGAATACAGTATATATTACTTTCAACACCCCAAACCCCTTCCCCAAAAGCACCCCAAAAACAAAACAAGCAATTACTTAAAACCAAAAACAGGAAAGAGAGTGCAGAAGACTCTGGTCTCAAAAGTTGTTATTTTCCGTGTTGTTAATTGGAGAAAATACCTTTCAAAACTTATATCATTTAGATTGCAGAAAACCAAGAATCGTTTCTATGTCTAAATTCTTACCATATTGGAACAGAGGATGGAACTTTTCTTTCTTTTTGAAGTCATTATATTGGATATTTTTGTTGATTTTTTAAATCATAACCGTATAATTATCTATTAATAATTCAGGGATTTGATAAGGAAAAAAAGTACAAAGTCTTGTCCCAGCAGCTGAAAGTGTCTAAATATCTATATGAAGCATGACTTATCATTCTGTAGACGTATGTAGGCATTTCTACTGTACCTGACATTTAAACCCTAACTTACGCCTCTCTCAGAAACCCAACTTAGACCCGACTATATATTGGCGTAACTTTGCTAGTCTGACTAACTTAAGCCTACCTTTACGCCTTTTTGCGAAACGGGCCCCTGATGGTAACGTCGCAGTCAGTACAAGGTACAATGTGATGTTTTGTTAGTACCATCATTGGCTAGGGAGTCACATGATTGGTCCATTTCAGGGCGGAATGTCCCAGCAGAGGCTAAATATCCCCAGTAAACTGGTAGCTTAGAGTTGGGTCTGTTTTATGCTAAGTTTAGAGATTTGGCAAGGGAACACTCCAAGCTGCATCTCAGGTGGAGTTCTATTCTATGACCCAGGGGGAAGCAGAGAGTCTAGAGCAGTGTGGTGACCGTGTCATTGAGATTGCACTGCGGGCTCTAGGGGCTAAAGTTCAAAGAGAAGTATTTAAGGAGCAGGGAGTCTTGCAATTTGCAATGGGTTGCATAGCTGCAATAATGTAGCCCTCTCCCGATTTTTTTTTTTTTGGGGGGGGGAGGGCTACAACTCCATAGGATCTCCGTAATGGTGCAAGTGCGAGAGTGAATCACTCCCGCAACGATTTCGCCTCAAATCATATATAAATGACAATAACATCTGCATTTCTTACCTGAACTCAAACACTGTAGATGTCTATGACATAAATTAATCCAAAAATATATATTCTTATATGCATAATTTGCAAACAAAACAGCATGCAAAATCTCATATTTATTGCTTTTATATCTTTTGGTAAGTTTCGGAAAGAAACAAGCCAGTTCAAGAAATGATTATATTCTTAACCTCAAATGTACAAGGTAGCCGCGCATCCCCCTGAATACATATTCGGATAGAGAGACCAGGTGTTAATATAAACCAATTCATTTTAACAAGCACACAATTGCTTGAAATGGTCATGACATCATAACATTTGTACATTAGGCCTACGTGTATAACGATACCGATTTATCTTTGATAGGCATACACCATACAAAAATGCAAACAAAACGTACGTTATCTTAAATTCTTTATTATTGAATTAATTCAGTGGCCACCTATGATGTCATATGCATGTGGGACGATGAATTTTTCCCTGCTGTGGGATTTACTGAAACGAGGTTTGAAGAGGGTGCAATAAATTGTGCATAAAAAATTAACCGTTGCACTTTTAACATCAACAGTGCTTTGGGGTTTGTTTGTTTTGGGTTTTTTTTTGGTTTTTTTTTTTTTGGGGGGGGGGGGGGTCATTGGGTTTTCTTTAATTCGCTCGTAATGTATTATGCAAACATCGTCCTGTTGATTTCCACATCTGATGTGAAGTGCTGTCAGTAATTGGATTTAATACGCGTATACGTTAAAAGTATTAAACGTGGCAAGTGGTGAGGGGTAACTTAAGGTTACTACCCACATGAGTTGTGTCTCGAGTAGGCTAGCAGACCGAGAGGAGGTCCGTTCTATTCCAGGTTCTGTTCACAACTGAGGAATGATCTTAAGCTGATCGGAATGCCGAACCCGATCTTAATTACATGTACTACATTCCTCCCCATTTTAATAAAATCACACTATATGGCACAAATCAGAATTTCCGATTTAATGCCAAAATCTAAAAAAATCAAATGCTGTATATATCACATTTTTTTTACAATTAGAAATCACTATACACAATTAAAAAATCAACATAATCTTCCTAGACATTCCTTAAAGTCCTCTAATAAAATGAAATTTCCCTTGTCAGACAAATGAATTCCATCTCCCCTAAACAGAGATTTATTTTTCCAATAAATTTTATTATGTCCTACTACTTTCTATCCCTTTTCATCTATGAATGTTCCTACTTCTTTATTAATATGCATTTCTTCTTTTCTCCGTCTCAGCCATCAATTCTACCCCAAAATCTCCTGGATATAACTTCCAAAAAAAATCAAAATTGTATTTTCAAATTTTTCAGTAAACAAACTTATATCAATTTTCACTTTTTGATAAGAGGTAGTGAGCTACAAAAAGATATATCATTGGATCCCAAGTGAATGACAATGATATCAGGACTATTGTCCTCTTTTAAAGAATTAACTGTTTCGACAAAAGAAAACCATTTCATTCCTCTAATTCCATGCCAAGTAATATGAGTATTTTTAGACCAAGATCTGAGGAATTTTTAACATTGTTGCTCTCTGATGTGCCCTATAAATAAATGAAGAACCCACAACAAGTATTTTCTTGTTTTTCTGAAGATTGTTTTTTTCAAATGAACTGTATGAATTTTAGTCATGTCTAAAAGATTGCTCAGTATTTTCCAATGGAAATACTTGTGAAATTTTTGTTAAAGGGAAATGTTGTTTTGTCTCGTTCAAATAATATAAGATTTGTTCAAGGTCATTCTCTTGCCAGATCGCTGCTTGACAAGACATGAATTGTTCATTAGTATTGATGGAAGATAATGATTTGACCATGTCAAACTTGGCCAAAAAATAGATTTCTCTTCAACCCATCTTTGACCATGAATGTTAATATCATATCTTATATCTGATCTTATATGCAATCAGTGGAATCATCAAAAGGTCCTTTTTCCAAATGTAATCTTAGCAACCTTTCCTGGCCAAACCTAGTTTGCATTTCCAGCAAGATGTTCTAGGATACAAGGACCAAGGAATATGTTCTTGAATGACATGTCTTCTTACATGAGTAAACCTTAAACTATTTACAGGACACCTTTTCTATTTTTACCTAATGCAGAACCTTTTATATGGTCTGGGAGACATTCTTCTTCATTATTTGGTTCAAAGTGACTCACTTCTAAATCGGACATTTCTAGAAGAATCGTAATTTACATTTACAATACTGTAACTTAACACTAGTTAAGTTAAAAAAATTTAAGCATGCAAGAAGAAAGCATAATCCTTTTTTTAATATACTCAAGATAAAAACAAAATAGATTAAAAAAAATGATTTATGGAATATGTTATTCACATGCAGAGATATTAATTTTATCCTATATGAAATCCGTCAAGTATTTGGGTCTCTGTCTTGTTCTTTTTCCTCTTGTTATTTTTTGATTTGCTCTTTCTGCAGAATAAGAGTCTGAACTAGCACTCAGAATACCCGACGCATCATCCCTAGCATTGAAAAGGTTAATAATATTCGAAACTATATCTTCAGACACCAAAGCTGCATTTAGAAACCCCTCACTAGTCTTGAATACTTCGCCACTCTCATCAAATATTTTTGCTGATTATTAATTAGCGATTCTGATTGGGAAAAAATAAAAACAAATTGGTAATCTTCAAGAACCAATAATGTAAAATACATAAAAACAAAGAAATTAGAATATCAGCTGGATTTTTTGGATTTTACAATTTTGCGCATGCGCATTACATTCACGTTAAATGATGGGAGGCTCTTTAGTTTATGTTTCGACAATATCACATTTGCTTGGATAAGCTCAGAAACGATGGTACAAATACGTGTTAATTTTCATTGAAATGTATATTCTGTTTATCAAAGAACACACACACACACACACACACACACACACATAGATATATATATATATATATATATATATATATATATATATATATATATATATATATATATATATATATATATATGTTTTTAGTAATTTGCTCTCGGAGAAAGCTGTCCATCATTGTAAATTATGGTCAGTTTGAAGAGTAAATGTTATTTATACCAGATTCACTCTTTTGATAGATTTTTTAATAGCATGTCAGAGTTTAAAGTTTGCGACTGATTTGAGATGTTTCAAAGAATCTAAACCAATTTGAGTCCATAAATTGCATATTTTTATAAACAAATTGAAAATACATTATTTTTTGTATTTTTTTGGAAATTCAACTCATTTGTAAATCAAAGTGATTTATCCTATAAATTTAATTTCTTTTATATTATTTTCTCTCTTTATAAGATAATATGCAATTTCGCTAGCCAGGGGTTTTCGGTCCACTTCGTTCCCCCATAAACCCTTGGCAGATCTCATTACGAAAACTTGGTGATGCGGTGGCGCTATATAGCGAGCAACTTGAGTTGCGCCCCTGCATATTTACGTTTTAATCGAATAAAAAAACGGGTTATACACACGCTCCGGAACAAAATAAACGATTCTTTTAATTTGGAATGAAGATATAATCTAGAAAAGACAAGGAATGTTTATTTATATTGGTTGTAGTGACATACATGTAGGCTGTACCGGGGATGAAATATTAGATTATATTATTATAAAGTATTATATGAATGCATCCAAGCCATAAAACCAGGTATCGTTGTCGTAATTATTGTAGACAAAAGAAATTAAATAAAATAGAACTTACTGATTCTTTAAAAGCAATAACCATAGACAGGGACGTTTATACTAACGGGATACTTTGATCACACTAGCCTTGACAAGTTAATTCCCACGCAGTAAAATATGTCGTATTTTAAATTGATCTGGTAAGACCGTCCTTGTGGAGGTACTTTACTCGAGCACTTGTGCCTCATCTTGTGGAAGCACCTAATGTTTTACCAAAGATCACCCTTGTGTTTCTTTTAAAGTTTATTTATAACGCTTGTTTTCAACGCTACGATTGAATCAGCTACTCACATGCAGCTGCAGCCAATCATAAAACAAAGCTT
The DNA here is from genome assembly GCF_963853765.1 of Magallana gigas. Lineage (NCBI taxonomy): Eukaryota > Metazoa > Mollusca > Bivalvia > Ostreida > Ostreidae > Magallana > Magallana gigas. The sequence goes on from NC_088856.1 coordinate 5,024,261, forward strand.
GTCACTGAGTTTTCGTAATGAGATCTGCCAAGGGTTTATGGGGAGCGTAGTGGACCGAAAACTCTTGGCTAGCGAAGATGGATAATATGTAATTCTTTGAATTCCTTTTGCATCAACAAATATACGCGCAAATAATCATTTGTTCATTTTATTTTAATTCTTTAACATGAACAGGGCGATGTTTATATGCACATACCAGCATTAAGTTTTGAACCAACACAGTTTTTTTACTAGCCATTGAATTGTTCTGAAGGCTTAGTTGTGATGACATTAATAAACTGTAACATTAAATTATATTAGTTATATCTGAAGCATCAACTGCGGAAAGGAGCCTGTTACGATATCATTCTCTGTAAATTTATAAATTAAAGGTATTCCATAAACCTACTTAAACATTATCTATTCTGATATCAAATATAAATCGACAAAAGACACGTGCAAATATATAAATGAAATCAGGAGTCGTAAAATTTAAAAAAATGATTTTTATGAAATTTTAAATGGCATTCCTTTCGTAAATATTAAAACAAAACATGAGAGCAAATCCCTACTAGGGGTTGTTGGAAACCACTATGCAATACATAGTGACCGTCCCTTTAATTTCTTTATTGCCAGAGGGTTTTTTTTTAATTTTGGTGGGGGGGGGGGGCATTAGATCTCACTGAGTGACCCCACTTAGGAGTTTTAAATGTTAAAGGTAATGTCGAGTAAAATCACGATGGTATGATTCATTGTACTAAGAAAAACCTATTCCAAGAATTTCAGACCGTTATATAATCTCTTTTGTTTGAACCGAAACTGTTTTGGTTGGCCGATTACCAACGACAACGTCTCATTTATTCATTTAAATCAGTTGGAAACACTGACTCCTCAGTTGGAAACACTGACTCCTCTGGTTTTCATAAAGTCCTAGGCTTTATAAAAAAAAAAGATGAGAGATTCCAAAAGCAGTTTCAATGCAGCATTGTTATTCTTCTTGACTATTTGTGAGTACTGAATTGCAGAGTCATGCTAAACTTAATAATGCTTATGCCGGTAGTACATTGTTTAAGAAACAAAAGTAATTTATCATTTATTGCTTGTGATTCGTTAACTTTTTTTTTAATCTCGCTAGATAAATAAACTGATTTTGAAAGTTAAGTTCAAATCCTTTCGAAATTTGTCATAGCGTATAATGTGTTCCATCTCATACGTGTGGTCTATACAACCCGTGTAATAAACCTTAGCTTATTCAAACGGCTGATGGTTTATTAAATACTTCCGTTCCGAACTATTTTTGACACAGCCCCTTGCTTCAACGCTTGAGTGAACTATTTAGAAAGATTTTTCTGTATATTCCACGTCTACAATTTCAACTACCAAAAATCGATTTACAAAGTATTTTAATTTGTCGAAAGTTTATATTACAAATATGATTGAAAACACCTAAATGAATGTGTAGTTAATGAAACTGCAAATCACGTACTAAGCTATAATGGAGTTCATTGAGATGACGCGATGAACACAGAACGCTTTGGTTGTGATTCTTAACTAGAACTTACCAAAATACTGCCTCCAAAGACTATTTCAACACCAGTAAGCATCCTTTCTCAATACTTTTAACTTCAAATCATTAGGGTTTGTTTTATAAAATATCAAATTCAAACAGCGTTAAAATGGTAAGGAGTGAATGGCGTTCCACATTAAATGTTCAACAGTGAATCTTTAGTTGAAGAAACTTCACAGTCTTGTAAGCCTGTTGTTTTTAATTTACCGTTTTTTTTAAATTTTGTATATACATACTCTAACAAACTTTCTATCATATGTCTTAAAAAGCTTTCACAACTTTGGAAAAATTTCATAAACCAACTTAAAATGGTAAACTCCTTAAAGATGTTGGATATTCTCAAATGGCACAGAAAAAAATTGCATATTTTTAAAGGGAAATCATTACTTTTAAATATGAAATAATCATAAAAACAAAATTCCCTGAATAACTGAACTTGATATCTGCAGGTTAATTGTCTGATGATCAAATGATCGGGCTACATATACAAAGCAAAACGAGCAAGCCATTTATGTAAAAAAAAATCACTGTGATAAATACATTTAAATCTCCATATTGTGACATAGTATACTATATACTATTTAATTATTCTAAAAAATAAAATCAGATTCCTTATTTTTTTCTCTTCTAGACGCTAAGTTTGATCCTTAATATCTTGCTTGTTTGTTCACCGTTTCTTTTGGAATTTCCAGGTTTGATAACATAACGCGCGATTTTGTCTTTTTCCTTAACGAAAAGCTGCAAATGCTTTAAAGTGATTCCCCTTTTAGTAAAATCTAACGACCGTTTTTGTCGAATGGGTTTAGCTCTAACGATTACTAGCAAAGTCTCAAAAATTGGCTTGTTTGAAAAAAGTAGATACATTGAAAAATGCAAGATACTATCCATTTGTTATTTAAAATAAATAAAAGGATTGGTAAAGGTGTTGAAATATAAGTTTGAAAATTAATTATTTAAAATCCTATAGGATTTTCTAAAACTTTTATAGGAATTAAATTTCCTATAGAAGAGAAGTATTTTCTGCAGGAATTTAATTCAGACAGGTAGTTTTCCTACAGGAAATTCAGATTTCCTATCGGATTTTAAAATACTGTGGGAGTTTGATTCAAATCCTATCGGAATATAAGTTCCAATATGAGTTTTTTTTATTCCAGTAGAAAGTTCAAATATTCTATTTAAAAATTGTTTTTCCCATGGAAAAAATTTTTCCCGCAGGAATATATTTTTTAAGGGTAAATATCCCGTCAGGTGAGATACATTAATGGCAAAGGTGGTTATAAAGTCCTTATGCAATTGTCTATCATTTAAGATATTTGAATTGTTTGATACATTCAGCTTAGGCGGGTGCAAAAATGCCACTTGACACTGGCATAATTATTCGGCACAGTTTTTTTTTTATTGACAATGTACATTCTATCACACTAGTACGCAGTCGTTTTGCGATGACCCCCTCCCCCCCGACCCCCGGGCATTTTACCTATTTATAAATTAATCAGAATTAGCTAGAACTCAATGTTAATTATCAGATACCGATATAATTTCTACTTTATATTAGTAAGTAGTAACTAATAATTGTGGAAAGCATAGAGTAATGTATGATCTGCGCATAACTGCTTAAAGCAAAATTTCTCTGTTCTAACATGCTTTTAGTCTATCATAATAAAAAAAATATGTTTGACTTCATATATTTTGTGTACCAAATCGAATACATTATTAGTAGAATACTTATTGAGAATAAATGGTTTGTATTTTAAGTTTTAAATGCGTTAAAAGGTAATATCAGCATTCCGATTATTTTGAAATCATTTGATATTAGTTAGTTTGATAAGATAACGGCGCTTCTGATTGGTCGGAAAATGTTTTTGATACCTGCATCAATAAAATTGTTGCCGGTGTAAAGAAGAATAATGAGCCCCGTAGAATAATGACCGGGGTCATATTCAATATGACCCCCCCCCCTTACTGTAGATTAATTGGAATTTTCTGAAGAAAAAAGACCCAAGTGTTATTTTTCTTCATGTTAAACGTGAAGAAAAATGACCCCCGCTGTAAACAAGAATAGAAATTGGTTACTCAGTATCCCGAAAAGACAAGATATTTGACTTTGAATTTACTGGAATTTTCACTCTGTTCAGTTGATTTTGAAGTTATAAACACCGAAATCACTGTATATAGTTTTTCATATCCGTAGCAAACACACACAAACACATTTCCACAATTTGATTGTTAACAGTTACGTCTCTTCTTTCGTCGACATATATATGTATAGTCCACTAATGCATTTTCCATAGGCGGTAATGTTAACGTTAGTGTTCATAGCTCCGGCCCTAATTTTCGTTCAGCAACGAGGGACCTCTTGAGTGAAAGCTCATCAAATTGTCTCTTTCCTGTTAAAATTTCGTGCTTTGAAGTCAGATTCGTTTTCCGGCAAACTGCGTCTGTATTGAAAAACTCAATTGAAAATGAAATTAAAAGTAGGGAATTTCTCAGTTTTGGAAAGGGTGTACATCAAACAATTTCAATTCTTTTCTTCAAATGATAATTCAATTTTGACACTTGTTTTTAAAATTGAAAATCCTCTTTTCTGACATGTGTCAAGCATTCTGATTTAAAATGTCCCAATAGATGTATATACACTCTGCAAGTATAGGGACTATTTTGCTTAAAGGCACTACTTTGTTGTCCTACCGATTCTAAAAATAGTTAGAGGGATATACCCAATATAAAACAGTCATTGTGGTTATTTACAATTCTTAGCTTATATATTCACTCTAGACACTATATACAGAACCATGATTTCAAATTTGACAAAATTCAATACATAACTAGACATGATCTCGTTGCGAGCAACGAGGAGGTCTTCCGTCCGATTTTTAGAAGAGGAAATAACATATCAGGAAATGCAGATGTGATCTAAAAGAGCGATGGATGATGGATTATACACCCCGTTGGATCCCTTATTTAAAGGACCAGTCCCATTTTATTTCATATTAAATAAGAGGTCTTTTGACCTAATAACAAGTCTAATGACATGTAATAAAAAGAAACCGAAGAAAAAAAGAGGGTATGCCTTTGTAAACGGAAGACCCTAATAACAATAAGAATTGAAGGGTCTTCCGCTGAAGACGGAAGACCCTAATAATAAAAGACTGTTTTTGTCTAAATCTTAATTGAAGAGTGTTTTTCAACTTGTACTACAGTCCAACAACCCTTTTATGTTGAATATTTTAGTTAGAAAATTAAATAAAAAGGAGAGAAAGAAACAGAGAAAGAACAAATCGTGGCTCCGGCGAGATTAGAACACACAGCCTTTGCAGGTGTCTCAAAACATGGCTGACGCGAAATAATTCCCGAATTTGTCTTTGAATTTGGGGCGTTTTCGCCCGGGAGAGGAGCTGAGTTTTTGTATGAGATGAAAAACAACGTGTAAGATGTCTGGCTGTTCAGGTTTGGTAACAGTGCGAGGTCATTTGAAATATTGATGCGTGTTTGTGTCTGGAGGGGGGTGAAAAGACCCGAGCTTGATTTTCGTCTTAAATAAATCGAAATAGAATTTTGAGGTGTGAATCTCGGATTCGGTTAACAACAATTAGGGGAAGTCCTAAAACAATGACTGATGCATTTTACCCATGTATTTCAGTGTTGAGAATATTTGTTCGTGTCGTTTACTATTATGTTTGACTGTTTTATTTCAGCCGGATTGATTAAATCTTTATAAATGTAGAAATAACGAAATCAGTAACACTTAAATTTATTCGGTAAAAATTTGATGACAGTAATTTCCACAGTTCTAACATTCATAAGTAGTTCACACGCTATCGTAGATACAGACTAAACGGAAAACAAGAAATATACATGCAACAGAAATATTACGCGGCTGCTTACATCCTTTGTACTCTGTAAATTTTAAGTCCCCGTACAGGCTATACTCGCCGTTTGATCTCAGGAATTTCTTCTTAATTGTTCAATCCGCTGCATATTTGGCAGACAATACGAATGGGGTCCGAGGTACATTTACACAAAATGTCATTAGGATTGAGTAAGGGGCTCGGGAGTTAGAATTTTTTTCTACAGTACATGTCAAGCACACCAATCGAAACTCTAATGCCCAAAAATTCATATCTCTCTTAAAAATGAACGAATAGGTCTGGTCATTAGTACAGTAATCTAGACTTGAACTAGGTTGAAAATAAATGTTCAAGATGACAGATCCATTAAAATCAGGCCAGAAAAACCAAATGATTTTGTGAATAGGAAAGGGGGGGGGGGGTCGGTGGGTGTACTGTGTAAATTTAATTTCAACGTATAGGCAATAAGCGCCGTTTAATCTCAGGAATTTCGTCTTAATTGTTCAATCCGCTGCATATTTCACAGACAATAAGAATGGGATCCGAGGTTCATTTTCACGAATTTTCATTAGGATTGAGTGAAGGGCTTGGGAGTTAGAAATTTTGTTTATAGTACATGTCAAACACGACAATTGAAACTCAAATGCCAAAAACTTTATAACTCTGTTATTAATGAACGAATTGGTCTGGTAATTAGTAAAGTAATCTAGAATGGTAATTAGTTGAAATTAAAGATCAAAGATCAAGTAAAATAGGGCCAGAAAAACTAAATGATTTTATGAATTGGGAGGGGGGGGGGTCGGTCGGTGAGTTCTATATTAAACGTAGAATATTAAATTCTAAATATCACATATTACACAATTTCTAAATAAAATACATATGTTAGAACAATGTATAAGCGTTGTTTGAAAGATGTAACTATTGATTTTTTTACATCTATTTATTCTTAGGCTCAAACACTCATAAACGGGTGGTCAATTTTTAAACCTTGTCGCAGTCACCCGTTCGTTTGTATAGTTACGTGTATTAACTTCGGAGGTTTTTCTTAATCCCGACAGGCAACAGATTTGTATCAGTATATAGACATGCACAAAAAAAGAAAAAGTACACCATCTTTAATAACAATGACTTTTTAGCGTTGACTTCCAATCAGTAAGAAGACAATCATTAAACAATGCATTTCAAATTATTTGAATCCATAGACATTATCCCGTAACTTGATATAAAATATATTTAATTTTTGGACGCCAATGTACATTTAGCTTCTATCCACTTTACTCCATGTTACCTGTACTAGGTCTTATTCAAATGCTAAAACATTTGTACTTTAGAGAGAGAGAGAGAGAGAGAGAGAGAGAGAGAGAGAGAGAGAGAGAGAGAGAGAGAGAGATTACATGGTGTTTTATAATGTTCAGGAAATCAATATATAAGCAACCTAGGTCAATAAACGCATGTATACATGCATGTGTTATCTATATATGGGATTAAATACTAAGCAGTCCTCCTTTTTAAGCCGAATAGAATAACGTGGGTGCATTGCTAAATGTTGTGTGCATACAGTCATTGAGATTGCGGCATTTCTTTGATGCCGGCAAAGCGACCCAGCGAACTCTAATGCGGTCGAACTGCATGGGCACTTCGGCGGCATGTCTTTGATGTCGGCGATACGACGAGCTTCGGAATTTAGAGAGCTGCTGACAGAAAAGAGCCGCTATTTTTTTTTTAATTATGACAAAAATGAAACGGAACCCATTCAAATCCATCATTTTAAAGATAAAACCATTAATCAAACCACAAATAAGAGAGAAAAAAAGATTCGGCACTCAGGGACTGAACCCGGGTCGCCTGGGCACAAGTCTACCACTCTAACGACTGAGCTACGCAGCCTCTCACTTCAGAACTTTGGAGTCCAAAATCTCAAGAATGCGTGGATCGATTTTAAAACAAATTTCATATTCAGAAGTTTTGAGAGCGTCTCTATCGAATGAAAAAATAAAAAAAATTCAAATAATTTTTTTTAAAAAATTAAGGTTTTTCATTTCCTTCCGGTGACGACCGGAAGTGACAGCGGACGTTCAGATATGCAAAGGGCACTGCGGCCGTTCACTCTCTATCTTCTCTGAAAATTTGAAAGTCCTATCTTGAATACTTTTTGAGAAAAATCGTGAACAAGCAAAACATAAAATCTTTAATATCTCGGTACCGGAAGTGACGACCATAAAAATCTCGTGTAATTTTCTTACAAATTTTGTCATGAATAGGATCTGAAAGTTTCATTAAAATCGGCTGAAGCATTTTTGAGAAAACGTGACAGAAAAAAAAATTAATAATAATAGAGGAAAAGAAACAAAGCAAAAACAATAAGGTCTTCCGTTTCCAAAGGAAGACCTTAATTATGGATTTTGCAGCATTGATACACATGCATGAAATCTGAAGAAACAGTCCAGTCATAATTTACCTAAACAACATATAGCTCATTGGCAGTTGATGCTCTTCAAATTGCATAAATTGAGGAAACTTTAATCTCAAGGATTAAAATACATGTAAAACATAAACATTCAATATTTTACCCAATTTATTTTGTTCATATTCTCATGAAAAAGCTCAATTATGTCTGATTTTATAAAATTGTTGTCGTAAAAATCTTGAGTTTTTCTTTAGTTACAAAAAACATTGTTTTCAAACACCACGAAAAAGGTAAAATAGAGAAGTATAGGAATTTCCCTATCCATCTATGTATTGCATGTAGGTATCGGTTTATAAAAAAATAAAGTTATATGACTCTATAATGTGAGACCCTCAATTTAGTTTTTGCTCCATTTTGATGCTGGCTTGAGATTACCTCACCTATGACGTCATAATGACGTCATAGTGATGAGTTGTTTTTACTCACATAAGTGTAATAATTGCTGAACTTTTATTTAAGCCTAATTTCAGAACAAATGCACCATGACTTAACTCATTAATATATGTCATAGGGAAAAGAGACTTGCTAATAAGGATTTTTTTCTTTTACTCTTGAATATTGTTACCATGGTAACAAATTTAACAAAAATTATCAAAAGACATATCCTGTGGAAGAGAGTCTACATTTAACTTAAGTTCAAAATCCAGAAGAACAAGAACTACGGTCCACTAAGTCTGTGAAATATGTATAATATGTAAAGTTTCAATCCAGTATCTAGTATTCTAAATTATCTGCATGTAAAATACTGGCCAGGGTAGATAGTTTTTTACAGGTTCCTTCTTTTAAACTTCTTTTAAGGTAAGGTTTGCGGCTTGCATTTTTTAGAGGTTGTACCAAAGTTACATACCATTTTGTTTACTATACTAAAGTCTTTTTTCTCATGAAATTCAAATGAATTTTCCCGTCCCGTTTTATAACTACAAAAGGTCAAAGTTCATGATTTCCAATTTTCATTTTGATGAAATGTAAAGAATTTCGTGAAAATATGTACATTTTATATGTGACTATTATGGTGGTTATTTATGCTTAAAATGTTCGAAAACAATATCACTATTAATATCATGATTCACTTTTATTAATTTCTGATGAACTATCTAAAAATAGAATAAAATGCAACAAAAGTCTTAATTTTGGACTACTATTATGTAAACGAAAACATCTTATTTGAAACCTTTCCAAGTCCACCGATTTCAGGAAAAACGTATCTTAGAATATGTGTAATCTGATGTTTCTAAAACACTATTCAAAACCATATGATGCGGATTTCGTTTTCGTGGAAATTGATAAAATGCTTTTGTCCTCTTATTTTTAATTGAAACTAAAAAAACCCGCGAAATAAAAAAAACCTGAAATCAATTATGACGTCATATAAATGTTGACGTCATAACTGAAATAAAGGGTAGTTGGTGTTACGTCACAATGAAAATGTGTGAGTTATCTCCCTGTAACCGCAAACCTTACCTTAAACTTGGACGAGTGTAGTTACAAAAATAAATTTTACTTACATCAAGTGTGGCCATGGCTCATTGTTGTGTTTTATTCTTTGAAGAATTTCCATTTCAATTTACATGTTATCTAAAATGAAATGTTTTGAATTAAATTCTATATTATCAAACACTATCTCCAACATTTGCAATTCCATATGCCAAAAGCAGCCATATGTTGAGAGAGAGAGAGAGAGAGAGAGAGATTAAGAGACACAGAGAGAATTAGAGAGAGGGGGAAGATACAGAAAAAGAGAACAGATAGGCAACAATAACTACATCTTCATGCACACCTTATCTATACAGCCTAAAGATCAACACCCCTCTCCCCCAAACATTCAATATCAACCCCCACCCCAACATATTGATCTATTTTTTGGAATAGTACTATTAAATGAATACTAGTAAATATCTACGTAAAATGATTACTGATAATTTCATTCAATTTTGATTATGATAAACAAATACAATGTATAGGTTTTGTGGATTAAGTACTAAGGTGGCAGGGGATAGTTTCGAAGGAAAGACCCGGTCAAAATTTTGAAATAAAGGGAGAACCTGGGGTTTGGCTGGTTATTTGAGGGGTATAAATCGGTAGAATATTTATTGCATTCATTTTGTGGATAGAGGAGCTCATGCCAATTTCATTGATATATGACACTTTAATACTGGTAGCACTTTTCATCAGATATGGAATGAAAATGCGAAACTGTGGCCAAAATTTTCACTTTCGGTTTTGTGCTTGAAAAGTAGGGTGGGTTCAGAACACGAAATGTCACTCGGAAAGAAGGTGATTGACCCCCTATCAATTGGTGATTATTTGCATGGGTATACATTAAGCTACCAATCCTATGGTAGTTTATGGCAGTTGCTCGGGACTGGAGCGTGGTTATGGACCCGTGAAAATGTGAAAAAAGGGCAATTTTTCAGAAAATTTTGAGACCGTCCCTGGCTATTCTTTATAGTGCTATATGTAAGTTGTACTTGTTTTATTCTGAAATGTTTAAAAATTCTCAAGAGTCGGGACCATGTGTCCCCTGCATGCAAACCAATTTTAGCAAATTTAAAAATCCACTGAAAAATTAAATCACATATATGAGCACTATCTGCCTCACATTTCCTCGACCAAAAAAACTATCCCCTGCCACCTAACCAACAAGATTTACAGTCAAGTCGTACACAGACCAACTCGTATACAGGTCAACTCGTATACAAAATTTTCCGCATAAAAAAACGAAAGTCAACTCGTATACAAAATTTCGGCATAAAAAACTAAAAGTGGTAGGCTTCTACATGTTAAAGAGTGCATACCTACATCTTCGGTACACGTATGTACATAGTCATGTCACATGCATGACAAATTAATTTACTCAAATTTAATGCAAATCTATCATCATAAATATAGAATTGGAACCTACCGGACACTAATACAATTTCCTTACAATGCAAACTAATCTTAAATAACTGGACACTGCTAGAATGAAGTATTTTTCCTCACCGAAAACTTTCTGCTTTCTACTTTCACTTTTGCTCGCTTGAAATAATCGCACTAAAAACCCGAAGTGATATTTGGTCTCAAAATTTATAAAAATGTCTTCTAAACTCATATATAATTAGAACCACACATACATTTTCAGTTTTTTATGTAAGAACTCAAAATAAATTACACTGAAAAAAATTTGAAATTTTGAAAATCCGGGGGGTGGGGGCGGGGTGATGTTGTGATGGATATTTTCTTAGAAGATGTGTTATTAAAATGATTAAACTTGTTGAACTTGTTGGATATTTAGTTTATTCACATATATGAAAAGATGTACAAAAGAAAAATGCACGTTTATCATAATAATTGCAAATAAACAAGAAATTAATCTCAACGAGATTCGTCGAGACTGAAAAAATTTTGACGGACGTCTCTTCCGAATCTCAGACCAGTGCCACACAAAGTGATTCAATTTGCCCCAACTTCGGCCGGTTGTTATGATAGAAATACGCTGAATTAAATCAACTGCCCGCTTCAAAATTTTACCTTTAACATCCTTTTAACTCCCTATCAATATAAAATGTTAGCTTCCTACCGTTTAAAGATTTGTATCCCACAAAATATGAACTTGTCTATTTTTCAATTCATTTCCACACTCATTCACACCTCCAATGCTAAAGAGTTCCAGTCAAGGTCATAAATAGACTGTTTCAAAATAGTTTTACATAAAAAAAACTATAATAGGGCAAACAAAAACTTTATAAATGCATTAAGATGTCAAGTTATTTGCCAAAAAAATAAAATATAGAATTAATAATAAATAAAAAGGAAATATCCGGTATTTATAACTATAAACCTTTTAATTTTATAATGTAATATTCATAAAATGATAAGGTTGAAATCTTTGAGTACGACATATTCTGAAACAGGCTATTTCCTTGACTGGAACTCTTCAGCATTGGAGATGTGAATGAGTGTGGAGATGAATTGAAAAATAAATAAGTTCATATTTTGTGGGATTTAAATCTTTTAACGGTAGGAACCTAACATTTTATGTTGATAGGGAGTTAAAGGGATGTTAAAGCTGCTTGGTCTTTTTCTAAACATTCCCGTGATGCATTTTGGTTTGTTTTTTCGTTTGCCCAAAAAGAAATTATTTTTATTTACTTTGAATATTTCTAACTTTGAAAGGAGACTGATTCTGCTGGTGTAAATAAGAGAAAGTCCATAACTTTTTAAGAGAAATGGTTTGTTTGGAAAAAAAATTGATAATGTAATAACAAATAAATCGGACCAAGCAGCTTTAAAAGTAAAAAGTTGAAGCGAGCAGATGATTTAATTCAGCGTATTTCTATCATAACAACCGGCCGAAGTTGGGGCAAATTTTCCCGAATCACTTTGTGTGGCACTGGTCTGAGATTCGGAAGAGACATCCGTCAAAAAATTTTCAGTCTCGACGAATCTCGCTGAGATTAACAAGAAATATGCCTTACCAGCATGGAGCTCAATATGGGTATAGTCCACTAATGCATTTTCAATAGGCGGTAATGTTAACGTAAGAATTTCATAGCTCCGGCCCTAATTTTCGTTCAGCAACGAGGGACCTCTTGAATGAAAGCTCATCAAATTGTCTCTTTCCTGTTAAAATTTCGTGGTTTGAAGTCAGATTCGTTTTCCGGCAAACTGCGTCTGTATTGAAAAACTCAATTGAAAATGAAAGTAAAAGTAGGGAATTTCTCAGTTTTGGAAAGGGTGTACATCAAACAATTTCAATTCTTTTCTTCAAATGATAATTCAATTTTGACACTTGTTTTTAAAATTGAAAATCCCCTTTTCTGACATGTGTCAAGCATTCTGATTTAAAATGTCCCAATAGATGTATATACACTCTGCAAGTATAGGGACTGTTTTGCTTAAAGGCACTACTTTGTTGTCCTACCGATTCTAAAAATAGTTAGAGGGATATACCCATATGGCGGGAAATAACGCTGCACTTGTGTAGAAATCTGCTGAACTATACTTGATTCTTTACAGTGAATAATTCTTAACAACATATTATATAGCTTTATTATTCAAAGACGACATTTCATTTACATAAGGTATGCACAGCTTGCTTAACTTTATATATCGCAATTTTACAATTGCATAGGTAACAACCAGGTATGCAGTGTGTGTTCAGATATCTGTGCAGGTGTTGCTAATGTTGAAAAGCCATTCCGTAGTTTAAATAAGAAAAAAAAATTAATGAAAAACAAATTTATATACCTTGGGGAATTAAATTGTGTGATAATTAAGGAACAGCAATCATGAACGAATGAGTGTTGTGATAATGTAAGCAATATTCATTGTTTCATTGGTGAATGAATTGTCAAACAAAGAATGTTTTGTTTTCTTCTACGAACATGTCATACATAAACATCGATATTCTAAACATTGTTGTAATGTTGTAATAGACTTTTTTAGAGCAAATGTGTGAAGAGTACCTGGCTATAGTAAATCTTAAAAAAAAAGATAATAAACACTGATCGAATATATTAAGTGATTATTTCTATTAAAAAAGGTGGTGAGAGGGGTTTAGGGCTCGTTTTGAAGGATTTGATCAAACAAACTTAGAAACACACGCGTTAAACAGAGGAAGTTTCTTAATATTGATAACAAGGGTCTGAGGGTGTCTATCATATCTAAATGTGTCCATTTAGTTCATTTGAACTTTGTCATTTTATTAACTCTTCACAACGATATTGTGGTGAATTATGGGACATTATCTACCTTTACTTTATAGTGTAATTCAAACAAATTACAGGGCAGTGCAGGGCACCTATAGGGCTATTATTTCTTGGTCCCAAATTTGGGCTGTACGGGTACCACCAGTTTATTCCAAGGGGTTTATATCTCCCTTGATCTTAAAGTAGTCCGAGTATCGCATTACGTCATAATACGGATTTTACAATATTGGTTCGACTTTTACAAAGCGTTTTGATTTTGCTCTACATCGCTGTTGTAAACAATGGCAATAATAAGCAATTCGAACGGTAATACATGTATATGTATTCTATGAGAGATAGAAATGATTAATGTTGAGAAACTCGATTCTGTTAAAGTAAAATGAAAAACGAAGTTTCTGATTAACCAGGATCCCAGGTATGCTTATATCGTCTTTGTTTTGACACCCCCCCCCCCCGAATTTTTCTTTTTCTTTTACTAAAACCGGTTTAAATTTAGAAACAGAAGCTATTTTGAATTTAATCAATCGTCAATTAATTAATGTTTAAATGATATCTAACATTGTTGACAGATCTAGGCAGGAAACTGTAGCAAAATGTGATTTTTTCGGATTTTTTCGCCAGGGTCTACTTGGTTTAGAGCTTATAGCGTGAAAAGTAATCCGTCAACATATAATTTATTTTAACAAATCTTTTTTCTAAGATGTAAATCTATAGAATTAACACCATGAATTTAAGTTTGAGTCCATAAAATAGTAAAAAAAAAAAAATACCAAACGCGATACTAGCATCGCATTTTTTGTATTCTATTTTGATACATCAGGTCCATAAAGCGTACTTACTAACAAAAATTTGCGCAAAATTATGGATGAGATATGGCTTAAATAAATATTTATACTCTATTTTGTATGTTCAGTTCTAATTTTCCTAAAATTGGTAATTATTTTTAGGAAAAACGGACGTCTGGCAAATTTCATAATTGTCAATAATTTTTGCAAGGGGGTACACCCGTCTGAGAGGTGATAACAAACAAACTAGCATGTAAACATACATATTTTCTTTTGTATATGTATGGCTAGAATGTATATTTATCATTTAAAGCTAAGCTTTTAATGATTGAGCCCATTTAGTGCCGAGTATAGGACTACCTTAAACGCGATCTTTACTGCATCCGAAGTTGTCAATGCTCCTACAAACTACTGATTTATTAATCATCTTGATATTAATTAAAGTATGCCGATGATAAAGTAAAATATATTTTCTGCTCGAGTACTCTCAGTACTTTGACGATTTTCCTTATTGGCCGTTAGCTTCTACTGGCTTAATGGCTGCGGAAAGTGGCTGCTAATTTCAGCATGGTTATAATGCCTAACAATGGAGTAAACTTTTCATAACTTTGGTTTCATCTTTAATTCTTGGTGATGCACTTGCATACCTCGTAGTTTGTAGTAGGGGAAAATCGTCAATGCAAGTATAATTCATAAACAATATCGAGTCTACTCTTTCATCGCCAATAAACAGAATGTTGTTATATAGTTTCTTGTATCTCAAAATAATTTTAATGTGTTGTCACTCGTTATATAATGAGATTTATACATGTAAATGTAACTCGTAAAGATGACAACCATAGCCCGATACAATACGTCAGTATCTTGATATAACGAAAGGATTTTTTAAAGAAATACCCCTTCTTTAAATTTAAGTTTATTTGTATATGAATTATAATTTTGTTACTTTTTGTAAACTACAATAAAAATAACAATACTGTAAAGACTATCTCACAAATAATAAGAAATTTTGCTGAACAACTTTAATCTATAAGGGGGTTATTATTCTACAGGGGTCCCTTTTCTTCAGGTAAAGGGTTCCCTTTTTATGAAAATGGCAAAAGGATCATTTTTCTACGTAGAATTATACCTGGGGTCATATTTCTGCGTAGAAAAATGACTGGAGTCATTATTCTACGTCGAAAAATGACCCCCGGTCATTATTCTACGGGGTCATTATTCTACGTTACACCTGGTTTAATTTTCTCAACTGCTCTGATTTTACAGAACAGGAATTTCATAATAAACTCCGTAAAAAAAATATTAAGTTGTATGTGTTTAATTGTCAGCAAACAAAATACAACTTTATAAGTATAAAAAGATTTAAAGTTTGACAAAATTAAAGAAACAATACACATTATTTAATTCACTTAATAGAAAATTCCGCGTCTTCTCACGATGTCGTCTGCTTGAGGTAAACGATCTACATGTACAGCGCCGCTGTTTCATTTCTAGGAATAGTTATAACGACCATATAGGCCTATACACATTTACGGTAACACTGCTGTTCAAATTGTGTAACGATGAGTTTTAAAATAAAGGACAGGTGACACAATCACAAAAACATTGACCAACAAGTTGAATTGTGAATGTGATAAAATTTCTTCTATAAAACTTTATATGATATGAGTTAAATTTGGCCCCCATAATTCGAAATTTTTTAAAAAGTGTTTCTGGCACAATAAAATGGTCTGTACTATTTCAGAAGAGTTGTTGTAAAATATTTTTCACCTATGTATTTGATTTATTTGCAGTCACTGGCAGTATCTGACGTCCGAAGTGATTTAATCAAAATCATTAAAAAATTGACATTTTTCTTATCTTTTTATGAATGGGAAATATAGAGCGAATGCTTGAACAAGGAAAATTGTTTCCCTTTTTTCTAGCCTTGACTAGATACATCTCTGATTAAACTATTTTGTTTGTTCAAGCATGCGCTCTATGTTTTCTGAAAGAAAATCTGATTGAACACAAGCTGTTTTATGCTAAAAATGCAAATATGGCGGGAAAACGTTAAGTTGTCTTTACGATGTCATGTTTCTAAATTATCTAAAATTTGAAGGCAATCAGTTTTGCTAATTGATATGAAAAGTCTGAGAACCCTGTACAGAAACATGTATTATTCTAGGCTTAGAAACCCCATTTCTGTTTCCTCAGCAATTATGAATTGAGGTAAAAATGGTAAACTGTAAAGTTAACTTTTAATTGACCTCCAAGGTGGTAAAAAATGAGTCGATGTTGGATTTTCAAAAGATAAAAGTCATCAAAAATATGGAATCTTAGTCGCTAAAAAAAGGATTTTGTTGTGTCATTTAGATTAATATCAACATTTTTTATATCAATGTTATGGATCTACAAGATTGAATCAATATGCATTTTCAAATATATTTCCAACTTTACTGAATATTGATGATAATGATGTTAATTTGCTATTATCAATCACAGAATTTTCAGATTCACTTTTAATTAATTACATTACTTATTATTTTGATAATTTTCTATTATCGGTATCTTACACAAATTTTCTCAAAAACTCTATTAACCTACATGTAATCTTTAACGTTTTATAATCTCACTACTTCGTTTTCGGGAGAAGGTTCATATAATAGGCTATTCAATAAAATATGCTTTTAATAACTCTCTTTAATCTGATGGTCCTTTATTTCAAAATTATCATTTGCAACGCAAATTAATGCAGTATCCTTTGTAAATATATCCTTGTCCATTGTTCTGTTTACTATGGGGGCGATTGCTGACTAGGCCATCTCTAACACACAGGGGTTTCTTATCTCATTAAAGACAAAACTCGTAGATCACCTGCAGCTTGGATTTACAGAACACTTAATTGAGCTGTGTGCTCTAATCTGAAGCTAGTCAAATGGGCAAATTGTTGTAAACTGATTTATATTTATCAAAGAAAATGGCTTTATAAGAAAATCATTTTGTGTCACCTGTCCTTTAAATTTTATTTACATATTTTACATTAATAATTTGATGAGGATATAAATTTCACATTCATTTACAGTCACTGTGCTTATATTTGTGACATATTAGAAAGAATTTAATTAATGGGTATCAATTTAGAATTTACCATATGATATTAAGTGCGGTTGAAAATTTTGTGAAACAGCTATAATAACAACTGTTTCATGCTGAAACCTATTTTAAAAGTTATAATAACTTTACACATATCATGTTATATCTAATGAAACGTGTGAAAACGGCTTCAGAATGAGATGTATGGCATAATTACTAGTATATGATTTTTGTTTCCAGTGATCCCAACTGTACAGTGTGGATATGACTGTTCCTACAAATTTGAGGGAGATGAAGCTACCAAATACTGTTTTTATTATGAGAACAAGAGCAATCAGTCGGCGAATATTGGGTTGGTTAATAAACATTAGAGAGGTTAAGCATTTGAACTTGTACGTATACGAGTACGTGTAATTAGGGGAATCCCCTAGTTATATGTGTATTACGTCATAATTTCTGCATACCGCGTAAATCTACAAGTTGTACGAAACGTGTAGAATCAAAAGTACACGGAGGTGAAAACTTGTAGCATTTTTAAATAAAAATATGGATTTTGCGTTTATCAAGCATTGTTTTAATTAAAGCAGACGATAAATTGAGGACGACTGTGGTTTTGGTTTCATCAAATTCATAGAATTATTTAATAAACAGTGAGAGTAAACTGAACATGTTGAAAATATTAAATCTAATGATTTTACACGTTCGCTTACACGTACAGATTATTAAACATACCCTAAAGTTTGGTACGTGTACGTGTAAACATACTTGTAGCTCCACACGTACCCGTAGACGTACATGTTCAAATGCTTAACCTCTCTAATATTGATAGCGTGTCGAAAACTTGTATGCTAATCAATCTTGATGAATCTACATTTTATTGATGAAACCAGTAACACTGTTTTTTTTTAAAAATATGCAATTACAAGCACCGTACTTCTGTAGCTTAATTAACTATGCGGAAGGTTCCCCCGCGCATTCTGGTATTGTGTTATCCAGTCTTAACTCGTTTCTTGTGTGTCGTCTTTACCATGAATCTGTTTAGTAAAAAAGCACAAACATAAACTTGCACTGGTACAAAAACACTTTTGAAGGACAGAACAAGATATAAGTAATCCATAGATTTTAGAGAGTGTCATAGATGAGATAGCTATTTAATAAAGACAGAGATATTCTTTAGCAGCACTAATAGAAATACTTAATATTCTCTCTCTCTCTCTCTCTCTCTCTCTCTCTCTCTCTCTCTCTCTCTCTATATATATATATATATATATATAATTAAGAATCTTTTAGGGGCATTCCAGCTTGGGGTCGAATTTTGCAAAACACCTAAAAAAATATCGGAAATTGGTTTCACAGTGGTCTATATTTACATCAAATAGTATACATGTTAGTTCTGAATAGCTCTGAACGTTAAACGGCTGGCTATGTCGGACAAGATGTATTTTTTTTTTGTGCCCTGGTTCGATTCCATCTGTGAGCATACTTTTTTCATTTTTAAAATTAACTGCATTTTGAAACACCATTTTAGTTTTTTTAGTGCAGAAATGTACATTTTGTATTTTTATCAGATTTATTTAATCCATTAACATAATGAGTTCTCTGCACAACAAACTGGCAATTTATTGTGTGTGGCTTGAATCAAGAACTTGAACGGAAATCGATGAGCCTTAATTAAAGACTGAAACCAATACCGGCCCTATAGGTAAATCTTATATATAGGTAGAAGTGATTCTTTTTATTCCCATCCGCTCCTCTTCACATCCAGCCAGTTGCTTTATATCAATTTTTAGAAGAAAAAAAAATTAAAAACTTGTACTCAGTATATACCAACCAAATGTGTACATAGAAATACAAAACCCAGTGAAGTTCTAAAGTGTTATTTTTCCGCACTTGCGCGGGTTATTATATTTTATCATCTAGTAGATTAAAATATACCTTGATTTGTCACTTTATAACTATTAATAATTTGTTTGTTCAATACCAGTAAAATGTTTACAAAAATTGACAATGAGATTAATACCTTTAAGGTTATTTGGTTCTGAATTGTCACCTTTTTTCAAAATTGATAAATAACTTCTTTTGAGTAGAATCCAGTTAAAAAGTGTGGGTATGACAGGTAGCAGGTTATCGAATTCTATAAAACAATTATCTAATCAACAATCATCACCATATATTTACCCCTTTTGCGGTAAATTATTGATGCTTATAAACGTGATTCTATAGGCCTTAGTAAAAAAATATAGAACATAACATACGTGCACTGCAAGAATGTTTTATCATGGAATGGAATCGGTGATTTCTAGTGATTTCTTTTTCCCCCGTATTTACTCTATTCTGTATTAGTGCTTGTCTTTACGTGCTTGCAATAATGTGCTTGTAAGCCCAAAAAGCAGATGGGTTTTTTTTAAAACTAGATTAAATAGCATTTTGATATATCTAATTTTAGCCCCATTATCGGTGGTTCTCTCGGATGTCTTGCAGCACTTGTCATAATAATTGTTGCGTGCGTAAAACTCTGCAGAGATGGGAATCCGATATTCAGGATACCTTATGAATATCTCCTTGCTTGTTTTCTTTAGGTAAGGCATATTGTATTTGTAAAATTTCATTCTCACATCATATTGTCTCGTCGATTTTTCAATTAAGTGTAAATTATACATATTTATTCACACTGAATCGGGTACTACCCATGCATCACCGATTTATGTATTATTAAAATATTTTTTTTTCACAGCAGGTGGTGAAGATGAATCCGGAAGAAGTTTTGATGTTCTTTCTACTATTACCAGAATGATTTTAGTTTTTCGTACAAACAAGAAGATTTGTTCAAATATTAATGAAAAAACGTATACTGCTCAAATCTTCCAAAAATATAACATATGCGACAAAGTCATTAAAAATTACATGCTTAATTGAAATTGATGATTGTGTATGTAATCATTTTGGCGTTTTCTTGTAGGTTTATACTCAGCCTACTACAGGTTATACACTCTCTTTGAGTTATCCATCTATGAATCTAAATATAGAACAAGTATAATTCATCCAAATTTATCAAACTGCAATAATTAAACCTGATCATTTTTTTTTTGGTGGGGGAAGAGAGTTCTCTCCAGAAAACGTATTAAGGAAATATTAAAATATTGGTGAGGGCAACATTATTTCAGCTAATTTCACCTTTGTAAAAATGTTTATGAGAAAGTATGAGTCAAACTAGTACTGGCTGCCTAATTTATCTGCTTTGAAAACAATTTTCATTTTATTTGTGTTAAAATATTGTATACAAAATTAAACTTTCTAGATTTATTTAATCTATATTATCATTATTTACCCTGCAAACAAAGATTGTTCGGGGTGGGGGGGAGGTGTATCTAGGAATCACCTTGTCTGTCCGTCTGTCTGTGCAATCGTGTCTAGTCCATATCATTCTTATGGAGGAACATTGAAAATTCTTATTTCACACAAAGATTGCTTATGAGTTAAGTGTTGTCATGATTTTGACCCAAGGTCATTTGGGCAAGTTCAAGATCACTGGAAGAAAGAGTTCAAATTGTGTGTTCGGTCATAAATCAGAGAATCATTGAAAGTTTTTATTTTACAAGAAGATTGCTTATGACCTGTCAGGTGTGTCAGGAACTTGATTTAGGTTTAGTTTTGAAAGTTTAAGGTCATTGTTTTAAAAAAATAATCACTGTCTAGGACATATTTAAAAGAAAATGATCAGAAACTAAAATTTGAAACAAACATTACTTAAGAACTTTAAATATGTCCTGATCGTGAGCTTTGATCACGTTTGCAAGATCTAGGTGAAAATGAAAAAATGACAATAACAAACCGTCAACCATCTCAAAAATAATAAAGGAAACAAAAATTCAAAGCAGAGTAACACGGACCTACAAAAAGATGTAGGTAGGACCAGGTGCCTAGGAGGAGTGAGAATCCTCTGCTGACCGGTCACACCCGCGGCGGGTGTGCTCTTTGTCGTAATCGGGGAAAAAACGGAAAAGTCCGTAGACAATAAGGTGATTAATTATGGTCTAACAATTAGTATGAAAAACGTCATCCAGCATGCGACCCACTGGAAGATTGTATCTGCTAACAAGGTCGCTGTATTAACCATAGAACTTCGAAAAGATTACTTCAAATGAGACTGTTGATAGTCCTGTTTTATCAACTTGTTTGTCAGTAGCTTGCCTCGCTTTAGAAACTGTTCATGCGAAAAGCATGCTCTTGCGTTTCGAATTAACCGAGAGACAAAAACACTATGTGCAGTTGATAAAGGTGTATTGCTGCATAAGTAAGGAAAGTTGATTATAAAAAAATTGAAGTCATCGCGTTTATCATAAAGTTTTGTTGTTAGGTTACCATCAATATCCATTTCCAGTAAAATATCCAAATATGAAAGAGATGACGCGGACTCTGTGGTATCTTTTATGTCAAGTTCACTGGAATATATAGAGTCGACGTAAGTATGGAAATAACAATTGTTAATTGGTAATGTGTCGTCGATATACCTGAATCTTGAGTTAAAGGACACAGCGAGTGATTTATGTTTCTCGCGAACAATTTTTTGAATGAATTCTGCTTCATATGAATACAAAAATAGGTTTGCTTACAATGGGGCACAAAATATTTTTTTTAGAGTTCCAATGACAAGGTTAGCATTTTTTACGACTTCCATTTTTATTGGAAAATCAATTGTCGATTATATCGATCAAAAAGCCTAGATTTTAATCTGTCATGGGGAATGGTTGTATAAAGCGTTGAAAAAGCTTTGATAGTTTTGATGCTATTGATTTTGGTACGCAGCACTGTTAAGTCTTGCTATAAAAATACCAGCAGATTTAAACGTTCATAAAACGATGCATCTATAATTACAAATTTTTTATGTAAAGTTGTTTTATTATGACATATTTGTTTTTGTGCAGTGTGTATCAAACACTTACTACTATTTAGGCACAGTACATGCATAACACAACACTAAATTATGTAAGTGGTGTTTATAGATAATCATAATGTCGAGTAATTATATAAAAACGATCGAAGTCCAAGAATTTGAGATTTATAGTGACCCTGCGGATAAGTCAAGTAGCAGCATTGTCTTTGTTTGTAAAGCACATTATATTAATTGCATTTTCAAAGAACTATGTTTCCATTGTACACATAGTAATCATACATACACCCATAGCACCCTTTCTAAGCAGGAAATACTTCAAAATCGTAAATCGGTTATGGATATCTTTAATATCCACAATAAACAAAAAAAAATTGATTTACCTAATTTGTACTGGATTCCAAAGCTTCACAAAAGTCCTTACAAACAGAGATATATAGCAGGTTCCAGTAAATGTTTTACCAAACCTCTCTCTTTACTCCTTACTTGAAGTCTTACAGTAGTGAAGGAGAACTTTCAAGAGTACTGCACAACAATATACTCCAGAAGTGGTGTGAATCAGATGTGGATACTAAAAAACTAAAAGAATTATTCAAAACCTTAAGGTCACAAAATCATACGCAGCACTGTTGTGATAAAACTCATCCCGTACCATATGTTTATTTTATTAAAAATCATAAATTACATAAACAATTAACTAAGCTAGGGATAATTCAATATAAGATACTTAAATAGTAACGTCAATTCTTGTGATAAGCTATTTTACACTTACATTACGGTTCAAGTGCTATTTTGTTTATACAGGTCAGCCATATTGGTCCTTATTTCAAAACGTATTTCACTAGGGTTTACCTGATAGGTTTATCACCTGTAATTTTATCCAATAAGGTGTATGGTAACATTTCATGGTTGGCTGATCGTTTCTTTTGTGTACTCACACTATATAAAGGCGTGTTTCGAGTAGTTCGGCGGACTGCTCGCCTTGCGTCCACTGCTTATAGCAGCCTACTTCCCGGGTAAGCTCATCTTCCCGTTCGAAGCACTTTATACCGACTTCGGTATACATTTTGATAAGGCACTGTTCAATAAAAACTAATTCTTTTCTCTCAGAAGTTTATCTTATTCAGACTAGGCGCCATAGTGTAATTAATATTTTGAATTTCGAGCCCGATATAAATTATCATAAATACGTGTAGGAGTATTTTTCCATGTTTCTTATTTAAACTCTAAAGTGAAATTTGTAATATTTTCATGGTAATTTTTGTCATTTTCATACCTATTTTTCATTGATTTGTTCAACTGGAGGTACCAGTTTATCATCTACATTCATCTGTTATAAAATAAATTTGTTATTAATTTAAAACTTTGATTTTTGTTGACTTCATTTATTTTTGCTGACTACTAATCAGCAATTAGGGATAATTGGTAGTCACCCCCGTACCCGACTGTCCCAGGAGCAGGATTTATCCCCCTCTTGGGGTAGCAGTCTTATTACATTTTTGGTGGCCAGTGTGGGGGGTGACACTGTTATTCATTAAAATTTGTGATCAAATTTTTTTTCCTTAAGTCAGCATTTTGTTTTTCAAAAGTTTGTCAAAGAAACATTCAATATGAGTTTAAAAGAAAAAGTTACTTTTGAGGTGCAGGAAAAAGAGGAAGACGCTTCCTTCTCTTCTGAGAGAAATTGTCAGCAAACTGATTTGAAAGCTAATGATTCTTTATTAGACCTGTCCCCTAACAAAACCTCTGAGCATGCAACTGATACTAACTTTGCACCAAAGACTGTTTTGAAACACAGCACACCAAAGTCTAGACATCTAGACTCCAGGTACAACAGAGATATGTATGACTGGGAAGAAAACCCCATCTATCAAGGATCCTCTCAACATGCTAGTCAGCAAACACCACCCATGTTCGACAGAGAGTTCTCAAGAATTGATTATTATGATGATAGTTACAGGTATGATGATAGTTACAGGTATGATCAGCAAAACATTCGTACTGTTCCGGATACCTATCCGTCAAGTTACCTGCAATCAGGTGCCTACAGAAATTATGACTACTATTTACCACGTGATCAAAATTCCTCTGGTTACCAAACACAAAATCAAGGGAGTCATGCATATTCAACCGGATATCCTGTTTCTTCCTCACAATATCAGAATGCTTCAAATTTTGTAGAACAAACTCCATACCATTCTACAACTCAGGTCAATGCAACATCATACACAAATGACCCTTATCAAAATCCTCATTATAATGCTCAAATATCAAATACTTATCCTCAGTCACAGATTGCGCCTCAACGCTCAGTTCACAATGCAAGTAATCTTGCATATCAACCTGTACAAAACTCAAATGTTCAAGCTCAGACCAATACTCCTTTTTGTATGTGTGTAGGACAGAAAGAAAAAGTCCAGGTTGAAAAATATGATGATCAAAAGTGGGATCTTGATGATTACATGACACATTTTGAAATGGTAGCTAATTTGAACAAGTGGAATGATGTAGAAAAAGCTCAGAGACTAGTGATCAATTTGAGGGGCTCAGCTCAAAGACTGTTAGGGGGTCTTACACTGGGACAACTGAGTGATTACAATACCATTAAGCAAGAACTCTATCAAAGATTTTCCCCTAGAGAAAGAGAGGATGTATACAAGTGTGAGTTTAGAGAGTATAAGAGAAAGTCGGGAGAGAGTGTGACAGATTATGGTTATGCTCTTCGTAGAGTCGCACAGAGGGCTTATCCGCAAATGCCATACAGCAATTTAGAAAACTTTTTGGTTGACAGATACATCCATGGGTTAGGAAATTCCGATTTAAAGAAACATGTGCAATTCAGACATCCTAAATCTTTGGCTCAGGCAATTGCGTTTGCCTCAGAGTATGAAGCAGTAGAAGGTCCTATTGATTCAATTAAGAAACCTACAGATGATAGGGTTTTCACAGTGGTTCAGGAATCTGTAACCAACTCCAGTGAAATTCAGGGAGGTGCTCAGTCCAGTCATTTAACTGAGAGAATGGCAGTATTAGAAAGAAAGTTAGATCAACTGTTGAGTGTGAGTGAGTTCAGTGAAAGAGTGCAGAACAGACAGAGAGGTTCTAGTCCCAACGCACGCAATTCTGTTTATCAGAATGGTTCAAATAACTCAAACCAAAGATCATTCTCACCGAGACGACATGAGTCACAGTTCAGGGACAGAGATGGTCGTAGTAATAGAAATCCCAGAGAAATTATTTGCAATTTTTGTAAAGGTGTGGGTCACATTGAAACCAAATGTCGTAAGAAAGCACAACATTCGGAAAACTAGAATGAGCTGATCTTGAGGTCGAAAGTTCAGTCCATACTGAGAAAAACCCAATCAAACAAGTTAGGTTTATAGACCAAAAAGAGAACAAAATAATTAACAATCAAAATAGTATTGGTATTCAGGTGACAGAAAAACTAGAAGCAATGTCTTGTGTTGAAAACAATAATAAGCAGAGTTCAGATTTACTTGCAAATGTGTCGTCGTCCAAGAATTATTTGAGTGTCAAGGTCAACATAAGGAATGCACCAATTTTAGCAATGCTTGATACCGGAGCATCTGTGTCAATTCTGTCATCAGAATTTTTTCAGGAGTTGGGGATGGATTTTGCTGATTTACAACCCGTCTCTCTTGTTTTGAAATCTGTTAAGGGAGATAATCTAGACATTTTTGGGAAAATAGAGTTAGACATGCAAATGGAAGACAAAGTTTTCAGAACTGAGTTTATAGTTGCCAACATTCAGTTTTCAGATCACATGTATCAAGCTCTGTTAGGTCTGAATTTTATGACAAAGTATGACGTTTGCTTGAAGGTAAAGAAGAAAATCCTCAAAACAAAGTTAGGGAAAATTGACTTGTTTTCTCCCAGAGATAAATATGATCAAGCTCGGGTAATCCTGAGTAAAACTGTAACAATTCCAGCTCAATCAGAAATGTTTGTTGAAGGGACACTTAACAGAGAATTGACAGGGGAAGAGTGTCTTCTAGAACCATCAGATTACATTAAGCATAGAGGTTTATTGGTGGCTAAGTCAGTAGTAAGACCACAAAAACAAACAGTCTGTCTATCAGTACTGAATCTTGGTAGAAAAGTCATCAAGCTTACTCAGGATACAATTGTTGCTTCTGTACATGTTGTTTCATCAATTATAGCTCCAACTAACTCTACCGAACATGTGGGTGAGAAAACCTCCGGGAATGAAATCCCTGATCACTTGAAAGGTTTGTTAGATGGTTGTCCAACTGATCTCACATCTGAAAATAAACAAAAGTTGAAAGATCTGATTGTTGAGTTTCAAGACATTTTCTCATCTCCTGAGGGTCCCTTGGGTCGCACTCAGTTAGTAGAACATGAGATTAACACAGGAAATCAAAAGCCCGTGAAAATACCACCTCGTAGACTCCCATGGTCACAGAAAGAGATAATTGATAATGAAATTGACACCATGTTAGAACAAAATATTATAGAACCTAGTAGTGGACCATGGTCATCACCCGTACTTTTGGTGGTTAAAAAAGATGGAAGTCCAAGATTTTGCATAGATTTCAGAAAGTTAAATACTCTTGTGGAGAAGGATGCATATCCTCTTCCCAGAATCGATGACATCATCGATACCCTGGCTGGTCAACAATGGTTCTGTACTTTAGATCTCGCAAGTGGTTACTGGCAAATTCCTATAGCTAAAAAAGATAAAGTCAAAACAGCATTTAGCAGTCATAGAGGCCTATTTCATTTCAATGTAATGCCATTTGGTCTTTCTAATGCCCCTGCCACATTTGAGAGACTGATGGAAACTGTTCTAAAGAATTTACAGTGGAAAAAATGTTTGTGTTACCTTGATGATGTCATTGTTTTTGGAAATGATTTTGAAATAACTCTGTCAAATCTTAGAGAAGTTTTTCTTAGGTTTAGGGAAGCGAATCTGAAATTAAAACCTTCAAAATGCAAATTATTTCAGAAAGAAGTTCAATATTTAGGACATATTGTTTCTGCTCAAGGTGTTCAGACCGATCCATCAAAAACCATAGACGTAGAGAATTGGCCAGTACCTGGTACTCGAAAAGAAGTGAGAAGTTTTCTAGGGTTTGTGGGATATTATAGACGATTCGTTCCGGATTTTTCAGAAAAAGCCCATGCTTTGGTAAATTTGACAAGAAAGAAAGTTCCATTTGTTTGGGATGAAAGTTGCCAGAAATCTTTTGAGACTCTCAAAAATGCTTTGCTAACAACTCCAATTTTGTGTTATCCAAATCAAACAGGAAAATTTATCTTAGATACTGATGCGAGTGGTTTTGGTATGGGTGCTGTCCTGTCCCAGATACAAGAGGGTGAAGAAAAGGTCATTGCTTATGCAAGTCGCACATTTAACAAAGCACAGAGACAGTATTGTACAACCAAAAGAGAACTTTTAGCTGTAGTCACTTTTCTTCGACATTTCAGGCATTATTTGTTAGGTAGAAAGTTCCTCTTGAGGTCTGATCATGCTCCACTGTTATGGTTAAAAAGATTTAAAGAACCTGAGGGTATGATGGCTAGATGGCTCAGTATCATTGACTCTTATGATTTCGAAATGCAATATCGCCCTGGGAACAAACACTTAAATGCTGATGGGTTGTCTAGAATTGTTCCTCGAAGGTGTAAGAATGAGTCCTGTATTGATTGTGCCGAAAAAGATCTTGAGTGTATTGATGCAGAGTCTGAAGTTGGGGATGAACATTTTGACTTGAATCTGATTTTTCATAAGGGGCCAGACTGTAATCAGTCTGATGCTGATCAAGATGTCGCTGTTATTGGTCCAGTTCAAGTTGATGACGAAAGAATCTCTCTTGTCCCTAATTGGCTTGATTCTTGGTCTAGGGAAGAACTTCAAGATTTACAAGAAAGTGACATTGTCATCTCACCAATCATGGAATTGTTAAAGAATTCACCTTTAAAACCTCCAAAGTCCCAAATTCAAGGTTTTCATACAGATTCTCGAATTCTGTGGTGTCAGTGGAATTCCCTTGTGGTTGATAATGGGTTACTTTACAGGATACTGAAAAATCCAGTTAGATTAAGTGGTGAACAAAAACAACTTGTGGCACCTCGAATTTTACAGGAGAAAATTTTTGATCAATTACATAAAGAAAGATCTTCAGGTCATTTTGGCATTGAGCGAACTACAGATTTGATTAAACGAAGATTCTATTGGCCAGGTATAGATAAATGTATCAAAAGATGGTGCGCACAATGTGATCTTTGTGCAAGGTGTAAACCTGGACCTGGGATAGGTAAAAGTCCTCTTCAACAGTTCACTGCCTCAGCCCCATTGCAAGTTGTCGCTATCGACATTCTAGGTCCGTTGCCTGTGACAGAAAAGAATAATGAATACATCATCGTAATCGGTGATTATTTTACAAAGTGGAAGGAGGCATATGCTGTCCCTAATCATACAGCTCAAACAGTTGCAGACAAGTTGGTTATAGAGGTATTTACAAAGTTGGGTTGCCCCGAACAAATACATACTGACCAGGGTCCAGAGTTTCAGTCAAATCTTTTCAAATTAGTTTGTGAAAAATTTGGAATTGAGAAAACTAGAACAAATCCGTACCGTCCACAATCAGACGGATTAGTTGAACGTTTTAACAGAACATTAATTCAAATGCTTTCAATCTTTGCTAAAGATAATCAAAAGAATTGGGATGATCATCTCCCATACCTATTAATGGCATACAGAGCCACAGAGCATAAAAGTACTCACTGTTCTCCTAATCTAGTAATGCTGGGAAGAGAAATTAAATGTCCCATTGATCTCATGGTTGGAAACCCCCCAAACGACATTGAACATCAATGTCCGGTGCAGTATGTAGAATGGGTGAAATATGCTATGGGTAACGCTTTTCAATTCGCATACGACAACCTAGGTGTGGCAGCTCAAAGACAAAAAGACTATCATGACAAAACGTTGAATGTTAGAAAATATAAAATAGGGTCCAAAGTTTGGCGTTGGTATCCCCCAACAGCATCACAAAAGCTAGGCTTAGGTTGGACAGGTCCATTTGAAATAACTGCAAAAATAAATGATGTTACATACACACTTTCTAAAGAAGGGAGGCGGTCTTTTAATGCGCATGTAGATCACCTGAAACCTTACCTCGGTGCGACAGAACCGAATGAAAACAGAGAGCAGAATGCAGGCGATGCAGATGGTGCAGCTGTACCAATTGAGGTTGAACCGCAGGTTACAACCAGAACTGGACGTATCGTGAAACCACGAGACATCTTGGATTTGTAGTTAAACACAATTAACCAGTGTTCTTCTGTTTATACTAATATATGCAATGCATGCACTCATGCACTCTAGATAATTATATGTTGTAAATAAAGAGATTTTATCAAATATTAAAAATAAGAATCAAATATAAATTTGATTGTTCTAAGACATCGATATTTGATTATATATATTATTTTTAGCCATGGAGTTTGAATTTGACTTAAATGAGTTCCAAAGTGAATTAAAGACTTTTGAGGAGGAGCAGCGTCCTTTATTCCCTCCCCTTGGGATGACCTGTCCAGTGGAGGAGTGTCCAAACAGGACTCACTTCAGGAGATTCGGCCAACTCGTAGACCACTGGATTGATATCCACAAGGAGAAGAGGAAGTTATCCAAATGCAAATCGTGCAAGAAATGCTTTAAAACCAAGGCGTCAGCAAGAAAACACATCAGCGCCACGCATCGTGATAATAATGTCGAAGGTCTATTGGTAGATATCAGGGTACAGAACCGTTCCTATATTACACCCGGAAACACACTCCTTCCGAGGAAAATGACCCAGACTGAGGAAAGGTTAAGACAGAGAGAAGAGGAAAAAGAAAAGAGGAAACGCTTACTAGAGGAGTGTGAGAGAAATCCACTGTTTGATGAAGAAAGGGTTACCAGAACAAACGCAACGGTTAACCGTGATGAAGTGATGGTATTCGACGAAAATGGAAACGCACAACGC
Organism: Magallana gigas; assembly: GCF_963853765.1. NCBI lineage: Eukaryota > Metazoa > Mollusca > Bivalvia > Ostreida > Ostreidae > Magallana > Magallana gigas. The sequence continues at coordinate 5,054,575 of NC_088856.1, forward strand.
TTGAGGCTGTCCTTGAAGAAGAAATAGGAACAATTAGACAAGTGTTATTACGATGAATTGCTTATTGATTAACTTTTTATTATGAGTTTTACATTATGTTTTGTTTTGACAAAATAAATATATTTTTGTCTTAAGGGGGGAGGAATGTGATAAAACTCATCCCATACCATATGTTTATTCTATTAAAAATCATAAATTGCATAAACAATTAACTAAGCTAGGGATAATTCAATATAAGATACTTAAATAGTAACGTCAATTCTTGTGATAAGCTATTTTACACTTACATTACGGTTCAAGTGCTATTTTGTTTATACAGGTCAGCCATATTGGTCCTTATTTCAAAACGTATTTCACTAGGGTTTACCTGATAGGTTTATCACCTGTAATTTTATCCAATAAGGTGTATGGTAACATTTCATGGTTGGCTGATCGTTTCTTTTGTGTACTCACACTATATAAAGGCGTGTTTCGAGTAGTTCGGCGGACTGCTCGCCTTGCGTCCACTGCTTATAGCAGCCTACTTCCCGGGTAAGCTCATCTTCCCGTTCGAAGCACTTTATACCGACTTCGGTATACATTTTGATAAGGCACTGTTCAATAAAAACTAATTCTTTTCTCTCAGAAGTTTATCCATCTTATTCAGACTAGGCGCCATAGTGTAATTAATATTTGAATTTCGAGCCCGATATAAATTATCATAACTACGTGTAGGAGTATTTTTTCATGTTTCTTATTTAAACTCTAAAGTGAAATTTGTAATATTTTCATGGTAATTTTTGTCATTTTCATACCTATTTTTCATTGATTTGTTCAACTGGAGGTACCAGTTTATCATCTACATTCATCTGTTATAAAATAAATTTGTTATTAATTTAAAACTTTGATTTTTGTTGACTTCATTTATTTTTGCTGACTACTAATCAGCAATTAGCATGATTAGGGATAATTGGTAGTCACCCCCGTACCCGACTGTCCCAGGAGCAGGATTTATCCCCCTCTTGGGGTAGCAGTCTTATTACATTAATACTTATGGAACGGTAGCAGCCACGTGTTTTCAGAAACACGAGTGACAAATATAATCGAAAAACTAAACAAATTAATCTTAATTTCGTTCTCAGTAAAAACGCAAGATAACGACAAATTCAACAGTTTTACTATAGTAAAAATATCACGACGGAGCACGTTCGTGCTAACTGTGCACACCGTGAAAAACTTACACTACGGAAACATGACATTGCTGGTCAGAGTGTAAGAAGAACGCACCTGACGCTTATAAAAACATCCAAAAAATGTTCCTCAGAAAACGAAATCAAAACAGCGATATGAATATCGCCTTGTGAACAAAATTATCCAAAAATACACAAAAATACAATGAAAGTTTACTGGTGCCGCCATATTGTTTAGCCGAGAAACAACAAAACACACAGTAAAAGATCTGTTACCTTACCTAACAATATGTGGAAGACAGCAGACAATATACAAAAACAAAGGATACAGGTGAAAAACACAGATATGGTATGGTCTAGAGCAGAATCGGAACTGGAGCTCCAGTAGATTGGACCAGAACATTTTGGGTGGACCAGGGTCAGAAGTCATGCTTTACAATACACATACAATAACATAATGCGTTCTCTCTACAGTATTTACCTGTTATAAGCCGCACACTACTTATATGTTGATTTTTGAAATTACCGAAGTTACTGTAATGTAAGTTAAAGTTTGTAAATTGTTAAAGTTAGAAGTTAGTTAACTGAATTAACGCATGGTTATCATCCATATTTACTCTGATCTTACAATATGAAAAGGCTTTAGTAACAATATTTTGAAGAGCAATAGTGGTATAAAGGCCTTGTTTGTATGGATACTTCAATTATCTCCTTTTCCAAATCCTCCCTGCACAGGTTAAATCTTGTATCTAACAAAATGGTAAAAAAAAAATATCCTAAACTTTACTCAAACTCAAAATAAAGTTATTCACCCTTTTTAAGAGAAAACAATAATTATCTGTTTTAAGATACAGATTGTACTCTCATATTATTTATGCTAACTTTTTGAGGGTGGGCGAGTTTGGCAGTCTTTCGATGGTCCAATACATTTTTTTAATATTTAAGAATTGACTAACTTAACTCAACGGAATCAACATCTTTTTAGATCCGTACAGGCAATATGTTGAATTTTTTATTTAAAAGAAAAGGTGTTGGGGTTAATGCAGTTTCTGAAAATGTTCTCTATCTTTATACCATTAAATGTTAATTAATATGTTAATATTGATCTGGAAAATCAGATTAGCATTAAGAATTTCTACTTTTTTTAAAAACAGATTTTTGGAGCTTTTTTGTTTTTTCTGTTATGATATTCTAGAAAAGAAAAAACAAAATAGTTTTTTTCAAGTAAAACAGAGAGAGCGAGTTAGATAAAGAGATAGAGAAAGAGTGAGAGAGAGAGAGAGAGGGTGGAAGGGAGGGAGGGAGAGAGATAAAGAGAAAGAGAGAAAGAGGGAGGGAGGGGGAGAGACAAAGAGAATGACAACTTTTCTCATTCAAATTTTATAACTACTCGAGGTTAATCAATGCATGCTTTAAATCAAATGGCCTATTTGAATCAATCATTAAAAGACAACCTATGTACATGCTCAACACAAGTGTTGGTCGTGACTCATTAAAAATTCCACCCCAACTTCTCCGATCTATTTGGTGTAAATGTATCTGAAATAACATCAGCAGTTATCAGAGGAACGAACACAATCTCTCACAAGGTAAACATTAACATAAATGTTTAATAATATTTGAAAGACTTTAGTGTTCTTCAAAGTGAAACTTACTGAATACTATGCACTTCTGTCTTTAATGAAAGCTTGATTGTGGAGAAAGTGTTTTGAAAGAAGAGTCTTAAAACTTCAAGTTAAGGAGGCAAGCAATTGAACAAAAAAAATTGTTTCTCATTTTTAACAGTTAATAACGACCCATTCCTGTTTATGGTAGTTTGATTGTGGACACAATTTTTAAAAGAAGAGTCTCGAAACTAAAAGTTAACAGTAGATAACGAACCATTCGTCCATGCATCTTACGAACGTGAGAGAGAGAGAGAGAGAGAGAGAGAGAGAGAGAGAGAGAGAGAGAGAGAGAGTGTGTGTGTGTGAGAGAGAGAGAGAGAGAGAGAGTGTTCTAGTTTCAAGACAGCTCGTCGCAAATCAGCGCATGCTTTGAAAATAGCATAAATTGATGCTAGTGATATTATAATCAATCATTAAAAGACATCCTATTGTTCATGTTAAATATAGGCAATGATCATGACTTAGTAAATATGAAAAAAAAATTATCTACTTGGTATAAATGCGTCTGCAAGTTCTCACAGAAATAGCATCAGCAGTTGTCGGAGGAACGAGCACAATCTCTCACAAGGTAAACGTAACGCTTCCTATTCAACTATCTATCTATCTATCTATCTATCTATCTATCTATCTATCTATCTATTTATCTATCTATCTATCTGTCTATCTCTCTCTCTCTATCTATCTATCTTTCTATCTATTTATCTATCTATCTATTTTTATATCACCAATTGGTCCATTATTCAGTGCAATGTGAAAAAAAAGTTTAAATTTTCTTCTGAAAGGAAATCCGAACACCATGCAGAAATTTGTAAGTTTACTTTGCAAAAGTTGTTCCCCTTTGCGGGGTCAACCCAAAGGTCAAAAGGGAAAAAACAACTTTTCCCTTCTTTATGCAACCAAATATTTGGGCGTCCTGTGAAGAAATCTCTTAGGATTTAATTTATTCCTTTGATGTGTGGTTTGCCCCAACTTGGGGCAATCAAAATTCACAACGGAAACCGATTTCTAATGTCAAGTGACGAAGTTACAATCCTCTAAACTACAAAGGCTACTGTGAGAAATATATGGGTTTTTCCCCAAAGATGGCGGCCAAGGGAGATAACTTTTGAAAAGTGTGGATTGGTCTATTCGGATTATAAGAAATTTTATTTAATACATTTTATGAATGGCAGTGGCACTAAATAGGTACAAAACATTAAGATTTCAGCGACAATTCGAAAATATATTCCAGTCCGAATTTCCTCTATCAGTTTTCAAATTCCTACCCATTTTTGATCTAAGTTTACAAAAATTGAATGATGATAATACAAAAACATTTATAGCATTGAACTACTTATATTGACCTTATTCTGTTGGCATAAAATTTATATGAGGTCAATGATCAAAATTTTGAGATACGATGTCTTTTATCGTTTTTAAGCATTTTTTAATATTTTCGCAATTCGTGCCATACAATTATTTAAATGAATAAGTAAGATAAAACCAGCAGAAAATATGAAAAATTATATAGACTTAAATATAAAATCTTAACTTTCAATATTAGAGTACTGCCAAAAATTTTTAGCGGAAAACAAAATCTGCAAAATTTAGTCCGAATTTCCTCTGTTTGGCTAAAAGTCTATTTTTGTTGGAGCCTAATTCCGTAATAAAGTAAAAATATCAAATGTTTTGTCAGTGATAATTCATTTTATTAATACTTTTTTTGTTTTGAATAAATTTTACTCATTACATTGAACTTTATAACAATCCGAATTTGAGAACTCAAACCCCCGAGTAAACAACACCCTTAAGGCTATGAAATATCAGAAGCCACTAGAATAGGTAATTAAATAATGATTACTTGATAGGCTCATAAAAGACAGGGAGTTATACGGATAGAATCTGTGTAGTGTTTTTGTATTCTGCATTATTGTTTTATAAATAACTACTGTTAATTTGTTTTATAATTGGTGCCCTAATTATGGTGCCCTAATTTTAGTGCCCTGATAGTGCAGTAGGCCCTAATACTGGAGCCTGCTGCCCTAACAGGTGCCCTAATGGTGTAGCAGGCCCTTATACTGGAGCCTGCTGCCCTAATGGTGTAGCAGGCCTCAGTACCGGAGCCTGCTGCCCTAATGTCCTAACATCGTTAGGTCTCTGGGCAGTGTATAAAAGGGGGAGAGAGAATGTGAGAGGGAGCCGGGAGCCAGAGCCAGAGGGAAGAGAGCTAGGAGAGAGAGAGAGCCATTTGGATGTACATTTACAACTTGTTCGTATAATACACTTGATTCAACAGAAACTTGTGTTCGTCTTTAATAGATTTATTAAGATCTACTGGCTCTTAAAGTAAAACACAGAACTCACAAAAGTTTGTGACGGTGGAGCAAGGAGATTCCTTAGCGTTGACAAAGGGGGCCTTAAGAGAAAAACATTGCATCTGTTTCTAAATATATGCATGTAAAATATGGAATATAGGATGATGATGATGGTGATGATGTTGATGATGAAATATGAATAATATGCATGACTTTAATTATAATCATAAAATGCACCCTATTACATTTATTTTCACTATCAGAAGATCGCATTATCTGTCTAGCAACAAGTAACCCATTGTTAACTTTAGTCTATAAATTCAGATATACACAAATGGTTTGTCGCAAACTTTACGTATCCTTAAGGATGTTGAAATATTAGTAATGTCAATCATCCGAAAACAACTTAGAAATAGAGATGGGAAAAATAAAATAAATGTTTATTCATTTTATTTTTGACCCATGTCACATGCCATTTTTTTTATATTAGGGCGCCACACAGAAATGATAATTTTCCTGATATTTTTGCTAAAATTTGACATAGAAATTGATAATTTGAAGAAATCAAACAAATATTTATAGTTTGAACTATTATTTTGTTATGAATGTTATAATAGTATGAAGGTGAACACATGTACAGACTATAAAAGTAAAATCTAAGTCAAAGTTTAAAAATTCTTGCTTTTCTGGTGGCTTCAAAGGCCACTACATAATGAACACAACAATAGAGGTTACAAAATGTCATCTTTCCAAGACTTTGCGAAGAAATAGACATACATTTAATTATTCATTTAAAAGTAAAACAAGTAGGCGTCACATCTCAAAAGTTTGAGATATAGCATGAAATACGCTAATTCTAAGCCAAAGTTGGAGTTCATTTTATGATCTATGAAATATAAGCTAAATATGCCATAATATATCGATAGAAATATCAAAATATTGTTTCAATATGTTTTTCAGAATATCATGAATATATCATGATACACAATTTATCTAGAAGTAAAGTATGGTCTGCGCTGAAAATTAACTAACAGATTAGTATTTAGATGAAACTGATGCGTCTGAAAAAATCCCATTTTCAAACAATCTTAAGGATTACGTTTACTCAGGGGCGAAAAAAAATCCACTAATAGGAACGAAAAACTACGTATTGTACATTGTAGCCCTACTTTGGTGGTGCTATTTTCCACTTTCAAAATACTAGGTCAATGACCTACTTTTTCTGCTAGTGACCTTTGAATGTTTTTGGAAAAAAAATGTCAAAATTTGTCAGAATTGTATACATTTTTCAAGGTTTTCTTTATTTTGTTATTATTAGAAATAATAAAACAATTTGTAGGTTGGAAAATGATAAAATATGAATAGCTTTACTAATTTTATTTTTGAATGAATCGTTTGAAGCTCATATTTTATGTTTAATTTTGTCCAAATTTCCTCTAACAATTTCCAAAATTGTACCCATTTTTGATCGAGTTTTACAAAAAACTGACTAATTGGAGCTCCAAACAATATATTGCCTAAAACTGTTTTATTGCCTGTATTATGTTGACATTAACATTATAAAAGGTCAAAGATCAAAATTTCGAGATATTTTATCTTGAATCGATTTTATGCATTTTAAAGATTTTTCCGACCGCGCGCCAGCAAGAGATATAACTTTATAGACGAGTAAATACAACCATAAAATATGTAAAATGATATGAAAAAACATATGGAAACTTAACTTTTGCAATAACATTGCAACAGAAAGTTTTTAAGAGAAAATAAGAAAATGAAAAAATTTCCTCTGTTTCAATATTAATCTACCTTTGTCGAAACATATCTTCCTCAGATAAACAAATCATGAATATCAATATTAATATCTGTTAATAGCGCTGTTATTTTTTCCCGAACTTTTTAGGGCCTCTCATGCCTTACCATTGAGTCAATAACATTCGGAACCCGGGGAAAGTTAATGTTCTTAGCATTGGTGTCGCTGTACAACTTACTTCCGTAGCGTCTACTTGGAACGTTTCAAAATTTCGTGGTCGCGAGTGACAAATGTTTATTAAATGGATAGATTACGGCTCAGCGTGCTAATTTATATCAGTTTTCAGATAGAAGGATATGTGTAGAAATGAGAAAAATAGATGACACCAAAAGGTATAGCGATTTTTGGGTTGATTTTAATCAACTCTCCTATGCAGTTACTATGGCAAACCGAAACTGAAACAGTGTTTGGACCTAAGCACAAATCATCACCGCTGACAAGAGTTAGATCTTGAATATAATCGAAAATTCGATATAATGTTCGCTGAAGCAATTTTTTAAAGGAAAATTATTCATAAATACCTAAGAAATAGTCAGATTTTAAATAGTACGAACAATTTAGTACGACCAATTTAGTTTTTTGTAGTCGTATGTATTCCTACGCCAGAGTTCAATATAGTCTCGTTCAACCATCGGCTGTCTCCGTACATCTCCGACAAGCAGAGAGTCAGTCTATATTTAGAGGTCGTATCATCAAGCTATCGTGACCTGGTATCTATTACTTGTCGGAGATTAACGGAGACAGCCAAGCATCTGGTTGAAGGAGACTAGAGTTCATTATTGGTTGGATCCATACTTTTTGAAATATTTCGAATACCGATACATAGTTTGATGAAATCAATTCTATTTTTTAATGATTCATAAGAGGTTTTCTCAAAATTCCTGTCGGGAAAGTCCGAGAATCCATATCATTAATTAAATTGTGCGTAATTCAAATAGGAATTTTAAACTACTTGCCAAGCAAAATAACATATCGTTGATTTTAAGATAAAAAATAATCGATAAAATCAACTCCAGTCAGTACTTCAGTACTTTGATTGATATAGTAATCGTTTGAATTTCCCAGGTGGTACCTCAGTGTAAACAAACGGGAGTTGCTTACCTTCTCTCTTTTTATATACAGGGGAAACGAGTGTGAATATAAAATGCCACAGAGTCGTGATATTTCTGTTATTTTTCGACTAGAGACATATATAAGGGGTTGTTAACGATAATTAATAAAATAATTTTTTTTTTAAATTGAATAAAAAATAGACAGGGGGGGGGGGGGGGGTAGTGCACGGTCCAGTCCACAAGCACCTGTGCTACGGGACTCAAAATGAGGTCGCTGTATCCGTAAATTCGTTTTATCTGAATTCGTTTTAACCGTAAAATTTTGCTAAGATTTGTTAAGAATTTCACCGGGGATTCAAAATAACTTGGCTAAATCCGAGAATTCGCTATATCCGTGATCGAACTAAACGAGTTTTACTGTAGTAAGTGTCTTTAATGCAAACAGACGGGTCATAGGGCTCGACTTTGTCCTCAAAATAAGCCCTAGGTCAGGTCCTGTTCTCAAATGAATTAACGACTCAGTCAAATCAAGCCCTTACATAGTATAGAGCACCTGTGGAATGTCGGAATTTCGGTAAAGTAACTTTAGACAAAGATCTACATATGAAACTAATTTTATTAACTACCCCAGTAGCTGTTAATTAAACATAGGTTAAACCAAATTTAGGGCTTTGTTAGAAACAGGTGCAGCCGTATTTCTAATTAGTAAGAAAATGTATGATAATTTATTTTCCCGCCCCAAGTTTCTTAATAACGACATCCCAGCAGCAGCCAGGCACGTAGCATCAGGGGGGGGGGGGGGGGCAGAGGGGGCCTGCCCCCCCCCCCCCCACTTTTTCTCGCAGCAACAAAGTTTTTAAAATTTACATATAAAAAAATGAATTATAATGGAGTTGGCCCCCCCACTTTTTTGGAAGTTAGTAAAAAATTGATATATGAAAATAAGGAAATGAGTAGTCAAATTGAACCCCCCCCCCCCCCTCCCCCCCACGGATTAGGGTATTCATGATTTGGAGGGGGAAAAAATGTTGGTAGGGAAGAATTTTTTTTGGAAGTATAGTTGAGTCTACCCCCACCCCCCCCCCCCCCCCCCCCCCCCCCCCCACACACACACACACACACGGGACTAGGATTTTGAAGATTTTTGGAAACTTTAAATTTCCTTTTTTTTTTTTTTTTTTTTTGCTTGTCAAGATTTTTTGGATGGGTCTGCCCCCCCCCCCACTTTCAAAAACGATGCTACGTGCCTGGCAGCAAATGGTATTCTTTATTTGCGATAGGGTATGTAAATATTTCCTTTAAGAGCTCAGGATTAACCTTAATTAGACCACAAACTTTATGTGACAAAGGGACTCAATCGAAACCTGATTCTCAGTCGTGATTGGCTTAAAGGGGCATGGTCTCGATTTTGGTCAAAAATTATTTTTCCGATTTTAATGTTTTCAATGCTTTAGTAGGGCATTTTTATATGCAACCTAAATTTGAGTGTCATTCTTTGAGTTATAAGCAAATTACAGAGCTTACAATTCTTTACTATGTAAACAAAGCTTTTGTTTACGTTTTGACTATTGACGTGAAAAGCCCAATTTTAGACCTTAAATGAATGTATTAAACATTAGGAACTGTTTTATGCTTTAAATGAATAAAAAGATAGACAAATCAGCTTTAAAAAGATTGTTTATTGGTATATTGAACCTATGTAAACAAAAACAGGGCACGAGCCTTGTTTACATAACAAGAATTGTGAGCTCTGTATCTTGCTTATAACTTAATGAAAGATTATAAAATTTCATTTAATCATTAGAAATGCATTTCTAAAGCATTGTAAATAATTAAAATAGAAAAACAGAATTTGACCAAAATCGTGACAATGCCCCTTTAAGAAAAACAACGTTCGTTTATACTTTGATCTTGGACTCATGCGTATTGATGGCAAAGTATATGCAGAACTAAAAGATTTACACATCTCAATTAATGTAACACCCACGAAACTTATTATGAGACCAAGTACGGTGACAGTATTCTATGGAATAATAAAAAAAAAATTACTCTGGAAGGAAGTGAACAGCATAGACAATAACTGCATTTTGGAAGATCCAGGACTATATCTAAAAAACGCCGATGGTAAAGTTCGAAAAGACGAGAAAGTTCCAATGATCTTCGTTAACCAAACTACCAAAAACTATAAAATTCCAAGAGTCTACTTCGTAGGACGTGTAACCGCATTAAAACAAAAGTAAATCCAAGAAATACAGACTACTCGAGACACAAAAGAAGAAATTGATCAACCTAAAAGATTCGAACACTTAATTAAAAGACTTGTGAGCTAAAAAAGAATGATTAATTTGGAAAGAAAGACGGTCGTCTTGGAGTTACTGATACAGTTAAGATGAAGATGGAAATTGGAGACCATCACCCAACACAGAATAGACCATAACGTGTACCCCTGAATAAAAGACAGATAATCGATATGGCCATACCGGAAATGATGGACGCAAAGATTATTAAGAGATCACAATCGCCTTAGTCATTTCCCTTAGTAGTGGTGAAGAAAAAAGACGGATCAGACCGGATGTGCGTCGACTTTAGAAGTTCTAATGGGATAGAGAGGGGAGAGAGAGAAGTGAGAGAGAGAGAATACATGTAAGAGATGATCTTGACAAATTACAAAACTACTCGAGGCCGACATGTATGTACATCAATAATAATACAATCGTTCATCAAAGTAATAGAATTTCCATTGTTTAGCACATGTGTTGGTCGTGACCTTTGAATAACAAATATATACGTCTCTATTTCGTATAAATAGGTGTAAATCTGGAAGTAATAATAGGTACAGAAATAACATTGGCATAGATCAGGAGAAAGTAAACATACTCTCTTAGTGTAAGAGTTTTCGGGTTTAGAGTATGTAATATAAGCAGCGTATAAAAAGTTTTAACAAAGCGTAATTATCAATGAAGAAAAATCGTTTAAAATCTTCTTTTCAAAAACTGGCAAGAAACGCTGTAGCTTGTGTGGAAGTATCCACAGGTAGTTTGGGGGTAGGGTGGTGCCACAATGGGTGAATTTACGTAGGAATATATAGAGAAAATCGTTAAAATGTTTCTTTTCAAAAACTTATTGGCCAGAAGAGTCGTAACTTGTGTGGAATCCTTCGGTAGTGTAGATTCAAGTTTGTTCAAACCATAACCCCGGGGTTATAGTGGGGCCGAAGGTTAGATTGATATTTTACACAGTACTTTATATGGCAAAATCTATAAAAATCTACTCCCCCCCCCCCCAAAAAAAAAGAAAACAATTTGCCAGACAAGATGTGAAAGCATCTTCAGGTTTTAAATTCAACTTAATTCAAACCATGTTCCCTGGCGGTAAGGTGTGGCCACAATGAGGGGGGTCAACTTTTAACATAGGGATGAATTGAGCTATTGTTGCTCGGGTGGGCAATGTGGCCCATGGGTCTCTATTTAAATATCAGAATCATTGTTGTATAGTTTAGAAACATGCACGATAGATTCTAGTTACAAATATCTTTCTGCAATAAGTATGTCATTAGTTTTTACTGTTTAAAAAAAGGAGGAGTCGCCATTTTATTTGTTACCAATTTACATTTTTTTATTTTACAGAGCTGGTGATGATACTTTTAAGATTTTTAGAGTTACAGAATTGTAAGTAATTAATTGATGAAATATGTAGTAATTGTCCATGAGTTTTAAGGCATGTCATCCCGAACATTCCCGTGGATCTACATATTTGCAGAAAGTCTTGCTCTTCAACGCATTCGATTTATTCTTTCTACATCTGCTAATATGTGAAAAATAACGTTACGTATTTTGTGCAGTGTTCACTACACAATATCTGACAATAAAATGAATAAACGTCATTCGATAAACGAAGAGCAATCTATGTTACTTCCAAACATGCGTCCCTGCTTTTTAGGGTGACGTAGAAAACATCTTATTTGTGTTTCTTTCATAGTCTTTAACACCATTTACAATTTTACACTCATATCGCCCAGTAATTTTCATCTGGCACTTAAGTACAATTTTCTTTCACCGACGTTTGTTTCCACGTGTTCGGCATCATGTTATCAACATGGTTTTGGTAAATTGGCGTTCCGATAAAATATTCGTTGCAAATCGCAATTGTAATCCAATTCGCTTTGGAAGAGTAATCACTAAACACATTGCTATTTCGGTCGCTGTGTATACTTTCAAGCGAGATTTGCGATGATATTGTTTTAAATTTAAGTATAAATGCTGTTTAATTACGTTCCAAGAGCATTCAGTTAAAAATAGATTTGATGACTACTTTTAATATCACAGAAAACAAACGTGTTCGAACAAATTAAGCTATCATATTTATAAGAAATCAGACAAACGGGGAATGGTCCTAAATGAAAACTGTGTTATGTTTTTTTTAGGTTGCCGTTTTTCTTCTTCTCTCCGTTTTCCTGATGGAAGTGCATATCTCAGAGGGTTTATTTGGAAGATGGGTTAAATGTAAAGTCTGCAATGCTACTTGCCAGACAAATTATATAGTTTGTTTGTCCAAGGATTCGAAGGTTGATTGTCTCACAAAAAGGGAATACTGCAAGGAGATGTGTAAAGCATTAACATGCTAACACCGAGATTGTGGGACTCGACAGACGTTTGTTAATCTTATCATGAATGCAGATGACTATCATACTGGTCATGATCTGTTGAGATTTTTAAATAAAAAAAAATGAAATAATGAATTAGATACTTATACTTTTTAATAGCTCTGAGTTTGTTATTAGTTTATTTGTGTTGTCGTCAACTGTAACCCTATTTAATATTACATGCTTGTTGACCGGGTTTTCCATAAGAAAAATCCGGTTATTGAAATGGTAACAATGTCATGCGGGCTGGCGGGCGGGTGCCAAAAGGGCACCCCTATCATTGTACGGATAACCCCTCCTACAGTTTTACGAACAGAGTTGATGTTTTGCAAATCAATTGTACGTATATCAGAGATGTGAATATTACTTGGAGTCTGATTTTGATGATTTATGAAAAAAAATACATTACCAGCTGTTGAACTTATTTTTTGCAGAATATTGCATTTTGGAAACTATATTTCTCTGGATATAGATAGTGTTTATCAATTCAGGGTTGACAAATGGCTTATGGAAACTGTTCATATCAAAGAAAAACCTGTTTGCTGTCATATTGACAGCTTTCCACTTGTATCTATGTTTAAATTGATTTTTATTTGTATGAAATATGTGTGCATCGTCGCTATAAAGCCATAATTATATGATACGCTCTTTGACAGGGGTGTGAATAATGGATGAAACAGTCGTTAAACATGTGATTTATCAAGGGGAAGATGATTAAGCATCATTGAAAATTTGTTTCTTTTTTAACTCAAAAACCATTGGGCTAGAAAAGCTGAAACTTAGGTGGAATCATTTACATGTAGTGTAGATTCAAGTTTGTTCAAATCATGATCCCCTTGGGTAGGTTGGGGCTACAATTGGGGGTCGAATTTTTACACAAGAATATTTATGGGGGAAAATCCTCTTCATAACCGTTAGGCCGTGAATGCCGTGACGTGTGTGGAAACATCCCCAAGTTGTGTAAAATCACATCTATTCAAGTCATGACCCCCGTGGGTAGGGTGGGGGTGTCAAATTCTTACATAGGAATATATGAATTTAAAAAATATTTAAGGAGTATATAAAGAAAAAATATTCTAGATTCTTCTTCTCAAAAAATGAAAAATGCTGTAACTTGTTTGGAAACATTCCCAAATAGTGATGATTCAAGATTGTTTTAATAACAATCCCTGTGGGTACGGTGGGGGCCACAGTGGGGAGGGTGTCCAAATTTGACATACGTATTTTTTTCTACAAATCTTCCTCTCAAAAACTAGTGTGATTTGACTTTAAAAGCATCCTGTTACCAAAGGGACAATATGGTTAACATAAGAATATCTGAAGACAAATTGGAAAACTTACAAGCAGTTATTCTATTACATTGTCCAGATTGTTTGTATATGACTCCATAAAGCTGATTAAATTATGGCTATTGTTACATGTACTAAGGTGAGCAATGCGACCTTTGAGTCTCTTGTTACAATAATCTTTAATTTCAGTTTATTAGAAAATGATAACGATGGAAACATACTAGCTTTATATCTTGCTGTTGAAGAAAATAAAAAAATTCACGTTGATATTTATGGTCCAAATACTAAACTCATGGTTTTTTTATAAAAAGTCATAAAGAATTGAGTTTGATATTTACTATTTTGTTCTCTGTGGATTTTGAAGAGTGCACTCAATGCTGCAATTGATATTTATTATTATTCACATGTAAATAATCATAAAGCAAGGGATAAATTACTCGAAATTATAAAAGATTTACAAAAAGTTCACTACTACTGAATCTTGATCCAGAGAATAAAGTTTCTATTTGGAAGAAAAAACTTTCGAAGTTGTCTCGCCTTGATTACATATTAATATCTGAGAGTTTATCAAATTTTGCATTTGTTAAAAAGATTTCCTTAAAGCCAAACTACACGTCAGATACTCAGCTGTAATTATGGAAATGATATGTACCGTAATATTATTAAAGGACATGGTCTCTGGAAGTTAAATAAAAGCTTACAGTGTATTACGTAAAATTCATGTTTATAAGAGCAAGAAAGGATGGAAGAAATTACTATAGAAAAAGAACAATTGGAATCCAAAAAATTGTTAAATAAAGCTACCAACCAAGTTCATACCCCGTTGAACTTTTTAACTTGTTGTTTATTACTTAAATTTACGTTTAAAAAAGTCAAACCGTTCAGAATTATTAAAATAACTATGTTTTTAGTGTTTACAATAATTCAACCGTCAAGCGATAAACGTACGCTAATCATTGCGTGTGACGTCATGAAAAACTTCAATTAAATGAAGTAAGCAGCAAGTTAATAAGTTAACCAGGATATAAATTTGGTTGGTCACGTGATCAAATCCTGTGAAATTATACAATTTTATATTCATTCTTCTTTGAAAGCCCCCCATTTCAATCAAAGATCAAATATTTCCAAACTTAACTACATGTGTAACAATTGACGTATGATCAAACAGAAAATTCCAAGGATGTCCGATTACGTCTATATCAACCCTACAGTAGGGCCAACAAACACCTGGAAATAGTCGTTCGGTCTATACTGTACAAATTAGCGACGGAATTTACCTCGTTCTTCATTTTCTGGGTTTTTCATATTTTTTTCCCCGCAAAATGTTGGGTTTTTTTTAAATGTGTCTCTTTGAAACCAAAATTGAAAATAAAAATTTTCAAAAAAACTGTCCAGCTCTTAAGAGACAGTTTTTCATAACAATAAAAATTTGCATTACACCTCTTAATAGAAATCTGTCCCATTTTTCTGTGATAGTGTTACAATCTATACACTGGTAATTGTATCATAAGTATTGTTTTGAAGTTTTCAAATACACTGTTGCCTTGCATACATAGGATTTCATTTTATAAGATAAACATTTTCTTTTACTTTTTTTGTCTTTATTTTATCTGCTTTAGCTGTAGGGAAAATAGCAATGGAACTGCAACACCTTAATTTCGTTACTAAAACATTTATGATGGAATTATAATTATCTACTTACAGGAAAATTGATTATACAATTTATGTCAGACTCTGTGAAATCAAAACCACAAGGAAAGTTACCAACACAGCAAATTATTAGATTTTAGATGAGAGGAATTTTAAAAAGATTTCTAAATACCCAGGTACCGGGCTTAAAATTCATATTTTTGAGATAAGTATGTTTACTTTAGAGACAGATTCTTAAAAAAAACACTCTAGACTAGATCTGTGCACTTTAGACAAACATTTGAATGCAATAATAGCACATTAGATCTCAATTCTAGGCTTTTTATTATAGCTATGTCATTATTTGTTGAAACACTTCACTCATAGCACATTAAAAAATATGTTTTATATAAATGTACAAGATTTTCACAATGTTACAATGAAACACTCTCTTACACATCATAACATCCTATCATAATGTAACATTACATACAACATTAAGAACACGTCTTTGTGCCTAAAAATAGATATCTCCCAAATCAGGTCTAACACCAGCTCTGTAGTTCACTGATAATACTGGTAGCTGTCTGACTGGGCTCTCTGACTCTGACCCCCACTACTCCTCTGGGGAGGGGGAGCGTTCCATGGCCCATGGGGGTTCTGACCTCCTGACCCACTCTGTCCATAACTGTCATTAAAATGTCCCTGGGGGCTCCCGAATCTAGGTGGCTGGCTGCCTTGTATTGGCATTCTAGGGCCAGATAGGAGGGGAGGGGGTGGTGTGGAAAGGTTAGGGCCAGGTACACTAATCGGGGGCGGGTGGGAAATGGGAACACTTACACCAGAGGAGACTGCAAGTTGTGACCTTAATGGAGGGGAAGTGAAGGGAGGAGGCCCTGATGGGGGGAAAACCCCAATGGACGTCAGAGAGGGACCTTGATGCATGGATGGGAATCCTTGCTGTGGGGCGATGTTTCCAGGCATGGGCATTGGTGTTGAGAATGTAGAGGGAGTAAGCGAGCTGTATCCACCAGCTAGGTCTCTCCTCCGGTAATCAGGCTCCTCTTGCAGGGGAACAGTGATGAGGTTCGTCTTTCTCCCAGGCGCCATTCCTGACATAGAAGAGAGCTGGTAGCTGTCAGCTTGTTGTCCCGGTATGATGGTCTGGGTGGGAGCCTGGCCCTGAGATAATGGTAGTCTGGGTGGGGGGCCCTGCAGCATGGTCTGAGTGGGCAGGGCCTGACTAGGGGGAGGCATCTGACTCATCATAGACTGCTGAAACATGGCATCACTCGGGCGGGAGGAGTGTGGTAGGTTTAAATGGCTGTCCCCGGTGGCATGTCTTCCTGCTGCAGTTGTATACTGCTCTATGACTGGTGTGGAATGCTGCGACTTGGAGCTCCCTTTAGATGTAGTGTATTGTTCCACTACAGATTTACTCCCACCAGATCCGGCGTTCGAGCTGGAGGAAGACTTGGCCGAGTCCGTTCTCATGTGTCTGTGGTAGATGTGAGCCTGTAGGTCCCTGTGAGACAGGTAAGTGCGCCTGCACCCACCGTCTCCATGCTTGGGGCCCCCGTAGCTACAGACAAACACCGTACCCAGAGCAGACTGCTCTATCCGCTGCACATTCTCTTCACACCTGAAGTGAAAGAACAATTCATCAAATGATTAATAAATGTAATGCAACTTGCTCTTTTTAATTGTTTTTTTTCCTATTAAAAGTTGACAAAGAATAGCTTAATAGATTTTTACAGATCTATATGGGCTCACCTTGCACATACTTTGTCTGTCTTTCTTGCACAATCATAACAGAACACATGCTTGCAAGGAATCTGCAAAATAAGATAAACTTAAGTTTGTTTAAATATTTGTTTTAAACAAATAGTGAGGCCACACCAATATAATTTTTGTTCGTTGGACACTCAGTGTAAAAGGGTACAAGCGGGTGAGCGATTAAAAAATAAGTATTATTTTTTTGTAGCCAAAATTATTAGGCGGTACAGAAAAAATTTGAGTGAACAGTTATATTTCTTCTACTTGTTTCTGATTTAAAGATTTAAATAATTTAAAATATGAAAAATATAGCAGGAATAGAACAGAAAACAGCACAAAATTTCCTGGATGCGGAAAATAAATTATCATGTTATTTGAATATAATTATTTAGAGAAATATGAGCGCTCTGGGTGCGACGAACAAGAAATTATTTTGGTGTGGCCTGAAATCATGGAATGAAAAAGAAGTAGAAAGGTAGAAAACTTCCTTTAGACATATTTTGTACATCCTAGACTTACCATCCGGCCATAGATGAGGATGGGCAGTTTACACTTGTCACAGCAATGTATCAGGGGATCCACTACCTTCTCTCCGATCAAGTTCACCTTTAAAGAAGATAATAACATCATAATGAAAAGTTTGCTTTACTCTCCTGTATCATGAAAAAATCATGTACATCTCAAGACACAACTATATACACTACAAGTTTTTAGAACAGAAGTGAAAGACAAAATTGTGCTTACACAGACAATTTACTTTACTGAGGATTTCAAGTTACTTTGAACATTGATATTACACTATGGCAATGTCAGTAAATGATTTGACATGATTGCCAGAGATGAATTTTCATAACAACAAAATCTGAGTTACATATTTTGTTCATCGCTAGATTATGTTTATATCAATGAAAAAACAAAACAAATCAAACCTCTTGTTTTGCTAATTATTAAAGCTTTTAAAAGTATACAAAGAAAGGAAGGTTCTTCATCACAGACATATTGACACTGATTTAGTACAGTGAAAATTTTGTCAGATGATTTCTAAAAATAAATTCAAATTTTTCCAAATGAATTAATAGATACAGTTGAACTTTGATATCTCGAACACTGATATTTCTAATACAATCGATATGTCAAAGTGATTTATAAGTCCTAAACACTTATTTTTTAAGTATTTTACCCTCAACATGCTCAATATCATGAAAATTCAGATATCTGGGTTTTTAAACAGTCCCATCTAGTTCCAGATAACAAAGTTTGACTGTATACTGCGGTTTGCTGAATATGGATATGGATTCACATAAGACCATCCTGACATTGACAAGGAGCTGTTACATGAACCCTAGGTACCGGTGAATACAGGAAGCGTGCCGTAAGTCCTAACCTTGTGATTCCAGCGTAGAGGCTGACTCTGATGCAGTGGTTCGCCGGGCTGTTTGAAGATGGGGGCATCAATAAACTCAGGGTCCGCAACTCCACTGTTCTCATCCACTACTAATATAAGTGAGAAACATATAATCAACAGGTAGCTTGAAACTTTATAAAAAAGAAGGTGATGCCCGTGCCATCTGATGAAAGGAAAGAATTAATGAACAAAAACAAGTGCTCTTGAACTTGATTATTTGATTAACGTACATGTAATTCTTTAAAATTGAATGCAAAATATTTGTAGTCATAATATTTGACGCATGCTAAGAAATCACACTGATTACTGAATACTTATAATCATTGCATTTCAAAATTTATATCCTCAAAAAGTGTTCCCATTCAAAATGTTCAAATATTTTAACAGACTGGCAGATGTCTAGTTTTTCAGGGTGGCCAGTTTGATTTAATATCTTTTACAAGATATTGATTATTTTTAGGGACCTCAAAATTGGCTTATATTAAGGGATACAGTAATAAGTTTTGCAGAGGGATCAATTTATGTCTGTGAAACATTTTCTTTAAAATTGTTAATGTTACCTGGTTGAGGAATTTCAATAAATGTTACCTGGTTGAGGGATTTCAATAAATGTTACCTGGTTGACAGATTTCAATAAATGTTACCTGGTTGAGGGATTTCAATAAATGTTACCTGGTTGAAGGATTTCAATAAATGTTACCTGGTTGAAGGATTTCAATAAATGTTACCTGGTTGACAGATTTCAATAAATGTTACCTGGTTGAGGGATTTCAATAAATGTTACCTGGTTGAAGGATTTCAATAAATGTTACCTGGTTGAAGGATTTCAATAAATGTTACCTGGTTGGGGGATTTCAATAAATGTTACCTGGTTGACAGATTTCAATAAATGTTACCTGGTTGAGGGATTTCCGGCAGTGTTGCTTCCTTCTTTGGTTTAGCAGCTTTCCTTGGTCTTCCTTTAGCTGCCTTTGGCTGGGTTTTTAGTTTAATGGGAATGTTCTTTTTGACATTTCCTGTATTGACTGTCCCTCCAGCCTCTGATTCCAATTCCATAGCTAGAAATGAAGTATAAGTAAATATCCTTAATAGATAGAAATGAAGTATCAGTAAATATCCTTAATAGGTAGAAATGAAGTATCAGTAAATATCCTTACATATAACTAGCGTGTAAGCAGAACTATTCGTTGAGGATTTAATTTCATTATTTTCATTTGCGGCATTAAATAATTAAGCAACAAAATCAAATCCACTAACTCACAAGATACGGAAAGCCATGTTTTTCAGAGATTACAAACTATATCTATTGATCTTGAAAATTGTGGTTTTAAGATGGCAATCCATACTCAAATATCGAATCTTAATCTTGCACCAAATTCTTGACTTAGAAGTTTTCTTATTTGGTAAAAATAACTAAAGCATTTCTAAATATTCAAAATCTTCATAAAAATTATTTTTAAACAGTAAATAATTTTTTTTATTTTGCTGAAATTTGTTTTTCCTTCAGATCTGCAACATTGCTTGGAGCTTTGATACAACATAATTTTGTCAGTGATTTTATTTTACTAAAATGATGTCATAATGTTAAAAATTTGTCATGAATTTTATTTCATTGATTTTAACTGCCAACAAAAATAACAAAATTAAATCCTCAACGAATATTTAAAAATAGAAGTTGAATCAGGGGTACATAAACATGATAAAGGGCTTAACAATTTTCTTCAAGTTCATAGGCGCAGCCGCGCCACCATATTAGCCACCATGCATTTTGTTTAAAAAAGTTAACTCATTTATTAAATGAGTGGCACTTTTCTATGTTTATTGTCCATGGACTCCATCCATTAAAAACTTTCCAAGTTTTCATTGGAAAGTAATTTAAATGAGAATAATTGACTGTGAAAAATAGATAAATTTCAAGAGCGCTTTAATCAGGAGATAAGACTAGTTTCACACATGTCTTATCAAATTATTAGAGGGAACATAAAAACATTAACACCAAAGAACCAATCTTTTAGATACTGAATAAAGTATGAATAGAAAATTTATCAACTTGTGATATGGATAAGCATTGAAAGAAAAAATTAAAAATTCTTGAAATCACATACTTTCCTTTGGCTATTTCCGAAGACACAACTTATTTTTACTTTTTACGAATGAAACATCAAACACAACGTCAAAATGTAGACTTTGCACACAGCATTTAGTTTAACTTTGACTTAAAACGGTCCTATGATATCTTGGTAGTTAAATCATTTTGTCGAAAAATCTATCAATTGGAAATATTTCCAAAAACTAATGTTATTGTGAGTTTCCTCCATTGTATACCTGTGATGTTCAGCATGCCTCTGTTTACTATGTCTAAAAATATCCCGAAGCCAAATGTCAATTTCAATACGTGCTACTATACGCAAACAGAAATACTGCGATACCATAGAACCTGCGATACGATGGGAAACAAGTACATGTTTTGAGGAGGCATTTCAAACCAAAAAATTCAACGATCGGTCCAACGGTCACACAGTTTACATATTATGGGGAACTATATGAGCATCTGACTAACCAAGTCATAGTTGGAATAGAACCAAATAAAAAGCTTTTGGTTTTGCAACTTACAAGTACCTTTTTCAAACTAAGCCGGTCCCATCTGAGTCATCTCTCATTTTCAAATGTGATAAGTATCCGACATATTTTGTTTTGACAAAATAATCATCATAAATTGTAACATGCCATTAAATTTAAGCCCTTTCCCTCAACCTGAGGCAAATTGGTGTGTACTTTCACTTTGATTAGCTTAGCATTTCAGTCTTGCATTTAATCGAATAATTCAAATTTGCATACAAAGAGTATCAACCTTGGTTAATAAATAAAATAACAAAACCCAGCCCATAACGGTGACAAAGATCAAAACTATTAAAACAAAATGCACGTTTTCCCGTCGGCAAATTACCTTGATCGTCGGCCATGTTGAAAAAGACTTGTAACGTATAATTTGATTGGTTGAAGAAAATGGAATTCTGAACTTGACTAATTGACGTAAAATATTTCAAAGCAAACAATTTGTTTATAATGTGAAAGATAAATTATATATATTTTAAGTAAACATTTACTTAAACAATATACCATAAAATCCATATAGGTCTAATCATTTATCAGAAAAGCGTTCAAAAATTTATAATGTCGAAGAATATTTTACTGCACATTGGGGTTTTTAGAATGCCCATCAGAGACTGAAATTGCTAACGGTTTGTTCAGCTGATTCGCACGTTTCTGTTCTTAGTTTCCCTGTCGTTTGGTAGACAACGGGAAAAATAGAGCAGACACCCAGAAAACGACAGCACACGGACGGTGTGTTGACCCCGATCATTGCTGCAGGAATGGCGGACGACGTTTCCAATATACCGACTAACAAAGACTTCTCTACATTGCAGACCAATTTTGCCCTCTCTCCAAAGAGGAAAAAAGATTCAGAAAACGGTATACGAATATTTATTTCATACTTTTTTAATATCACATGAATGTACTCGACGAATGAAACAAAGTGATTATAAATGTGTATGGTCTTACTGAAATGCTTCCATTCATGTGTTCACTGTGTCCATGCATGTCATATTATGGACTGTCATAATTAATGCTATTAGATTGTCTGTCTGTTGTATTGAAGTTTTCATGGAAGTTTGCTGTGCTCTGCACTGCTGCCTATTAATGTGCTGTTAAGTCATACTCAACATATGCTCAACATTCTTTGTAGAATTTTGGGGGGGGGGGGGGTTAAAATTACATGTAGGTTTTATCAATGATAAAAGGGTCACTAATACATCATGATGTATCAATATTCCTTTTGTCATTTTTGTCTTCAATGGTATAGCTGCTTTATTGTCCATGCCATTTGACTACACAATACAGCATGCTTGTGATTGTAATTTTAAAAGTGCTTGATTCAGGAAATTTCTGTGGGGGCAAAATAATTTCTATGGGGTACAATTTAAGATCAACAATGAAATACAAGAACGTATGTAAAGTATAGTCTGATTCATTCATACTTTTATTTGCAAACAAATTGTCTAGATTAATAAAGCATCCATAAATGATGATTTAAAGATTATTTTGTATTAATTATAGTTCCCTTCTGGCAGACATTTTGATCACCATATTTCTACAGTATTTATACCACATTAATAGCATTGCTAAATTTCAGTTAGTTCAATACATTTCTGTTGTATGGTATGGTATATGTATTGATAAAATTAATCCAGTTCCAAATTAGAGTGAGAAAAATTTGTCCTCTTTTCTCTTGAAGAATTTCAAACTGACTGGAAGCAGTCTAATGATGACATAGAGATTAACATTAAAGTGGACTTCCTCACTGTGGGGGTGAAGGACCCCAACGATATTGATGTGACCTTCAGCGACTCTGATGTAGTCATTGGATTCCCAAGTAAGGGTTTTATATCTGCACTTTAGAAATAAACAATGCTTTTCAGTGATTTAGAACCATTTAAACAAGAGCTTGGACTTAGGGTATTGTGTCAAACAGCAATGTGACGCAGGAGTGTCTTTCATTGCCAGCCACTCATTCAAGGTTCTTTGAAAACAACAAGATTTGTCTGGCTTTTGAGACAAGACGAACCAATCTGTGCAAATTTCACTTTAAAACCAGTGTCATTTTTAACTTGTTTTGATGCAAGAAAAAGATAGTTACATCCTACCGAAAGTCTAAGGTCTTGTTAAAATGGTTCTAATATCGCATTGATCTGTGTTCTACGTCATAGTTAATATGCTAAAAGAATAAAGGCAGTTCACAATACCATTGTCACCGGATAATTTGGATGGGAGAAATTATGTTAACTTTGCATTTTTATTGAACTTCAATAAAATCTTTCTAATATTTTAATGGGAGCAATTGTGTGTTGATAGAGTTATGAATGCAACTGGTGATTGTAAGAATATGCAGCACAGATGCAATAAGTATGCAAACAGCTCAAAGTATTGTGATCTCTTGTGTAGAAACATAGTTCCAATCCAATCCAATTGTTTAATACACTCTACTACAGTGACATAACATGCAATGATTTGTATTGACCAGGCGGGAAGAAGTGGACTTGTGATTTCAGTCATCCCGTTGTGGGAGAAAAGTGCAAAGTTCAAATAAAGAAACACAAGATCATTTTAAAAGTCAAGAAGAAAGATTCAGGTGTCTGGAAAGATCTCATGGTAGGTATAACAGACACAAAGAGAAAATGCTAATTGTTTAAGACACCTAATCCTCCATTTTATTCATTTAAAAAAATATTTAATTCTTTCCATCATTGATCAATTTTGATTAATCATTACAAATATTAAATAGAGCAAAATTGAAGCCCATTGCAGAAAAGATAGGATGATTAAGAATGCCACACAAATGCACACAACAAATCTGTTGTGATATATAGAATTAAGCAGCTTCACATTCAATTTGGAACTGTTTGGGGTGTTCAACATGTTCAAGATGCAACGATGACTATTTATTGATTTTAATACCTACTGTTTCTGAGGTTTAATACCTCAGTAACAAGACTTTACAAGTTTCTCAACAGTTTTTGTTTTGAAAGTTAAAGTTCTAAAAATAACTTTGATGATACTTTATACATTTTGTGTGAAGCCATTATGTAAAAAAAAAATAAACCTTTGTTTGCTTTCAGGGTCCCCCCGTGATGGCCTCTCAATCTGACTTCACCTGTGATTCCCCAAACTCCCCACTAAGTTCCCCCTCTGGATCCTCTGAAATGTTTGACCCTTTACAGAGTGTGACATCCATGTCTGTGAATTCTCAGTCGGGCGATACAGACAGCGGGGTTCATGTCATCGAGCAGGAAGGAGAGAAGGATGGTAAACATTACATCTCTCTATCTCTCTCTCAATATATTCTCATGTATTATAGCTAATGTGAAGTTCTTGGTTCTTCTTATTCCACGATAATGTATGAAATAACAATCATGTTCAAAATTGGTATTTTCACATCAAATCTTTCTGTGTGCTTTTAACCTATGCATGCATGTTTTACTTTTTTCAGAACCTGTGTATGAAATCAATCACATCAAACATGATTACATTGAGAAGGTAAATAGATCAAGCAAGGTTCAATTCATCATGTTCATAATTGAATATTTGAGTTTGTTATATGGTAAATTAATGTAATAACTTAAAGGTACAAAAAGTAAATAGGTTTCAGGACACATGTATAATGAAGTCTTTCTTTTCTTTCAGGAAAATGTTTTCACTGTACATGTGTATGTGAAGGAAATTAAGAAAGACTATGTTAAAGTGCAGTATGAACCCAGGAGCCTAACCATTCAGTTCCAAACACTGTGAGTGGTGTCTATAGTGTGATAGTCCTTGTGTTTGAAATTTCACATGTCTATTTATGCTTTATAAAAAGAGCTACTTAGGTCTTTAGTAAACAATAGAAGCCTTTAACTACAAGTAATCAGCATGTAGTTTTCAAGCTTGTCTGACTTTACTGCACAATACTATATTAAAGAATTTTCACAGCTACTTATGAAATTCATATATCGCAAACTGCATAGAATGATCTCTGAGTAACTCGCACAGTTAAAGATACGAGTAAAGTGTGTTTCTTGTTTTACATTTTTAGGGATCAGAAATTTCTGCAACTACACTCAGGCACATCTGATGAAACGACATTTCTGTGGAAGGTCAATTTAAAGTATGTATTTGTAAATCACATTCATGTACAAGTTACTGAATATTCAGATTTTTCTTTTAACTCAGAAGCATTTTGTTTCAAAAAGAAAATTTTATTATTGAATAACTTGGTCATGAAATCTAGCTTGGTCCAAAACTAGTGCTATTTTTTGTGCGCCGTAAATTGCAGTTTTTTACTATGGGAGGAACTGTAGCTCCCAGGTCGTCCATCCGAATTTTTTTTCAGACCGGGAGCTACAGACCTGCAGCTATGAATACTACATTTAGAGTATCTGTATTATTTAAATGATTTGTTCTGTGTGTTTGTAGGGGAGAAATCAATCCTGACAAAAGTGTACACCGGGTCCTGGGGACAATGTTGGAGATCAAGTTGTGGAAGACTAAATCGGAGAGGTGGAGCTCACTGGAGGCCAGCCATCATAAAGGTTTGTGATCGGGTTGTTGATACTGGAAGCATAGATTATACAGGCCACCCCACCGCTGAAGGTGTCCAGAAGCCACAGTCTTTTAAAGCTAATAAGTGTCCAGTAGCAGTTATCTACATGTATTTATGAATATTGCAGATTGGATATGTACTATGCTCTCTTCAATCAGAGATTCAAGGGTGAATGTCATTGATAAAATCAAATAAGATCACAGTTTCTGCCATAGAACTTTCATGTCATTTGAGCCATTTTTTTGGTTAATATGATTTGCAGATTAATTGATTATCATTTTGCCATATTTAAGGCATAATGATATGTTTGTTTGTGATCTTAAATTTGCTGAAAGATTAAGTTTGTTGAATGCCCTGCACTCTTGTATTGATTTCAGAGGCGACAGCCACGAAGTCCAGCGAGTGGATCTCTACAGGTAAAAGTACGCCCTCCGCTACCCCCACTCCCAGCAACAAGCCAGGGTCCCCCACTAAGGGCGGAGTGGCGTTTGATGAGATGGCGGAGGTTGGGGTGTCCGGGAAGTTAGACCAGGAGGAGGACAATAGAGCCTCGTCGGAGATGGGAGCCACTGGGGTCAGCCGGGAAACCTTTATTCAGGTAGTGGAACTTAACTGTGTGTGCAATAATCTGACGGTACTATTGGCCATGCAATTTAATTACCGGTATTGCTAAAACAGTACATTAAATGAATGGTATAAGGTGATCACTTTTTAAAGTTCTTATTTTATTCAAGAGTTGTTGAACTAAAAGGACAGACGGTATTTTTTATTAGGACAAACTTCGTTTTTTTTTTTAAGTACCCCTGATTAATGAAATGAGTCCCCAAATTTCAGAAAGTTTTCACATGAATGTGATGACATTTACGTGGTAATAATTATTAAGAAAAAGTCTGCACATTATAAAATAGATAAAATAAATGGTTCAGAAGTATGATTTGTGTGTCTATACAGAAGCCCACCTGTAAGGTGTCGCCGATGAACAAGAACCTGAGCAGCCTGTGTGTGCGGCCAGGAATGACGGGGCTGGACAACCTGGGAAACACCTGCTTCATGAATAGCGTGTTACAGGCACTGTCCAACACCACAGAGTTCAGGGACTACTTCCTAGGTAAGATCTACTACCACTGCATTACTTATATATATACACATGTTGCACCACCTGTATCACATAATATTATATACATCTCCAACACCACTGAGTTCATGGACAACTTCTTAAGTAAGGTCTAGTGGTCTACTACCACCGCATTACACACAAGTTCAACACCAATGAGTAAAGAAACCACTTCCTTGGTAGGATATTCCCTTCAACTCTTGTCAACAAATACTCATACTAAGAGAATTTTTATGCATTACATGTACATGTATATATAGATTTGCAATTGATTTCTGTTGATTGATATCATCAAAGAATAATTGTTAATTAGTTATTACTATGATTCATCAGCTGCATTGCCTCTGTTTTCAGAATCCAGGTTTCAAAATGATATAAACACAGACAACCCCTTGGGTATGGGGGGCAAGCTGGCTGTTTCCTATGCTGTCCTGCTTCGTACGCTTTGGTCTGGAAAGCATTACTCCTATGCTCCTTCAAAGCTTAAGGTACCTTCATAGAAAATTCATAATGTTTCATTCTCTGGCTTTATCTAACACTTACAGCATGTTTTGATCTAGCACTATCCATGTGTAAGCAAGTTTATCCTCTGACTATATGGGGCCTGGTCAATATTTGACGCACCAGACATGACTTTATAAGTATAGAAGCGTGTTATGAACACTCTATTCAGTAATAATAAAAACAAGTGAAAAGCAACCGGGTTTTCTTTTATGTAAACTGTATCCATAATCCATGTCAACCCTTATCCAGTGAAATGGAGTACCCTACAGGTATATGCAACATTTTGCCAAAAAATGACTAAGTTCAAAAGCTAGTATTTTTTCGATAAATTATCGGAAATCAAAATCCTAGCAATATGCACACCTCTGATATATGTACAATTGATCTGCAAAAGAACAACTTCCTATCTTGAGAACTGTAGGAGGAGTTATCCGTACAATGAGGGTACCCTATATGCAACATTTTGCCAAAAAATGACTAAGTTCAAAAGCTGGTATTTTTTCGATAAATTATCGGAAATCAAAATCCTAGCAATATGCACACCTCTGATATATGTACAATTGATCTGCAAAAGAACAACTTCCTATCTTGAGAACTTTAGGAGGAGTTATCCGTACAATGAGGGTACCCTATATGCAATATTTTGCCAAAAAATGACTAAGTTCAAAAGCTGGTATTTTTTCGATAAATTATTAGAAATCAAAATCCTAGCAATATGCACACCTCTGATATATGTACAATTGATCTGCAAAAGAACAACTTCCTATCTTGAGAACTGTAGGAGGAGTTATCCGTACAATGAGGGTACCCTATATGCAATATTTTGCAAAAAAATGACTAAGTTCAAAAGTTGGTATTTTTTTGATAAATTATTGGAAATCAAAATCCTAGCAATATGCACACCTCTGATATATGTACAATTGATCTGCAAAAGAACAACTTCCTATCTTGAGAACTGTAGGAGGAGTTATCCGTACAATGAGGGTACCCTATATGCAACATTTTGCCAAAAAATGACTAAGTTCAAAAGCTGGTATTTTTTCAATAAATTATCAGAAATCAAAATCCTAGCAATATGCACACCTCTGATATATGTACAATTGATCTGCAAAAGAACAACTTCCTATCTTGAGAACTGTAGGAGGAGTTATCCGTACAATGAGGGTACCCTATATGCAACATTTTGCCAAAAAATGACTAAGTTCAAAAGCTGGTATTTTTTTGATAAATTATTGGAAATCAAAATCCTAGCAATATGCACACCTCTAATATATGTACAATTGATCTGCAAAAGAACAACAGTTACTTCCTATCTTGAAAACTGTAGGAGGAGTTATCCGTACAATGAGGGTACCCTTTTGGCAGCCGCCCGCCCGCCATTTTCACCATTTTAATAACCGGATTTTTCCGTTGGAAAACCCGGTTAAAAATGAACTTATTTTGGTTAGGGACACCTGTCGATATTAATGTGGATGTAACAAACTACTTTCACCAGATTGGAATTTTTAGATTTAATTATATTATTTGGCCAAAAAAAATGTTTCAAAAATTTTTGGAAAGCCCTATCTCATGACTTACAGATTCCTAGATAATGCTCTAACCCATTGCGCCATGCTGATAGGTAGCAATTTGTGAAATTGGATGTGTCCCATACCACCTCAAATTTTTGCTTATTGATATGCATCTATTTCATATTATATACACATGTATGTAGGGGCCATTTTTACCCATGGTCTTTCCTCCTTCTAGAGTTTGGTGGGACAGAAAGCGAGTCAGTTCAATGGGTTCGCTCAGCATGATGCCCAGGAGTTCATGGCCTTTTTCCTGGATGGTCTACACGAGGTTTGTCTCTCACAGCTGCTGCTGTAGTCAATGCTTTGTCACAATTTAAACTGAAGTATGTAATGGACTTTAGTGTTCCATAATACATGTATTAATGTACGAAACAGTTGAAAATGTTGAATGAATGTTTGGTTTACTTTGCTTATCAAACAGGATCTGAATCGGATAAAAAAGAAACCCTACACAGAAACTGTGGACTCAGATGGAAGGTCTGATGAAGTAAGTAAAGACTTCATTATTTTTTTTTCTCTTCTCCATTTGTGATACATGTGTATTCTAGATTAATAACTTTTCTTTCACGCAAGATCTTTCCATATTTTACTGCTAAGTTTGATTTGTTGCTGATGAGTTGATTTTTGATCTTATGTTGTAAGTTAGAATAGTTTTTCTGCTCAAGTTCTATTTGTTGATGTCTCCATGTTTAACTTTGAGAATTGATTGTAGGTTGTGGCTGATGAGGCATGGGAGATGTACAAGAAGAGGAATGACTCGTTCATCGTGGACCTCTTCCAGGGACAGTACAAGTCTAAGCTCACTTGTCCCGTCTGTGGCAAGGTGAGACCAGGGGACCTCACTCTCCCTGGGGATTATCTACCCTCTCTTGGGATTGCCCTCTCTACCCTCTTTAGAGATTCCTTACTCTCTTTAGGAATTCCTCACTTTGTTCATTGGTGTTCAGTGAAAGCAAAATAATTGTAAAACAATCTGCCAGATTTCTGTTTTTTTAATCAAGGCATAAGTGAACATATATATGTATTGTAAAGTGGGCAGTCTTTGTGTGATTGAGTCATCTATATACTAGTAATGTTATGATTTCAGATCTCTATAACCTTTGACCCCTTCCTGTATCTGTCACTCCCGCTTCCAAAGAAGAAACGTATGCTGCCTGTGATATTCATGTGGAAAGAACCATATAAAAAACCACTACAGGTGATTTCATTTAGCTTCGATGGTGAACAATTTGAGATTGGGGCTATACATGTATGCAGGCAGATCACTGATCAGTGTTGTATTTGCTGTATATATGGTGTATTTTGTCTTATGATACAATAACCTAATGAAATTGGACTACAATATAAGATTTATTCAAACAAGAAGACGATATTTCCCCCCCATTTTTAGTTAATTCATAATATATAATTTACTATTCAATATAAAGGTTATATGGACAAAGGACTATGTGCGGTATGGTCAAATATCTGCCCCCGATTTCAACCAATTTTTAAATAGTATCGTATAAAAATGAAATCTTCACAAATCATTGTAAAGAGGATGCCTATAAGTTTAATAATGATTTTAGTCATCATTGCTCACTCCCTGTTTATCTATGACGTCACCTAAATGACCTAATTCCCGCAAATTTGCGAACAAATGAAGATATTCTCATTTTTGCTCTATATTTTGCATTCGGAAGTAAAGAGCGCAGGTCTGCTCAAGTGCGATTTTAACATATGTTTTTCTTCAGATAGTTATACATATTATACTAAAAAATGGTACTTGAGCAAGCCTGCGCTCGATGTTTCCCAGTCGAATAACCATTGGAAAACACCCATATTTTGCTATAAAATATCAATTGATCAAAATAATGCAATCTTCATGACGTCATTTCTACATTTTGACGTCACTGTGGTGATAACCTTTTACACCTTTATTTCCAATATGATTTTAACTATCTTTCACCTTATTTTAAAGCTCTTTCTAAACCTTTGATTTTGGGGGGCAAAAATTGCATAAAACCGCACTTAGTCCTTTGGCAAAAAAGAACATTAATCTACAGTAACCGATAATAAGCCTGTAGAAAAATTTTTCTCAACTTTTCCCTGCACTGAATGTTATCCATGAATATCTTAAATTCTGCATTCTTTACTGCAGTTGGTCCTGAGACTTCCCAAAGAGTGTACGACAGAGGCCCTGAAAGAAGAGGCCGCCAAAAAAACAGGAGTCAAACCATCGGCAGTAAGTCACTTCATAATCTTTTGACTGATACTCTAAGTGAGTGTTGCTTTCTTGTCATACACATACAGTTGTTGATGAGGGAATTTATCTTATGCAGATGAGGGTTTTTGAAACGTACAAAGGAAAAATCTACAAATTTTACGGGAAAGGATCCGATCTGAGTGCAGTCCAGTCCGGGGACACTATCATAATGTAAGTTTTTTATGTACTTTATATACATGACTGCTTCAGATAACAGTTCATAGTAATGTGAATAGCTTTATATATTTGCAATTTTTTTTTAAATCGCTTCTTTGAAACATTTTTTGAAAAATTGTTGGTTTTGCAGATTGTATCTAGTGTTAGAAATTATCAGTCCAAATGAGTACAATAAATTTTTATGCTATTTTTTAGAAGAGTTGTTATAAAATATATTTTTCATCTATTTATTTGATTTATTTGCACTTACTGGCAGTATATAATGTTAGATGTGATGCAATTTTTATAGTTCAATCAAAATCTGTCAAAAATTGAAATTGATATTTTACTAATCTATCCATACTATTACACTTGACATAACTGTATATTCAACAACCTACATGTATACCTTTAGATATGCTTATGTTGATATTCCCATTATATAAATAGTGCCTGTTTGGGAGGGTAACAGTTGAAATTGACAACCGGAGGAAACCATTTTCAACCGACACGAAGCGGAGGTTGACAATGGTTTTCGAGGGGTGTCAATTTCAACTGTTATCCTCCCAAACAGGCACTATTTATTTTATTATACTGAAAGTCTTAATTTTAGAGAATTTTTATATTGCTATTATTTAGAAATGACATGAATTCTACGGCGAACCGTACGCGCATAATTTACGCGCATGTAACAATTCGTTGTGTTACCCATTGCTAAGTGTGTTGCTAATGGTGAGGGTAATTGAACGGATTATCAACTGCATCTAAACCAATCAGATTTCAGTATTTAACATGAAAGTGTAATAAATAATTTTGTTTACAGATCAGAAGTTTTGACAGAAGACATAGCAGGGGAACCTGTTCATGAAATCTATGTTATTCAGGTAGGAACTGTAATTTGTGTTACATATGTAGGTATATGAACATATAAAATGAATAAAACATCCTACAGATGAGAAGAAATCTGTATTCATATGTACTGGTAATATGGAACTAAATCTGAACATAGACTTGATTTTTCTATCTTTATTTTGCACATATGCTTATCAGACAATCTGAAATGAATATTTTCAGTGACATTTTCTTATGACTTTTACAATCCGAAAATTAGATGTACTGAAAAAAAAGTTATTTTATACAGAGAACAATAATGCCAAACCAGGTACCGACTCGCTGTGCGTCTTGCCGGCGTCTTTGCCCAGACAACTGTAAACTCAAACGGTGTACCAGGTGTTTCAAAGTGGGATACTGTGACCAGTAAGTACCTAGTACCTACTATCACGTCTACCTTGTTAAATACATTATGTTTACTTTACTGCTTTACTAAGTCTTCCGTATATATGTACTTTAAAATATATGTAAAAAAGACTTTTATTAACCACTGGAGGTTAACATGTATGATAAATATTTAAGTTAGTTACAAAAAGTGTTTATAAAAAGATCAACATGTTGAGGATGATGTTTACTGACTGTATACTTGTAACAACATCTGTGAGTATTTAGATACATGTACTGCAATTTATATATAAAAATGTATTGGCTATAAAAATATAAATAAAAAATTAAAAAAATAGAAATTGATAATTCATTAAAGTATATGTGTGCTCATGAAATTGTACAATCATGTGCTTGATTTGTACTATCCTTTGTGGTAGCTGTGAATTTGTAGGTGGTGACTTTTATTATTCCATTGTAGCTCTTGTCAGAAGAACCACTGGATCATGCACAAGAACCACTGCAACATGACCCCGGAGCCTGTGGGGTCGCCATTCATCGTCAGCATTCCTGAGTCCCGCGCCACCTTCTCAAGACTCAGCACTCTGATGGAGGCCTATGCCAGGTACTTGCAACAAACAAGGGGAGGTATTTGTAACAGACAAGAGGAGGTATTTGTAACAGACAGGGGGAGGTATTTGTAGTGTGTAAATTATTTAAAGATAACATTTAAAAGAATAGACACCTTTTACAAAGGTATGAATAGATCTCTGAGGCTTATGCCAGTTGATTGTAATGGATAGGGTACTTAAAATTGTCAATGTTACATTGTTACCCTCTTTGGATTTTTTAAAGATAGAAAACAAATTGTTCTCTCCAGGAAAATGAGGTTTTGTTTACAAGTGGTGACACTGATACCTCAATAATCTATAATTACATTTTCTAGGTACTCAGTAGATGTTTTCCAGCCTCCAGTGAAAACAGAGCACAAGATTCATTCCTCAGGCATGAGCAGTAGCAGCAGCCAATCGAGTGGAAGCATCAACAGCCTGGACAGCCAATCATCTTGTAGCAGTTCCTGTACCATCACGGCGGAGCAGGGCTCAGTGGAGGATAAGGTGGACTTTTTCATCGGTGACACAAACATAGTGAGATGTCAATGATGCAGATAGACGTAGCTCTAGTTGTGTCCTGTTTCTCTGAAGTCTATCCACAGCAGATAGACGTAGCTCTAGTTGTGTCATGTTTCTCTGAAGTCTATCCACAGCAGATAGACGTAGCTCTAGTTGTGTCATGTTTCTCTGAAGTCTATCCACAGCAGATAGACGTAGCTCTAGTTGTGTCATGTTTCTCTGTTATCTATCCACAGCAGATAGACGTAGCTCTAGTTGTGTCATGTTTCTCTGAAGTCTATCCACAGCAGATAGACGTAGCTCTAGTTGTGTCATGTTTCTCTGTTATCTATCCACAGCAGATAGACATAGCTCCAGTTGTATCCTGTTTCTCTGTAGTCTATTCACAGCCGTTATATGCAATACTTTAGAATTATGCTAGATAAAGTGGTTGCTTACTGGGAAAATTTTTGGCTGCTGAAATTTCAAATTATCCTGTTTGCAATACATGTATTAAGTACCTTATAGATCATGCTGGATGCATGTAAATAGGCTGCCTTAAATTGATTGAAATTTTGTGATGCTGGAATTTTGCTTTTATAGATATATTGACAGCCATTGTTTACAAAACTTAGAAACTTATGAAATCATGCTAGACAAATTGTCTACTAACTATAAAAGAATTTAATGCTGCTGGAATTTTGAATTTTTAAATCAACAATCCATAGTTCTAATGGGTTTGAACAATAAAGAATTGAGCTATTGTTTATAAACAAATTAGCTGATCTACTAGTTTGTGTGACATTTTGAGTGATGTTGTGAATCATTATTATGCATGTTCATTGTTATCAGTCACTAGTTTGAAATGAAATCAATAATATGATGCATTTTCGCTGTCGATGAATTTAAATAATTTTTTTAAAAATTCGCCCATTAATACATGATTCTATAATAGCGAATTACACTTACTGGTGTGTGTTTGATTGCAGTCTCTGGACCTGAGCGAGGGTAACATGAGTGGAGACAACAGCTTTTCCAGTCTACACATGGGTAATGTCAGCGACGGCTCGTCGACCAGTATCGGGGCCAAGGCCGGCAGTCTGTCCTCCCTCGACTCGACCGGAAGTGGTTCCATGTCGTCTCCAACGTCCGGAGATGTGGACTTTGTTTCAGATCATCGGGAGAGTCCAGATGAGAGGGAGGAAGGAGACCCAGGAAACTTACCAGAGTCTGTGTCATTTAAGACACCTAATCTACCAGAGTTCTCCTCATTCAAAATGCCCAAAACGTAGGATAACAATGTTTTATTATTCAGTTGTGGATTGTTTAGTCTTATAATAGTATTTCCCAAAGAGCATTGCAAAGGACGGATTATGATAGGAAGTAATATAAAAATGCTAGTACAGTGTCTCAGTTATTTAAAAGTGTACATATATTGGAATCAGATGGACAAATTTTTAAGATAAGCTTTTTGTATTTTGTAGAAATGATTCAGATCAGTTTGGGAAGTCAACATCTGACAATGAAAGTGAATCGGAGAAGAGTCGAGCTGTGCCCACTAAACCAGTGCTGGGGATCAAGTCAGACGAAGTGGAGAGACCCAAGCCTCCGTTCTACATGAAGCCGGTCAACCAGGACGGGCTAGGGATTAGGGGTCCGGAGGGGGAGAGATTAGAGGACCTAGGTAAAATAAGGGTGTGATGGAACTACTGTAAATTCCTTATATTATGCGAGTACTTAATTCCACGAACCCGCTGGTTTGTATCATATCGCGAGAATATAAAATCGCGAACGTTGAACTTTTCTCCTTATTTTTGATAGTTTTCAACTCTCTGAAAATAATGGCGAGATTTTAAAATCGCGAAGGATGCTTCTCGCGATTTTACGCGGATATTAATTCCTCGTGTTTAATTAGGAATTTACAGTATAGGGATGTGGAGGACAGAATTAATAATGATAGTGACAGGACTCTGTAAGAGTGACAAAGAACTTGGCTTCGAAGGTTCATGGCAGAAATGTGAGAAAAGAGGTTTGGGGAGGGGGATTTTAAAAAAGCAAGACTTTAACAGATACTACTTCTAAGTTTGATTAGATTCTAAATACATGTATAATGCAGGCTCTTGGTAATTTAAATTAAATGTACCTAGTTGGTACATGTTGGGAAAAGTGAGATGCAACACTGAGTGCTGTAAATCAAGGCAGTACACATCACATGTTCTAGTTGTGGTTTAATCTGTATGACTACCAATCAAAATACACTGTGCAATGCATACATCAGTATGACTACCAAGTAAATGGTGTGTACTTTATATGTTACATATACATGCACATGTACTCTACCAGCATTTGGTTTCGACAGAAGCTTCAGTGATATAACTTCATCAATTATGAAAAATCTTTCTAATGTTAAAATGGTTTGGTTTATTCAGGAGATGAGCCATTAGATCTAGCAAACAAACAGTTTCTGTCTATTGACTGGAAGAACCATGAGAAATACGACTCCTACGTACTGGTGCAGACCAAGGAACTGGTGAGTGGGGTCTGATGACCACTGCACTGGGATAAAGTGGGCCTATTTGTAATAGGTAGTTTATTCAACTTGGCCTCAATAAATATCAAAAATGGCTCTGTTTTTCTGTTCTAGGAATATACTGAGGACCCAACACTTACAGCGCAGTATACTGAAGGTACGCCATCACTATGTTAAATCCCCAGAAAAGATATCGGGGAACTATTGGAGATGTTTGTTTGAAGGCATTGATGTTATGGTTGTGTTGAGAACTGAGCCTTTGTACTTTCAGAGACAGGAAATGTTAACATCCAGCAGTGCATGGACCTGTTCACAGAGCCGGAGATTCTGAGTCCCGAGGAGGCGTGGTAATTATAGGCTCTGTCTGCTCTCATTCTCAAACAAAGTGGGATGTGTGTGGTACATGTTGTGTGGTACAGAATACAGAGCAGGCACACACTTGAGATAAGAACAAAATACTGTGGATGCAGGAACTTACAATATTATACTGTGGTTTCATTAATATTCAAGGGTATCAATTTTCGTGAATGAAGTGAAAGTCACAGTTTCAAGGATACGTTAATTGGTGGCCAATGACCCTATCAATACAAAATGTTAATAGAAATTGCACTTCAATGAACACTTAATTTCGTGGATAAAATGAATACCGAAATCCCCGAAAATTGGTATTCAACAAATATTGATGAAACCACAGTACCTTATGTTCGGGGGTTTTTTTTCGCATGTCACAAAGTTCGCGAAAATTGGTCAAACGGGTAACATTTTGAATTTTGCATTAGTTATTTTGTGCGATTTAAAAAGTTTCTTATAGAAAATTATGCAGAATATAATTTCTGCATGTTCAATGAATAGCCATGTAAAAGGGATCGCAAAAGAGCAAAAATTAGATCGTTGTGAAAAGTACCACAAATACAAATTTTGAAAATCTCTATAAGACATTATATACCGGTGTCATATAATATTTTGAACCCCGCGATATATTGAACCCGGGTTCAAAATATCGCTGCGATATATTGAACCCCCCCATAAAATATTGAACCTGGGTTCAATATTTTATGGCTGCGATATTTTGAACCCCCCTCTATTTTTCATTGGTATTGGAGAGGGGGTTCAAAATATTATGGCTGCGATATTTTGAACCCCCCTCTATTTTTCATTGCTATTGGAGAGGGGGTTCAAAATATTATGGCTGCGATATATTGAACCCCCTACCTTTTTCCAATTCCCATTGGATAGGGGGTTCAAAATATTATGGCCGCGATATTTTGAACCCCCTTCTATTTTTCATTGCTTTTGGAGAGGGGGTTCAAAATATTATGGCCGCGATATTTTGAACCCCCCTCTATTTTTCCAATTCCCATTGGAGAGGGGGTTCAAAATATTATGGCCGCGATATTTTGAACCCCCCTCTATTTTTCATTGCTATTAGAGAGGGGGATCAAAATATTATGGCTGCGGTATTTTGAACCCCCCTCTATTTTTCCAATTCCCATTGGATAGGGGGTTCAAAATATTATGGCCGCGATATTTTGAACCCCCCTCTATTTTTCATTGCTATTGGAGAGGGGGTTCAAAATATTATGGCCGCGACATTTTGAACCCCCTACCTTTTTTCAATTCCCATTTGAGAGGGGTTCAAAATATTATGGCTGCGATATTTTGAACCCCCTACCTTTTTCCAATTCCCATTGGAGAGGGGGTTCAAAATGTTATGGCTGCGATATATTAAACCCCCTACCTTTTTCCAATTCCCATTGGATAGGGGGTTCAAAATATTATTGCCGCGATATTTTGAACCCCCCTCTATTTTTCATTGCTATTAGAGAGGAGGATCAAAATATTATGGCTGCGGTATTTTGAACCCCCCTCTATTTTTCCAATTCCCATTGGAGAGGGGGTTCAAAATATTATGGCCGGGATATTTTGAACCCCCCTCTATTTTTCATTGGTATTGGAGAGGGGGTTCAAAATATTATAGCTGCGATATATTGAATCCCCTACCTTTTTCAAATTCCCATTGGAAAGGGGGTTCAAAATATTATGGCCGCGATATTTTGAACCCCCCTCTATTTTTCATTGCTATTGGAGAGGGGGTTCAAAATATTATGGCCGCGATATTTTGAACCCCCTACCTTTTTCCAATTCCCATTGGAGAGGGGGTTCAAAATATCGCGGCCATAATATTTTGAACCCCCTCTCCAAAGGGAATTGGAAAAAGGTAAGGGGTTCAATATATCGCAGCCATAATATTTTGAACCCCCTCTCCAATAGCAATAAAAAATGGAGGGGGGTTCAAAATATCGCGGCCATAATATTTTGAACCCCCTATCCAATTGGAATTAGAAATAGGTAAGAGGTTCAATATATGGCAGCATTAATATTTTGAACCCCCTCTCCAAAAGCAATGAAAAATAAAGGGGGGTTCAATATATCGCAGCCATAATATTTTGAACCCCCTCTCCAATAGCAATGAAAAATAGAGGGGGGTTCAATATATCTTGGCCATAATATTTTGAACCCCCTCTCCAATACCAATGAAAAATAGAGGGGGGTTCAAAATATCGCGGCAATAATATTTTGAACCCCCTCTCCAATTGGAATGGGAAAAAGGTAGGGGGTTCAAAATATCGCAGCCATAATATTTTGAACCCCCTCTCCAATGGGAATTGGAAAAAGGTAGGGGGTTCAAAATATCGCGGCCATAATATTTTGAACCCCATCTCCAATAGCAATGAAAAATAGAGGGGGGTTCAAAATATCGCGCCATAATATTTTGAACCCCTCTCTAAAGGAAATTGGAAACAGTAGGGGGTTCAATATATCGCGGCCATAATATTATGAACCCCTCTCCAAGAGCAATGAAAATTTGAGAGGGTTTCAAAATATCGCGGCCATAATATTTTGAACCCGGGGTTCAATATTTTATGGGGGGGTTCAATATGTCGCAGCGATATTTTGAACCCGGGTTCATTATATCGCATAATATATTGAACCCGGGTTCAATATTTCGCGGTATCAAAATATTATATGACACCGGTACTAGTATTTGAATTATAATGTGAAATTTTCTTTATAGCATATTGTCCAAGGATATTGTAAAGAATTTCTTAACCTCAGTTATTCAATATAGCAATGTAAATAAGGAATTTTGAAGCTGATTTCTGTCACTTGCATACATTTATACATTGACACATACATGTACTACACAAGTATCTGCTGCTACTGGTAGGTACAGCCTCTGTTGTAAATAACTAAGCATATTAGCTGGTAGATTCTATGCATAAGGCCCCCCCCCCCATCTTCTACTTGTAGATACTGCCCCTCCCAATAATAACTACTAATATATAGACACATGTTTATGTTACATGTAGGTACTGTCCATCCTGTAAAGAGCACCGTGAGGCCACCAAACAGATGTCCATCTGGCGGCTCCCCCACACCCTCATCATCCAGCTCAAGAGATTCTCCTTCAGAAACTTCATCTGGAGAGACAAGATTGACAAAATGGTGGAGTTCCCTGTAAGGTTAGTATTCTGTGCTATCGATTCATTAGGTGATTGGTTAGTGTCATGATGAAAGAGTCATAGGATCACCTACAACCATTTCATTGAATCTGAAATTGCACCTGTACTGATAATGGTATGAACTCTTTTTTAATTTTTGGAAAGAAGACTCTTGTTATCTTTCCAAGCCCCCCAAAAATACATACATTTATTTTTAATTTTTTTTCCCTTCCTATAAACTGTCAAAAAAATCATGTTATTTCTTACATAGCAGTAGCTTAATATCTATTGTGTCTTTTGTCCCCCAGAGGGTTGGACCTTTCTCCATACACAAAGATAGGGGCAGACAAGTCCCCACCTGTGTATGACCTGTACGCTGTGGTCAACCACTACGGGGGAATCCTGGGGGGACACTACACCTCATTTGTACGGACACCTGATGCCAGAGACCCAACCAAGAATGAGCTTGGTAAGTAGGAATCTAGAGGTTGTTGTCACTGGACAAAGAACAGAATATGGTTACAACTTCATTATCGTAAATTATCTTTTAG
Organism: Magallana gigas; assembly: GCF_963853765.1. NCBI lineage: Eukaryota > Metazoa > Mollusca > Bivalvia > Ostreida > Ostreidae > Magallana > Magallana gigas. The sequence goes on from NC_088856.1 coordinate 5,094,950, forward strand.
TACATGTGCCATAACAGAACTAAACTACTTGACGTGTTTGTTTTGAATAGAATTTAATATTTTGTAGTGATGCAATTCTAGAAATAATAAATGTACTGGTGTTAATAACCATAAGAGTTTTTTATGCATCCTATGTCATTTATATTTTAAAAGAAATATGTTGATTTCAATAAGGCAGTTAACATTTATTGATATAACATGAATTGTAGTACATTTTTTTAGTTACTTTACAAACTTTATGGAACTTTTATTATATACTCATCTGATAGGATTGATGATCCTTATCCCAATGCTCTTTGTTTTTTGTAGACTGGAGATTGTGTGATGACAGTCGAGTAAATAACATCAGTGGAGAGAGGAATGTGGTGTCCAGAGGGGCCTATCTCCTGTTCTACAGAAAGAGGGAATCTCTGGTGACCCCCATGCTCATCTCCCCTACCCCAGATTTAGACATCGGTGATCAAAATGTCAACGCCAGCTTCATGTCACTAAGGACAAAAGCCGAGGAAAGCGAGGCGGAGAAAGAGCCGTGTTACATGAAGGACGAGAATCTGATAGAAGATGAAGATGTGACATCCAGCTTGGACAACACGGAACCGGACGACTTCGGGGACGCCTCAGGACTGGATAACCTCCCCTTGCTTGTTGACCACCATTATCCGAGTATGTACGGAGTGTCCGGGGAGGATGAGGTGGATAAGGACTCTGGATACAGCCAGAGTAGATCCAGTCCAGCCGAGGATCCAGGTTATACAGACATGGAGGCGGTAGACTGACCTAGTTATGTAGATTGACCTAATTTATTGGAGATTAGAATCAAATGAATATTTTTACTGGATGATCAGTGTGCTGAGTTTTGTGTGTTATTGCTTGGTAAAAGATTTTTTGAATGTGAACAACTTTGATTATTGGAGATTGCAGATGAAATTTGATTAATGATGTGATGGTGTAAATTTTAAACAATATTAATGTAGAGTAGCATGCCACTATTCAAACAGGCTATTTTAGATAACCTGGTAAAAAAGTAATGCTTGATATCATTTATTTGACAAAAATTCTGGTTGCACACTCATTGCTTGAAACTCTTTAGTGCATTGATATTGTATTCTGGCTTGACTTTTTCCACACTCACAGTGACCTTAAAGATTTCATCTTCAAAAATATGTAAATAGATGCATTTATCTTTTGATTATTATATGACTAAAATCCACAGACCTTAAATGTAGGCCAGTGTCTGGTTCTGATTTGACGTGGATGTTGAGTTGTTCTGTGAACTGTGTGGTAGAGATGATGTTGAGTTGTTCTGTGAACTGTGTGGTAGAGATGATGTTGAGTTGTCCTGTGAACTGTGTGGTAGAGATGATGTTGAGTTGTCCTGGGAACTGTGTGGTAGAGATGATGTTGAGTTGTTCTGTGAACTGTGTGGTAGAGATGATGTTGAGTTGTTCTGTGAACTGTGTGGTAGAGATGATGTTGAGTTGTCCTGTGAACTGTGTGGTAGAGATGATGTTGAGTTGTCCTGTGAACTGGGTGGTAGAGATGATGTTGAGTTGTCCTGTGAACTGTGTGGTAGAGATGACGTTGAGTTGTTCTGTGAACTGTGTGGTAGAGATGATGTTGAGTTGTTCCTTGAACTGTGTGGTAGAGATGATTTGAGCTTTTTATTATGTGATTCATGTTCAGTCAAGTGGACTGACTGTTTAATATATTCAGAACTGTGTTTAATAATACCAAATGAATGAGTTTAGTTCTCCATGTTGACCATGGAAATGTAGTTATTAGTGTAATCAGAAAACTTGTACAGAATGATAAAATATATATTTATGAAGTCAAACTTCTGTGATTTGTGTGAATATTTTTGATTAGTTTTTATATGTTTTGGGCATTACATGTAATTTGTAAATATCTTTGTCCTGTTTCTGGCCTGATATTGTTAATTTATTGTGTCTGAAGTGTTAGGTTTCTACAGGTTTTAATATTTTTGCTTGGTATAGACGATGCCAACAAAATGGATTCTGTCTCAGGCAAAAGTAATCATTCTGAACAAATTACAAGGACAACTTTATTACACTAGTAATTGGTGTCAGGGTGATGAGTTGTCTTTTGCCCTGCTCTAATGCTGTCAGCATTGATGTCTGTATGAAGAATTTTGATTTTTGCTGACAAGTATATGTAGGAATTTTGTTCCCCATGACTTTAACTTCATGAAAGCAATGCATATTTTAGTTTTTTCAGTTATTGCTTGACATTCATAGTGTTAGTATTGGTATAGAATCCGGAATCTAAACTTTAAGATGAATCTGTAGTATGCTTAATACGTGTGTCTCATTGGACATCTTGCTCCTCAACACTGCACACTACTGGTAACCTCAGGGTATACGTACTTAGTTTTACAGTCATCAACAATTCAGTGAATAAAAATCTACAATGTATTGGTGTAGCATTACTTGTAATACATTCAAGTATCCTTAACAATATGTTAAGCCAAATTTTAAGTTTTTGAAAACTTAATTAACATGCATTTCCTCAAAACATGTAGGCAAAGGTGATTTTTTTTCTTCAGTACCTCAAAGTCTGAGAACATTATTTTCTATTGTAAAAATGGTTCTATCCTATTAAAATATTAATCTGCCAAACATTTTTTTGTAATTTAAAGCTCTAAAAAACAGAACACGTCGTTTTCCTTTTATGTTTTTTGTTTTGTTTTGTTTTTTTCCTTCTTACTTTTGCTTCACTGCTGAGGACACGTGTGAACACTGTAGACACGCCCCTTCCTTCAACATGGAAGAAAAAGTGGTAGTTTCACGGTCGTGTGTTTTACGCTCTTTGTTGGGTTAGAGTAAATAGAAGAAAAAATATTACATGGACCATTAAAGACAAGATGCAGTAAAAACTACAAAAGTAAATGGACATTTCTGTTCTGAGAGACATAGATTGATCATACATTGACAAGGAGAGTGCCCGTATAAACCGACATCGTCCACCGAGTTTTGTTTTATTCCTACGATAACAGGAACCAAAAAGCTCCGTTTTTCTCTGTGTTAAATTATATGTATACATTTTTTTTACAGACTTGTTTCATTTTAATACTTATTGTAAATAAAAAGAAGCTGTTAGCAGTGTTGTATATATGATTTGATTCAATGAGACCGTGTCGTTTTGTTGTTGAAAATAAAAATCATCTTTTACTGAAAACTTGTACTTTGTATGATATTGAAATAGCGACCAAATTTCATCGTTTACTAATGTTGTAAAAATTCACTATGTAAATTGACAGAGGAAACTCGAAAGCGTACAATTTTTGTTTATTTGATAAAAATACACAGTATTTTTAATAAAAATATATTCAGTCGCTGTGACAAACAAGTAAAGCTATTTGTAAGGTACATGTATAAACAGGATCCTAAACATTAAGTTGACACGATTCAAGTCGTATGCTTGCTGCCTTCAGAAATTAATGAGAAAAACATAGGCCTATCTTGCTTGTGCTTAAATGCCGACTCTTATGTGCCCTGCAAGTGCAATGTCGTATGCATCTGGTATGTAGGAGACAAGAGTCAAGGTTCCTTATGAACACAGGGGTAATGAAATGGTTTGGCAAGACACAACATCATGTTTGAAATTATACACAAAATACATGTACATATGTACCTTAAAAATATCGTATTGTAGAAATATTGTCTTATGATTTATTACACAGACGTGTACAAAAAGATGTCGGAACATATAGATATATAAACAAATTACACTTTACAAGCACTACAGTAGCGAATGATTGATGATGATATTGTTAAGTAAAAACTTTCGATGGCAGTGAGGGAAATACGGACGGTTTCTCCTAATATCTGTCGTATCGACTACTGGAAGTCGCTCGTGATCGGTAACTGTCGCTACGGTCACGTGATGCAGTTCGAGTTCTTCTGTCCCTGTCCCTTACGGATCCCATTCTATCGCGATGATCTTGTCGATTATCGCTCCTATATCCCTCGCGGTGATCATATCGATTATCGCTCCGATACCCGTCTCGTTTGTCTCTACGATAACTTCCTCTGGTGTCGTATCTGTTGTCACTTTTATAGCCGCTTCTGTTGTCACTACGCCGGCTTCCTCTTATAAAAGAATCGTCACTGCGATAGTGGTTGCGATAATCGTCACGAGTACGATGTCTACTGCTAGGTCTACGATCTGGACCACGACTACTTCGACGCTCCACACTCCTGCTACGACCCCTTTCGTCCCGGCTATGATAATCGCTATCAGATTCCCAGTCGTCGTAGTAATCATCGCGTCTCCGGGACCTGCTTTCAGATCTACGACGAGACCGGTCGACGCTTTGGCTTCGACGTTGCTGTTCCCTGTAATAATCATCGCTTTCGGATTCACGGTACCTCTCGTTCTCCCGACGAGATTCTGATCTGCTCCGAGATCTGCCTGCTTTGTCCGGAACGTCTCGGGTGTCTCTATGGCGCTCATTCATATGACGATAACTGTTAGAAGAGTTATGACTAGAGGAACTTGTTTCTCGATTCTTTGACTTACGTAAACTCGCAGAGCGATTGAAATCGTCGTCATACCCCTTGTTTACATATTCCCGGAAGTAGTTCTTCCCTTCTGTTGTTGACTTCTTTGGTTTAGGCACTGTGTTTTCTGAAGGTTTTGAAACAGTTTGCGGTTTATTTTCTTTGTTCTGACTGCTTTGTACCGATGTTGTCTTCGAAGGAAATGAAGCAGTACTATGAACATTTCTAGCTTTTCCCGACTTTGGAGCATTAATTTTCCCCATTTTGGAATCAGAGCGGAGATCAAATTTCACACTAGATCGCGCATCGTCGGAGAGACCTTTGTCGGGGGCAGACCTATCTCTCCGAACACTCCCATTTAGCTCACCTCTCTGAAGATTATGCATTCTAATTGAACTTTTACCCCCAACGGTAGTATCTGACATTATGGCGTAAGAAACTTTGCTCTCAACCATGTCTGTAGAATTGCTCGTTTCACTAAACGCCCGGTTTTCGAATCCTTGCGAAATGAAGTGTTTGGTACGAGGGCTTCGCCGGATACTGGCTTGTCGACCGGTTAGATGCGATCCAGAAGTGTTTGGATGGGTCGTACTGGGTGGGGCTGGTTGTCTTGACGACGCTGTAAACAAAAGTTGGGTATGTCAATAAAAAACAAAATGTGGCGGAGGACAAGAATACTAGCTGCTACTGACTGGCCTAGACAATATGTGAATGTACTCAATACAAAGACGAACGTTCGTCACGAAAAAGAAAACAACGCATCAATCAGCATGATTAACTTTTATTCAAATTTTGTTGCAGCCTTATTGATAACAATCCCCCAGCTCGGCACGGTACACTCAATATACATGATATGTGAAAAGGTAAAATTCTCAAAAATAACATAAAATCTAGGAGGTAAACATGTATGAATAAATTTGAAAAGAAGAAACATTTGAACGACCAAGTGAAAATCTGATTTATAATTCACAGTATGATATGGATAACAACTTAGATAAAGTTTTGAAGAAATTCATTGTGTTGTTCTTATGACAAGAAAAAATCCGATAGTCTTGAATAACACTTGAACGGACAAACGTACACATAATGAATACCAGTAATGACCATTCTTGTACAAAAAGTTACAGCTAGAAAAAAAAAGGTACAACTTTGAAAATCCGAAATGGTGAGTAGTATTCAATGGACACATCTATTTATAGTAACAGTCTCGATCACGTGACCAATGAACATGTATACACATGTATATAGTAACAGTCTCGTTCGAATATGTATCTTATATACAAATTGTATAAAAAGTAGCACTTTTAAATAAAAATCATTCGCATATATGAATGTTGGAGTTTGAAGTCCAGTGCTTCAATCATACCATACAACCAGCTACAGTGTATAAATCAGTCATTATATAATATATGAATCGAGTCAAATGTCTATATTGCGTCATACGCGGCATCCTATATATCAATATGATATGTGTGAAACATATATGTACAGGCATATCGTTGACATCTACATCTTTGGCTAAATGTGGATACATAGTGATATGTTAGTGTTCATATTTTTTCTCACATACACACTAAAAAAGTATAAAAGCGACGAATACCAATGGTTCGTCAAAATTCCATATGCATAGTCCTTCAATTTAAAATAGATTAAGTATATCTTATACAAATTGCGTAAATTTTACTAATTAAACGCTATAAAATTTGTCTATTTCTTTAATTTTTGCATTTTCTTTACTTCGTCAAAAATTGGTAAATTTGCAGATTTTTTCTTTTCTCGGGATCGGGAGCGATGGGATCCGCCATGATGCCCGTGGTGTCCATGGTGACCGTGAGACCCCTGAGATGATTGGTCAGAATGATCGTGATGATGATGATGACGCTGCTTCCGCGCTGAGCGGGTAGACGACCTGCTCTGACTGCGGCTCCGACTTCTACGTATACTAGCTGCGTTAGGATTCCTCTCAAATCGACTTCCATACGTCATGCCCGTGTCCGAACTATTCTCAGTCCTAGAAGGGGAATAACTCCTGTCAGTTCTCGTGCTCCGAGTATAATTTGTTGCAGTTTCATCGTCGTCAGAAAATCGACGACGGCCGGCGGCTCTCCCCAGGGACTGAGACCGACCACTCTCGTCCGTGAACGCCTTGTTAGTGAACCCCGGCCCGTCCTCCACACTGGAATCACTAGTTTGACTATTGGGTCTATTCCGACGACCCCTGTCCGACCTTTCCTGCCTCGCTTTAATGGGATCAGGGTTCATGCTAAAGTTTTTAATTCTCTGCGCACCCGGAAGTTCTCCTTTACTTTGTTGATATGACGCAAAATCGAAATCACAGCTATCGTCCGTGCTACTGACCGAGGCGCTGTAGCCGGGGTTGTCATGGCCGCTGTCCTCTTCTTTGTTGTTGCGCCGGCGACTTCTTCTTTGGGAACCCTTTAAGATTCCGTTTGTTTTGGGTTCCGGTAGTTTGATTTGTTGGTAATCGTTCTCCGGGGGGTCATAAGGTCGGTGCCTCCTGGAGTACGAGCCGCTGAGGTTCGGAATGGTCTCCCGATTCCTCTGTCTGTCTCCTTCACGTTCTATGACAACCGATGGGTCTGATGCCGCTGAAACAAAATCAGATTATTACACTGCAATAACTACCGAGAAACAGTACTTAACTACCCAGAGTATTCAACCATCAGACTAACTACAGGTTACACACATGCCATCTACAGAGACTCGCTTCGAGCTGCCAAGAACTTGGAGATATCGAAGTGCTCGAGCCATCAAGAGTTACAATGTACCTCTATAATAACATTCTAACGCCATTTTGTTGCCGTTGGGATTTTGTTTTACAATATATAAAGACATCTTTCGGTAACTGCACTTCTTGAACAAGGATATTCTACATAATCCATTTTAGGATACATCTGGTATGTTTGTATGGCTCAGACGGTGGTTAAGAAACCGGGAAAAAAATAAATCCGCGTATATTTTAAAATTGTTCTTTAACGCATCTTTAATGTTAATTTTTTAGATAAAAAATGAGTGCACATCGTAAGTACATTGTGTCATTTTGAATGGATTTTCCGCGTTGATACTAATTTTTAAGATCTGACACATGCAAAAATGTGTTAAAAGATACCGAATAAACAAAATCAGACAACATTGACCGAAATGTCGGCATGTAGGTGTCTCCTCCTCTTTCAAAGACTGACATCTGGACAATTCTATTCCAAATGAAGCTTGCATATGATTAACTTTTATCAAATGATTAAAAATACTAGTAAAGGTTTTGTGTAATAATTACATGTATAAGGAGAGAAACATTTAAAGGCCTCAAATTTCACTGACACCAATACATGTACCGAATTTCGTGGACCGCAAGAACTCTTCAAACGTGAAGGTATAAAAGATGAATGGTTACATGTATATTGTCCACTGCGACAAGTTATACGGTTCAGGCTTGATTAGTTATTGTCTATTTCTTTAAGGATATTAAAAGGATATTGACAATTTGACCAGTTTGATATTGTTTTATCCAATCTAAAAATAGTTTAAGGTAAAGCATACTATAAAAGTCTGTCCCAAGATATTTATGTTGCACATTTAGACGATTTTTAATGAAAATACACATACCTCTGAAAGAAGTGCGATTGAAGTCGATGAAAGGGAAAGTTATCAAGATAACTTCATTCACACATTATCATTTTTCCCTCCTAAAAATTCACAGGAACGAAAACAGATTTCCTACGGAGATTTATAATGGGGAATGATGACATCTTTTCTCCTTTCGAAAGTCACTCGGAATACCTCGCACAATTTTTCATCGCTATCATCCGGGCACCTTCATCTCTTTAGCAATGGAAAATCCCCGTAATTTTTTTATTTTTAGTCGTGTATTGTAACCTGACAAGCTAGAGGGAGCATTTCAAAGGGGAAACTTGGGAATTTTTTTTCTACTATTGTATGAACATCGTCTGAACCGAGAGGTATTTTAAATATGATATGGAAAATACGGCAAAAATATCTTGGGACAGCCAATATTATACATGCATACTAAAGAGCATAAAAGTACAATCATAAAAGCACAATCATTAAGAGATATGATAATCCAGTAAAATTTCATATTACATTATCTTATATCAATAGATTAAACTTATTTTATCATTGTTGTGAATTGAAGGTCGGTGGTAGATTAAATTTACAGGAAAAACATCGGAAAGCAATCTCAAGTTAGATTCTCGAAATTGAGGACTATATGTAATTGTCAACATATTTGAACAGATGTTTAAATTGTCTTAAATTATATTTGCTAATGGTTTAAAACCATATACTGCTGTGGTTTTTCTTTTTAATCATTTTCTGTGCAAGAGATATATTTTAATTTGCTCTACCACCGACCACGTGACAATGTTACTATTTATAGTTACCTGTAGTAAAGACGCTGGGCTGTAGCTGGCGCATTTTTTCCTCCTTCTGCTGTGCCATCTGCCGACAGACGAAGAAGCAGACGACAGCGATGATGATGATGAGGAAGGCCACCACGCCCACCGCGATGCCAATAATGGCACCCGTGCCGACACCCCCTCCCGCCGTGTCGGTAACTTGGTTGGGCACTTGACCTGAAGAGCAAACAGGGACAAGAGGTCATTAAAACGGACACAGTGGCAGTAAATCACATCGCACTTGCTGAAAACTACCTGTATTTGTGAACACAAATTGGAGCTACCGATAGATTAGAACCAAGAATTTGAATTTGCGTATCACTAGTTGCTGCACTATTTCAGATTTGTGCATCAAAGCATTTTTGAGGGGAAAACATGGGGTTATAAACTACTGAAACATCCTATGATCATGGTGAATATGACAGTTAAATATGTGCCGTTCATAATGCCAAATTTCACGAAAAATGATGTTTACAATTATTTCTTTCATTTTGATGTTTTAAACATTTACTAAAAGCATTTTCTTTCATAGCATTATGAAACTAATTGTTGGCTATGAGGTTTATTCAACGATATGCAAACATAACCTTAAAAATGGGAGGGAATTATCATTTTTGTTGAAGAAATGATCTCTGAAACAAATGTTTGTTTGGATGACATATCACAGGTCAATGGCGCGTTAGTTGACCTGTTTATAATTCTCCCCATGACACAACTATTCAAACAAGACTAGTTCAACAAATAAATAATAACGCAAATCCATGCAAAGGTTGGGGTACTTGCTACTTACCGTAATCAAGTAAAAATTCATAAATTTAGTTGAAAATAGTTAATTTTAATTTCGTTAACTCTAAAGTTTTTAATTTGGTTTGCAATTGAAAATTCCCCAAAGCGTCGGTGAAATGTAAACAAGCCAAAAATTATCCCAATTTACGTTTAAAGATATCAACATGTAATGGACGCTACACAAGATAACATAAAACGGATACTTACTATTAATAAATCGCCATAATAAATATAATCAAGTCATAATGAAACAGAAAAAAGACACAGAAACAACACCCCGACAGCAATGCATTAGTCACTCCATTCAGTTTGCTCCGTTTATGCGACTGTACGGGACATATCGATATACCTTGGATACACAGGTATGTCCCGAGCAAGGAACACCTGGAATGGCTACAGGTAGATTGGGGTCTGTGGGCAGGTATAGGGACTAAGTTTACACAGGGCCAGATAACGCCAGTGCTGATTGGACGTTATACACACGAGTGTTAACGTTACGAAAGTTTGCGGTTATCATTCAGCAAAGAAATAAGGCAACAAGGGTTTGTTTTCTTTTATTAATTTCCAGGATACACTTCTCTGACCGGAACTCTTCTAACATAAATGGAAGTTTTCTTGACAACACTTGCCAAGATCTCCCCGGGGTCAGAGTATCGAAGCGTGTTGATTTACCTTCAATGGTAGTGAGGATGAGGTTGAAGCTGTAGGCCTTAGTACTGCCAGACCCCTTGTCCAGGCGCACTATCAGGTTACCGGTTCGAGTCGTGAAGGTCCCCCCGGCGGGAGTGGTAGGCAGGCAGGTCAGCGTTTGCTGTGAGTAATAAACAAAACAAGGCTAATTATGCATTCATGTGTTTTCCTCATTTGTTAAGGTCCTGTATCGTGCATTTAAATGAGGATATCTTTAATGAGATAATTATACATAGCAAAGCATTTCAAGTTAGAGTATTTCAGGCATTAAAAGTCTACACTAACTCATAAATGGGATGGTATATTAATACATGAATGTATCACATAGAGCAAGGTCTATAAACATTAATAAAATCATACCTATGGATGATATGATTATTACGTGTGTCATGCATATATACACCTAAAGGCCTCGCTATTACAGACGTACATTACATGTACCATATAAAGGCCTATCAGACATTAAATAGTATATGCATGTATTCGTAAAATGAGCATTATAAGCGATTCCTACCACTGGGTATTTCTGTGTGTTGTCGTTGTCATAGAAGAACAGTTTGGCCGTACAGTCCTGTACAGACAGATGCTGGACGTACACACTAAAAGAGGAGTCGGTCCGGAACTTGACGATACAGGACGCTGCCCCTCCCGAGGTCACGGGGTTGGGATCGGCCTTCAGGTGGAAGATGTCGAACTGGGACACGGTGAACTCTCTCCCACAGTCCCCGCCGTCAAAATCAACTGTAAACAACAACATTTATCCTAACATAGCAAAGAGGCTGAGCTAGCTGTAAGGCAGTCACTAAACGGATACTCAATAACTGACAAAATAAATAATACATATATTAAAAACCGTGTACACCTGTATATTATTAGAAATTAAGACATACACCACTGTACATATACTAATGTTGTAAACAGTATACATGTATGTCATGTGAATGTGAACATAATTGAATTATTATCTATGTAGATTTTACTTGCCTATAAAGTTAATCCCTTCCAAAATTCGTTCCCATGTATTTAGATAAAGAAGTCGTAGTAGAATATCTTTTGTTTTGAACAGAAATGAAATTAAGATTCTCTCTTTTACGCACGCAGAGCCTAAGGGAATTTTATATTAGAAAAGAGATTAATAACTTCTTCCTCACGGCAGGCTTGTCGATACAGTAAAATGTAGAACACTGGAGAGTGAAGGCAAATAGTCATAAAGTCAATTAATCTACTTAATTTATACAAATTGGGGGTAATTTATCATTGGAGGAATTAAGGTTCGCAAAAAAAACTCTCTCGTTCATTGTTTACAAAAAAAATATGTGACCTGTATTGTCCCCTAACTAGTTCAGATGGGAAGAAGTGACTGGTTTGTCACTAGACTGTGATGTCAACGTTTCGCAGTGGGCAATCCTCTATAGTGTCTTTCACATATCAATAATATATATTACTTTATACGAAATCTATTTCCGTTAAAATTTTTCGTCTTTTAGTGCCCATGGATGCATAAAACCCCCTGTTATGTACTGTTGAGCTGGAACAATCACTGTGAAGTTGCGACCTCCTGGTTAATGCTATATGTCATTAAAGAGAAGACAGCTGTGTGTTCAAGGTTGCAAAGGTAATGAATGGCGAAACAAAGGTGACACCGGCCCCCTTACAACAACTGCCCCGGGGAAACTGGTCCGCCTCATAGCCTGTCTCTATATTCCCTTTGTTCCAGGCATGTTAGTAGTATGTAGTACGTTTGGAACATTTTTACGAACAGACATAAAAAATTTGTTTTCTATGTAACGTACATCTTCTCATCGTCCTAGTGTTATCCAAATACACATTATTGGAATTATTAGTAAGAGATTGGTAATGTTAAGGGAAAGGGCGATCTAAGTTTCTGAACTTGTGCCCAATCCCAATTTTAAATATTACGTAAGATAAAAATACGTTCAAATCACACATTTTTTGTTGTAAGATTTTGTTTTGCATTTACTTTTACATTTGTCCGTATATTACTTCTAAATTTTGGCCTGCAGTTGTCTAAATTCTCTTACAGTAGTCCAAATATTGTCTTCAGTTGTCTGATATTGTCTTGCAGTTGTCGAATTTTGCCTTGCAGTTGTCGAATATTGTCTTGCAATAGTTCAAATATTCCTCTACAATAGTCCAAATACGCATAGTCTTCCAACAGTCCAAATATAGCCTCGTAGTTTTTTAGATATATTGATTTACATTTGTTGAATATTGTCTTGCAGTTGTAAAACATTACCTTACAGGAGTCTAAACAATGTATTGCAATATTCCAAATATCGTTTTGCAGTTGTCTAATTTTGTCTTGAAATAGTCCAAATGTCTGAATATGTATTGTCTTACAATGGTTCAAATATTGTCTTGCGATATAGTCCAAATATTGCCTTCAAATTGTCTAATATTGTCTTCCAGTTGTCTATTATTGTATTGCAGATGTCAAATATTGTATTGCAGTTGTCTGTTATTGTATTGCAGTTGTCTTATATTGCCTCATAGTTGTCTAATTCTAGTGTTGCCTTGCAATAATCCGAATATTGCTCTACAATAATTATCCGAATATTGCTTGCAATTTTGTCCTACAGGAGACTTTTAATATGTAACCAATGAATAATTGTTTATAATAAGAATAAATATCTAAAAAAGATTTAGAATGTCATAATCACGGCGCCTCTGTGCATTTTCGTGTCTGATGGACATGAGCCCAGCAATGAGACATGGGACACTACTTAAGTTCAGAACGGTTACCTAGGAGTCACGCATCACATATCGCCCGTGTAAGCCGAGCAGACGGACTGCTTCGTCATGAATGTCTGTCATTGATTGGTTAGTCAGAGGGTGGTGCCCAAAGTCTGACCCCCTCCTACACCCTCCCCCACTCTAATTCTCTTATAATATGTCAAAGTGTATGTTCGCATCCTACAAAAACTACCCGATAGCCTAGTAATTGTGTTGTTGTGGTTTTTTTGGTCTCGAAATATTCAAGTTTGCACTGCATAAAATTACTCGTGTACTTAGGTGTGTAGGTGGGTTGTATCACACAAAATATTTTATGTAAACACCTATGATTTTTAGCGTGTGATTTCGTTTCTACAACATACAAACGAAAAATGTACCACAAATAATTTATAGACAATTTCATGTAATGGTTATGTAATCAGAGGTAATCAACATGTTATGAAAACGAGTGATATTTTCCTAGTATTATTTAACACGTGTTTTGTCTTTTTATTCCCATGCATACAAGGTAAATAAGTGTGCATTTACCTGGAGGACACATGTTACATAATAATTATCTGTTGTACATTTCATTTGAGTGACATACTGATTCCTCAACACTTACCTCGAATGTCTATACCCATGTTCTCAGGTGTTATGACGGCCAGCAGAAATAGGAAGAGGGGAATCTTCTTCAATTCGCGCATATTTTTATGCAGTTATGTGTTTATTGTTTTTATATGTTAGTTTATGGCACAAAGAATAAATTCATAACCGCATGCGTTGACCTAATTTTTAAACCGAGGGAGGGAAAATGTTCATTGTATTTTTTGTTCCAAAAGTACATGTATATGAAGAGCCATTTTTGAAGTCACATCATAGTTGTTTTCAAACGAAAGGGGACGCCCGATAATCAAATAACAAGTGGAGATATGCTCTAATCTGATAATCCGAAACACCAAAATAACGCTACAGATTGCACAGGACGGTCATTAACACAGCACAGGTAATCGGACAGGTAAATCATTAATCCGCACACGTATCACAACTGTTATTCGTCCAACTGACGGATTATCCAACAGATATTATATATAACATGATTTGATTTAGAAAGCTCTCCGATGATAGTCATACTTCCGTAATGATTCTAACTATGGAAATCGCCATGTTGGAAAAATTGATACACCTGGTGGACACAGGTAATAAACATCAAGTGGCGCCGACTAGCGAGAACTATTTCTTCATACTGTGTGTAGTCTATTAGAGCCAAAGGAAGATAACTCATGAAGTCTTCTTATAGGACATAAATATGTTTTAATCAGATTCATTCAAAATTGCATTTAAAACAGAAGAACGCATGGTTTTTTTTTGGGGGGGGGGGGTTTTTTATATATATAATTATTTTTTTTAGTCATTGTGTGCTTGCAGTAGAAAGTATTTGAAAAAAATAATATATCTAATATTCAAATTTCCAGGACTAAATCACAATAGAAGAGAAATTGGAAAAAGACAGCACGGTCCATGAAAGTTTCGAAGAATCATTTTCAAAGGCAGCCACCCGTACAAAATATATAGGTCAGCGACATTCAAACTTGTTTCGTGTGTGCACGGTATTACGCGGTGATCATGTCTTTTTTTAAATCCCCGTATGTGTAACCCCGGGTCGCTGACCTCATATAGGAGTTTACCTGAGTTACTCAGGCAGATGTATGCTATGGCTGAAAGGTATTCTCCCTAAAACTATAAATTGTTTCAACTCCAGACTGTTACACAAGATGTAGATGTGAGTTCAAATGATAGTGCAGTTTATTACACCTTAGTCATCAAATCCCAGCTCATGTCTGTGTCCTTATTATCTAGACATCTACCTGGTACACGTGTATCTGTAGGAATTTTGTAAATGATAGTCCAGGTACATTCCACACTATTACATAGGTGTGCACTCCCATAATCAATAATTCATACAAAAAATATCACATTTGTAGTTTAAGAGTGAATCATATCGACAGAAAATAGTCAATATATCCTCCTTAAATTGAAATTATTCGTTTAGTTATTGAATTTCTTTCGAAACATGTACACGTGTGATAATCTAGTATAATTATAAGCACATATACTGGGTACCGCGTAAACTTGTGTATTGTTCTAAAGAGTCAGTGAACGGGTACATGATACCCATGTACAAGTCTACAGTCAACTGTGTCCAGGTAGATAGGATTACATCATCACAGGTATACACGAGGTTACATGTACAATATTAAATACAATGACCCACAGTCCATCCAATACAATACAACAACATAAAACACACACTTACCTTTTCACAGGTAGATGCAGGTAAATCCCCGTGTATTCCGGAAGCAGCACACACCTGAATCATTGATCCTGCCCGGCAAACAGGATGTGATCGACAACTTCTTTCACCGACTAGTTGTTTACTTTGATTTGTCATAAGTTTTACACGAGAGTATTATAAATTATACCCACTTATCTCTGATTCTTATTTTCCATCGACATACATAACGTACCTGTACTTTTACTGACGATAAAGACATCAATACGAGGTGTTGAAGTTCAACCAATTGGATACTTTAAAAATCGATACATTTTTAATAGTTTCTCCCAAATTGTTCTTTTTTTTTTAGTTTAAAAGACGCGCTTTTAAATAACATAAGAGAATATATTACAAAACGTGTAGTTTTATTCTTCAGTTTTTGGAGGAGGGGGAGGGGGGGGGGGCGTGTAGGGGTTTACTGGGTAGGATGTCCGGGTTGAGAGAAAGAACTCGAGGACTAATGCATTGCTGTCTTTTCATAACAAAGTAGCAGATATTAAAAAAAAAAAACATATCGCTGTGTTTCATAACATAAACAATGTGTACACATCTGTCAGAGCATGTCTCGTATAACTGTTCTGACTGTCCCCAGGGCAAATTCCTAGACAAAGGGGTTGCACAACATACAGAATTAAAAAAAATAATAAAACCTACCATTTTGTGGGACGGTCCATTCTACCAGCACAAGAAGCAGGAGACAGCAGATCCTGTTTATATTGAAACTCGCCATATTTCCCTCACTACCATCGAATTCCTCCTCAAACCGCCATACTTCTGCTATTTAAAGTTCCTTTCGTTTTCAATAATCCGATCCGTTATAATCCACTGAGCTATCGCGAGAGATTGAGTGTCATTATGAATTAATCCAAATTCAGACACTAATCAACTGTACTGTTAATTATGGACTAATTAGATTCTTGAGGACCGTTCACCTGTCCAACAAATGGAATCGAGAATACTATAAACACACGCTGTGGTCATGTAAATTTAAAAATCCATGACCTCAAATGTTTACGACATGCGTAAAACAAATATTTCATTGAGTCAAATCAATCGATAAAATCCCATATAAACACACGCCTTCACACCTGTGTGACTCATAGACTCGGGGACCTGACCACGCCGATTTCGACAGGATCAGCTGTGCTCATAAATTCCAAAATAAAACTGAAAGAGACTCGTATAATTCTTTAAATAACTCCCGATATATCGGAACACAATTCCGGATTGGAAGCCCTGTTTCCCGTCCTGGCGGCCTCTGACGATATTGTGACAGACGGGCCTAGTGGAGGACTAGTGTTTGTGATGTCATCGACTGTCGCTCTTCTCCTGGCCTGACTGAGACGAATTATGAATGACCTTGGTTGAATGTCATACGATTGACAAAAATTTCACCTCAAGGCTTTATGTTACACCTTTTGTCAAATTTCTGTAGCGTCAACGAAGAATCGTTTTAATAGCAGATTCTCGAGTGTAAAAGTAGCAATATTTGCATACGAAGCAATTTTTCCCATATTGAACGCACCAGTTAGATTATACACGAACAAGGATACAGTACTTTACAAGAGAATGATTTTACCAGTGTATCAATATGCATATTAACTCGTATGTTATGATGTTAGTATATGGAATTTATATACTACGAGAGTAACATTTTAATAAAGGCACAAGTGTCTAAGATCCCAGCGAGAGGAGGAAGTGAAGAATTGTAGATTTCTTAACAAACTAAACAATATTAGTTGTCATAGAATTGGTAAACATTGCGGACATTTTCACCCCCTACTTTTGATGAAAATAAATGCGTTTATGAATCATCATTAACATACTTCCTCGTTTATGGAAACAAAGAAACGATAATTAAAGGTTAGAAACAGCGCATGTACCCATTGTTCATTTAGAGAATATACAATTCACAAAAAACAAGAAATACATATTTTAAAAATTAATATCAATATTTTTTAAGCATGTTTGAAAGTGTTGATTTTTAAAATTCCAAAGAAAATACTATACATTAAATGAATTTTAAAAGTTGTACGGATGTTGACAGAATATCAAAAAAGGACATTACGTATCTCTGCGCCTCATTTTTAACTCATGCACTCTAACTCGAATTGCTATTATTTCCTTATTCTTCTATTTTTTGTATAATAGTACACATAATATTCATTTTCACCTTAAATTTCTCAGTTTCTACATGTTGATCAAACTATCACCAATCAAATCTACGCACTTTAGAACTTTAGATACTACATGCAGTATAATTCTTTTGAGACTACTGTATAGTAAGGAAAAAACTCCTTATATCATAGCACCAAAATTTGAAATCTTATACCTTTATACAAAATTGTCCTTCTAAAGGAGAATAAAATAGTATGGTTTGAACATATTTTATTGCATAAACATATACAAATGGTTCCAACACAAGTTCTTACAACTTACGAGGTTCTTACCAAGTATAACAATTTACAACTGTATAGTAGTTTAGAATGGAAATTACATAGAAATGGATATTACCAATTTAAAAATAGTTAAGTTATTGAACAAAAGTACATGTAAAAACAGTTCTGTTGAATTTGGTCTAGGCAGTAAAATTGAAATTACGAGAATCTGCCACAATCTCTTATAAATCTTTGAACAGCTAAAAAAAAATATGCTGGTTTAAATTGACACTCAGAGATTCATCTTCCCACAAAAGTAAATGACAATTAATATTATTATACTTTCATGTTAAATACTGAAATCTGATTGGTTTAGACGCAGTTGGTAATCCGTTCTATTACCCTCAGCGTTAGCAACACACTTGGCAAAGGGTAACACAACGAATTGCTATATGCGCGTAAATTATCCGCGTGCGGTTCGCCGTAGAATTCACTTCATTTCTATATAAAAGCAGTAAAATTGTCTTGAAAGATAAGATATTCAGTAACATTACAAATTGTTACATGCGCGAAAATTATGCGCGTACGGTTCGCTGTAGAAATCACGTTATTCCCATGCATATAAAAGCAGTACGCGTAAAGTTTTCTTAAAAATTAAGACATTCAGTATAATAAAATAAATAGTGCCTGTTTGGGAGGATAACAGTTGAAATTGACACCACGAGAAAACCATTGTCAACCGAAGCGAAGCGGAGGGGAAATTGACACCACGAGAAAACCATTGTCAACCGAAGCGAAGCGGAGGTTGACAATGGTTTTCTCGTGGTGTCAATTTCAACTGTTACCCTCCCAAACAGGCACTATTTATATAATGTTAATTTGATTAAAGTTCAAAAGGTTTGAAAACAATTCATTTCGTGCATTGGTATAAATTTTACAACCAAAAAACAAATGATGAGAATCTTCTGATAATCCACATTGGCAATTAGGGCTTTCAATAATATTTTTTCTGAAAAGGTCGAAGTTTAAGATACAGTTATGTCTAAGTTTTGTGTGTATGATGTTAAGTCGTCTCTTGCCGAAGCAAAAATAGGACGGAGGTTTAATTTGGTTTAATTGAATACCGCTTTTGAAACCTGTAAGGGAGGAATTATTTCTGATAAGTAAACGTAAACTATTCCATTTTTTTATTATTAAAATAGTATAAAAATAGTCACGACCACCCGACCCTCTTAAGGTGGAATAACACACCTGGAAAAAGTCAAATTAACTGTAAATTATTTGATTGTGAAAGAAACTGTACATATGTCAATTAAGCAAAACATTTGCAGTTTGGGAAAAAATTGAATATCTAAAAAATTCAATTCAGTAAGTAACAACAAAAACCCATGCGGGATTCGAACTCGTGATGTACGGATCACAAGTCCGACACTTTACCCACTCGGTTATGGAGAAAGTTTAACTGTCGATAAAATCCTTTTAATAAAACAAAATGGTGTTTCGATCAGAGGTCAACCATTTTGTGATGAAATCATAATGTTATTCCACCTTAATGAGACCAGTCCACCATAACATCCTCACGGAGATCACACTATTACAAATGAAGTGGGTTGTTGTTGTCGCTCTTTGCCCTCATAAGAAAATAAACATTTACAAAATCAGACATTTTAAACAGATGGATTGTAGAAAAGGAAACAATGTTATTTAAGTATAATTTGAAATTGCAGTGTGTGAAATATTTCCAAGAAGTACATGGTTGAGAGAAGCGATTATGAGACATATTTAAGAATACTAGCGATTTGCCGCATGAAACTTGTGAATTTGCTTCATACTACTCATAAATACGTTTATCTGTTATCCACTACTGACATTGTAGATCTACAGATGTTTGAGATATATCCAACAATGTTTGATCTACTATGCTCAATTACATATTCGATACACAATCAACTGATGCTTTAATAGCTATCCTTTAATGTTTTATACACCCTCTATGATTACAAATACATTCAATTTGATATTCTATAATATCATAACATGTCTTTCTCTACCATCTACAATATTTTGGATGTGATATCGTCGATAGTCCATAAATCATACCATGTCCTAAAACTAGCACTATACATAATGCACTATGCACAAATGCTATATGTACCCTCTTCCTATGTTTGATCAATACTATCCCCGAATGTTTCCTGTGTTTAATCAATATTATTCCCGAATGTTTCCTGTGTTTTATCAATACTATCCCCGAATGTTATATGTATCCTCTTCCTACTTGTATGTTTGATCAATACTATCCCAAAATGTTTCCTGTGTTTTATCAACACTATCCCCGAATGTTATATGAATCCTCTTACTATGTTTTATCAATACTAGCCACGAATGTTATAATATGTATCCCCTTCCTACTTGTATGTTTGATCAATACTATCCCCGAATGTTTCCTATGTTTGGTCAATACTATCCCCGAATGTTTCATATGTTTGATTAATACTATCCCCGAATGTTTCCTATGTTTGATCAATAATATCCCCGAATGTTTCCTATGTTTGTTCAACACTGGCCACGAATGTTTCCTATGTTTGATCAATACTCTTCCCGAATGTTTCCTGTGTTTTATCAATACTTTATTACAGGTATTTGAATAAGCTTGTCACTACATAGTTGAAAACATAATATATGTATATGAATCATTCATGAATAAAAGATTTAACCAATCGTGGCTAGTATTGATCAAACACAGGAAGAGGATACATAACATTCGGGATAGTATTGATAAAACACAGGAAACATCCGGGGATAATACGGTTACATTGTTAAGTGGTCATTGATGTCTTTTAATTTTGATGTTGACTATGATTACTTCGTTACCAACCGAAGCCTTAGTTACATTGACTGTACGGATCGACCGATGACAGTGTTCCAAATAGTCGTAGTATCTTTGCATATATAGAAGAATTGGCTGTTCCTTCTATGCAATTTACTAATCAGATTAACACTACCAACAATTTACCTACGTTAATTAACTCTTACGCTAACGAGGGTTATGTATTTTTTTTTTTTTTCTGAAATGCTCCCTACCTTCATACGCACATGAACCACAACAGAAAACGTACTATATTTTAAAAAAAATTGTCAAATGCATGTATTTCTATAATATCCAAGAAGAATTATCATAACGATTCTTTCACTTTTTGCAAATATATCAGAATATTTCGCTTAAATTATGAATTGCTTTTAACATTACCACAATTATTAGGTTTATTTTATGCCCACATAAAGGAACTCAACTTTGGTCATGGACCTCTACATGCACGTGTAGCTATAACGAACGCAATAATTATTGTTTTTTCCATGCTACGGATTTCAAATTCAATTTCTAGTATACATTTACTAGTATGAACAAAAGCGTTAACGTTCCATATAAAGTCAGAGCAGATAAATATATACCGATCGAGAAATATTAGGTGAAATTATCGAAATTAAAGGCGAATTACTGACCGTAAATTTCTTTCTAATGATGGACAATCGAGGCATTATTTACTTGTAGCCTGCCATTTAGTTATTGTACAGAGACCAACCGGGCGGATTTTCTGCGCACGTCCATGCAGCAGATGCACGTGCTGACATCTACTGGTGTGCCCCGTGATCTACACGTGTTACAGAGGCTTCTGTGACCACCGTTTATGTGTGTATTTATGTGATGACTGATGAATTGAAAAATTTCACTGAAGAAGTTTAAGAAGATCGAGAAAATTATTACTTCCGGTTTGTCATTTCACTTGGGTTTTCAAAAAGAAAGGTTGTAATATGGAGCAATTTGCTTAAAGTGAATTTTGCCTGTGAGTATATTTTTTAACCTAAGCATACGAGTTTTTTCTTACTTCTTGTAAATGCAGCTTTATTCATTGAGACAGTTATTCTAAAACTAACTGTACATAGTACAGATTGATAGAAAACCGGTTCTAAATAAAGATATATCAATAAGTCAAATAATATAAATATTCACCGAAAAGCATTTAGCTAAGTACACACAAACGCAACTTCTCAGAAAAATTAACTTCCCCTCTCTGTTTCAGACCGCATTCATTTTGAAGTGGTTTCCAGCTAACTGGTTTGTTTTAATATGTCAATGTAAGTGTTTATAATCTTTTGTTTTTATCAAGTAGCTTTTGTGAGTCTACATAAAAATGAAGCACAATCATTATGACATTATATTTAGTAAGACACAAGTACGGTATATACATTTTTACTTTTTTACGAATCAGGTCCGCAGGAATAATCGCAGGAATTGTGATTGGCTCGGTCCTCGGAGTGCTTCTGATTGGCTGCTGTTTCGCCGCGATGTGCCGACATTTGTTCCCGAGGCATCACATGAGTTATCCACCGATCATCGGAGAACATCACGGAGGGCACCATGGAGGACATTATGGGGGTCACCACGGGAGACACCATTAATTTACGTCATCAACACGTGGTGCACAATGTCCGGCAGATGCCTGTGGCAGCTGAAATTACCGCCCGAATATATCATTAATAATTTTGGCAATTTTGAAGTTGTTGATGGGACTTTTTATCTTTCATCGGGATGCAATTTCAGTACACTAAAACTAAAACAGAATGTTTTATAACCGATGCACATATCCTTTCTTCGCAATATTCAAAAGTCAAGAATAGATTGACCTTACACTCTATGAATTGCAAAACAATTTTTCAGAAATTCTGATTATTTGTTTTTTATTCGAGGTTTTGGAGTGTGTTTGTTTGAAACCCCACTGTATTCCAACCACACACGTCTTCTAGAAATTCTTCAGTTTTGGCAAAACAATAGTCACTCCTGCAAACCTTTGACTTTCGTAACCTGGTCTGGTACCATTTGCCAGGGTTTTAACTACCGGAGTGCTTATGAGTTAATTACTTGAGTCAAAATAAATGAATGATTTCAATGGTTTAACTGTCATTGACGTTTTGTTCGACTCCCTTAAAGTTGTGCTAGTTTAATAAATTTCAAAGCGTTTCATGTACATGTATATAGTTCAAAATAATAAATAAATAAATGCTTAAGAATATGTTTCATTCTTCATAGTAGATCTAGATAATCAAAATAATCAAAAGAAAATTGCTTTATTCGTGATATATGGGCCGGTCACAGGTCAGGGTGCACGGGGCGGCATGGTTTCTTCTTTGAAAGTTGTCGCATTAGGAAATCAAAAATGTTCGAAAAGATTATATTTGAGTTACAAACGACGGATTGTATAAAATGTGATCTAGACCAATATAGTCAATGACAGTTTATAGAATTATAAAACATGAAAACACTTGTTAGAAGCTTAATATTCTGAGGAATAAATTGTTCCCGGATGTACGGGTTATCGGACCTTGCTAAGGGTTAAGTGCATATGTCCTTTATCTTTATATACTATGGAGCAATTGTCGAATACCTACTCTAACAGATATTTAAAAAAACCAAACTTTGTATTTTCATAACTATTTTCTGTTTTCCACAAGCATAGTGATCCAGCTTTGCTCATCAAGACTGCTTATATCTGTGTAGATATGTTTATATCATTATGTCTTGGACTTCTTGTACTGTGAAAATAATTGAATTATGTTTCCAACAACGTATAAATTTGATTGATTTCATGCAGTTTATCCTGTATAACTGTGTGTGTACTAAATACAATGGACCAAGACCACAGAGACGCATTGTTCTTGATTGTCAACACTCTGGTAAGGAGGAAGTGATTCTGTGTTTGTTTAGAGTTGAGTCCTATCCTCATATATGTATTACATGTACTAGTATGATAGTAAAGTATTGTATGTTGTGACCAATCGTATATAATCATTAAAAACAAACTTTCCCACTGAATAACACAACAGATCTGGCAGATACAACATGATTAACAGCAAAAACAAAATGTGTAAACAATATGGACTGTGTAATTCTGCCTCAAACTAGGTCTCTCAATATCTTTTCCCGCATACTTATTTTTTAAACGATACAGAGGTCACTATCATAAATGAATGAATTGCCATTAATCATTATCTTTTAAGTAATTTCAGTAGTCAGTTACAATTTCACAATAAAAATTCCCGCGACATGAAAATTTTAGATCACAATTATTGTTCTAATAAGCGTTTAAAAATCTACATAATCTTTTTTTGTTCGTTTTCTTGGCCAAAGTATATAATGCTCAGTGTTACTCTGTTTGCGTTGTACGATTTATAGTGAAAGAAATATAGGTAAAACATATGCAGCCGTGCTGTTTTTTCCAGACCTATAAGTGTATGATTCCGTTTACACACGACTCTTGAGTTTGTTCTAGATGTACAGGCGTGTGCAAAGGTAAAACTCGGGACTAAGCGTCATGGGAAGTACGCAATTAATTTCTCCCTATACATAATGCGAAATCTGTACTAAATATTTACTAAATTGTGACATTTGAAGGATTGCAATAGATGATATTGTTTGATTGTCTCTATTTGGATTATAAAAAAAACCCGTTTGCCTAACAGATAAGAGATATATGCACATACGTGGAGGAACTTTAGAATAGTGTCTTGATAACCATCAGTAGATGTAAGTAGTATATATATCAAAGTTATCTATAACGTGATTCTACAATTTTAAAAGTTTTTTGAAAATGTTTTCTAGAATGCAGTATAATTACATTGGTTTTTAATAAAATATTATATCTGTTTCAGAGACGGAATAAAAAATCAAATAACCTATTCTCCACCTCAACCCTCAAAACCAAGATGCAGAAAAACCCATCGGGTTCCAGTACCTACCCATCCCCATCGGCCCCACCCCCCAGCCAGATGGCGCCCAACCAAACACCACAGATGGTACCCCCACCAGCGCCTCAGCCCGGCTATGGACCCCCACCTTACTATGCAGCGCCGTATGGGTACGGACCACCACCACCACCGCAGACTGTAGTGGTGCCTCCTACAACCGTGTATGTGGATGGTCACCATGGATACCGTCACCATGGCATCGGCCATATTGACCTCGGTCACCATGGTTTCGGGTTCGGACACCATGGATTCGGTGGTCACCACGGGTTTGGTGGTCACCATGGTGGACACCACTAATAGTGTCTTTTCGGTTTTGTACTAAAGATTTGTATGTTTTTACTTCTTTTATACATATGTTGTTCGTTATTCTACATTTTTTAAATAAAACGATTGTAATATAAATGCTTTTGAATCTTTCTTATTTTGGGTTTCATCTAAGAAATTATTAATAACATAATACATGTATATCTAATCAGAACGATTAATTTTAAGATAAGTAAAAACCCCCAGATAGATACAGCTAAATATTATATACATTCAGATTAGAAATGCGATTCTCTGTACTATATATAGCTACTATATGCAACTTTTAAATATTTTGATCTAGAGCAAGTGCATACATGCATATTGAAACTAAAATTTTATGCAAGTTCACATGACATTGCGAGATGTTGAGTTCATTTCAGACAGAGTTTTTACAATGAAAAACGGCGTATTAATCATAATAAGCCACAATTTCATTTTGAGTAATGCACTTTAAAAGCAGGCACGTAGCATCGATTTTGAAAGTGGGGGGCCAGACTCATCCAAAAAATCTTGACAAGCAAAAAAAAAAGAAGGGAAAAGACTGTTTCCATAAATCTTCAAAATCCTAATCCGTGGGTGGGGGTGGGGGGGGGGGCGTAGATCTATAACTTATAACTTCGATTTCTCTTTATTACAATTTTTTTTACATACCCCAAAAAAAGTGGCGGGACCAACTCCATGATAATTCAATTTTTACTATGTAAATTTTTTACGAAATTTATTTTGTGCGAGAAAAATTGGGGGCATGCCCCCCCCCCCCCTCCCCGATACTACGTGCCTGAAAAGATCAAAATGATGGCTTACTTTGAGTAATTTGGAGTTCTAAATAATAATACACCCATCACTAGCACTACACCATGCCCCATTTTCGCAAGTAAGCTAAGAGAAGTGCAGCATCATCAATTCATCGAATATCCGCACCCTTGTGTACGCAATTTCTGATGACGATCAACTCATCTACACACTTTTATCCCACCTGATCAATGTTTTGTATACGAGGGTCTCACTGCATGCGTTGAATAGATCAGATCGCTCTCACTGAACCAGTAAATAATACACTTACAAGAGGTAAGTACAATAGGTGAATAGTTGTCAAGCTAAAAAGTACTGACTCTAGAAAGTATACCAGTTATCACAAATATCGGTCAAAGCAGTTAGGGCAGAAAGGTTCATCATCTTTATTTTTTCTAACTGTGTGTATGTGTACTGAAAGTAAACAAACATGGAGATAGGATTTGTGTTATTCAGTAGACTAAACTTGCGCTGCAGACGACAGAGAGGTAAAACCCCGGGGATCAGTGGCCAGGTCCGCATGTATGTCGGGGTCACTGGCGGGTGACTGACCAAGCAGGACGGGAATCACCACGCTTATCCAACACACACACACACATACACATAAATGGCACATGTTGCACGTGTGTAGTATATTTTTATTTTGTTGAGTAATACCGACCGTGCCTGTGCTCTTGGTATTGTAAATTGAACAACAGAGAAATGAATAGTTAAGGTTGAGAAATAGAATCATAGCGCTCCCTATATTTCCCGGAATTCCTGCCTTATTTTGTAAACAAAAGTCAACACTTCCTTAATAGATTATTAATCTGCAACATGTGTGTATATCCTTCACTATGGGCAGATATATGTCAATTTGAGAGTTATTGCAATGTTTTGTTGATTATAGAATGATTATAGAATTATAGATCTATACAAGTCTCTAGATCTCTATCTAAACAAGTACATGAACAACGTAAATGTACAATGTGATTGCCTACATGTACAAAGTTACTACTACTTTAAATTGTTATTATTTTGAGAACGGATCAAACATTTTGAGCTATCGATATTACATTTAACTCGTATCTGCAAGATTCGCCAGTGCCAGAAATATGAAACTATTGGGATAAAGAAATAATTGCCGGATATGTAATGTTGATGATCTGATAAAAAATTATAGGCCCTAGTACTTCTCATGCACAATATGAAGAAGAGATAGAGAGACAACCATTTTTTTTTGGGGGGGGGGGGGGGGCGGTTACAAAACTTTATCGTTGAAAACGGAAGCGTGGGTTTCTGAGGATGCGAAAACTTCAATTTGCATCTTCTTTTTATAGAATCATGCGTCAATTACTATGCTAGTAGTAGTTTTCAGATACAGATTAATAAGAATAGACAATACAATGCAATGCAGTTCATTATTAGCTCACCTGTGTTTAACTAAAGTAATTTCTGATACTCTTTGACGTCGTCCGTCCGTCTGTAAAAGATTTAGATTTGCGACTCTATCAATTTTTATCAATAATGGTAACGAGCATGCATACAAATGGACATCGAAGCCAATCACTGCCAATATGTACAATCCTCTACCACCTGGAGAGAGCTCTGCGGACTCCGGACCGTGGCTTGAGACGATGATAAAAGGAGATTAAAAGAACCCAAAAAACAAATTTAAAACAAAAGCAAAAAAAAAAAAATAACCAAACAAACAAAACAAAACAAAAAAACGGAGAACTAAAGAGCCAGAAAAAATTTAAATATTTTTGTTTAAAATACAACTTTTTTATTTTACCTCCCTAGATCCCTGAGGTCAGAAATAAAGTCGGTCAGAGTTAACTCTATCTCAGGTGCATTAACATGAAATGATTAGTACTGCTCAGGGTGTGTGTAAATCACTTGAAATACCTTCCCTCATTCGTTATATGAATAACGTCTTACACAATTTAAGGCAAAACAATTAATATTTCATTGACATCATCTTTTCTGATTCAGATTAAGCCAATGGGTATGGACAACTCTAGACCAATGCAGACCCCCCAGACCGTTCACCCGCCTCCACCCAACCAGCCGTACCCCCAGGCAGCGGGTCCTCCACCGAATGCCCCGCCCCCATACGGCATGCAGCCACAGCCATACAGCTCCAATCCCTACGGACCCCCTCCTCCTCCAGCGTACGGAACCAATCCTTACCCTCAGGCACCACCTGTCCAGCCGTACGGTCCATACGGACCGCCACCGCCCGCACCCTCACAGCCGGTGGCACCCCTACCCCCAACAGTCGTTCTAGTAGATGGACACCACGGTCACCACGGGTTTGGGCATCATAGCGGACATTTGTTTGGCGGCCATCATGGATTCGGTCACCACGATTTTGGTCACCATGGTTTCGGAGGTCACCATGGTTTCGGTGGTCACCATGGATTTGGTGGCCACCATGGGGGTCATCATGGCGGACACCACTAAAGTGCGCATTTGTGCTGGTGAAAATACTGATTTTTGTACAGTGCAATGCCAGCGAAATATATGTACCGATTTTAAGGTTTTAGTGCAACTATAAGTTATTGTTTTTTGTTCTGATCATTGTAAAGAGATTCTTGATTTTTATTATTTGTTAAACATAATTCGTTGTATTGTTGCATGTTATTATATATTTGGAAGCTTAACAATAAAGTCAAAACGCCCAAACACAATCTGCCATCACTTAAAGCTCACCTGAGATAAAGGGAAAGGTTTCAGTTTTGTTATATTACTAATTACTTTTAAGCGTCGCTGATGTGTATAAGATTTTATCATATGAAAAAATGTATCGTTTATTGTACCGCTCACCTGACGGCAGTTATTGACCCGACGACGTCAAAAAATAAATCATTCAATGCTTACATTTACATTCACATACTGATGAAATAGTTTTTTTTACCCTAAATAAATCGTTGCAAATTGCAGATCACGGCGGGAGTAAATTATTAACAGGAAGAACAGCTGTATTATAAAGCCGGTTTCAACTGGTTAACACATCGACTGTTGAATTGAGATGATGGGCATGAAAATAGAATCCATGAAAAATAACTCTTAAAATTTTGATTTTTTAACAATTAAGTCAACTTTATGTTAAATATTTGTAAAACATGGTGTTTTGACAGCATGTGTGAACTATATCTTTAACCGACAATAGAAATCACTGTTTTTGGAATTACTAATGTAAATAACATGTAAATTCATACGCAGTGATTAGGTTGTTGCATTTAGAGGCATTTAAAGATTACAGATTTTAATGGAAAAACACAATAGAATGTAAATATGAATAACTATACTTTAGTTACTTAAACAATAAAATGCTTTCTTTGTTGATTCATGCGGGATATAGATGTGGCTACATTGCAGAAAAAGGTACATATCCCGCTAACTCGGGTTATATAAATGTTTTTCTGAAATAATCGCTACCTTCAAAACCCACATGAATCATCAAAGAAAGCATTTTATTGTTTATATCTTATCAATTGTAAAAAATAAGTTGAATTAACTAAATCATTGTTATTGTATATCAGTACGGTAGATAAAAGAAACCTCTAAATCGTCTCCTTTAGGAATTTGAATCTGACATCATCATGATTATTTCGTGCAGCCCGTGATGATTCTGAGGTCTATAAAGGTTTCAACCAATCAATTAAAGTGGCGTGTAGATTTGAGTCCTGTCATTTAATGAATTACAATTAATTTCCGTAAGAAATAGAGAATGATACTTGGTGTAGTAAATACATGGTAATGAACGTGTCTGTCAAAAATGAACGCACACTTTAAAATGGAATGTTTTGAGACCCCATGTGGATGAGCTGTTCAACGAGTAAGTACGGCTGGCGACTGAGGCATGTGCTGAAGCCAAAAGGACAAACAGGTGGCTGTAAATGTTAACTTAGCAAGCTTTGTTTGTCGGTATTCCGGAATCTATAGGTTATGGTACCTGGATCCTAATATTTATAAGAACCGGGTAACATGACGTTCGCGGTGACTCCATACCTATTTAGAATACTTGTATACCCGATGTAACCGCTATAATGTTATAACAGAAAAGTAAATATATGCGTACACTGTCGGCATACCCAATCCAACACACTTCCGGTTGTCATGAAATTTTTTCATAAAACATTTAGATAAAGTAATGCGGTTTCTTTTAACGGAATCGCCACAGAAACTAAATTATTTACGTTGATATATAATCAACATAGAAGCAGAATCTATATTTACTAATTACCCTTTTTATGCCAAAATACTAAATTAGAAATGTTACAAGTACAAGTTATCTCTCTTTGTATAATTATGTAAATGAAAAATGGTTTTGGGTGTTATATTCACTAGAAATATGAATGATATTTTAATAAACTGCAACTACAACTAAATGTTACAATGTACATACTATTTAGTACCTTGACCTAGTTAATAATAGTTACATTGTGAATATACCAGCATTACATGTAACAACTAGAGAGGTTCAAGTGGAGAACATATGGTCAAATATATGACCATATAACAGATGGGAATATATACAATTATATGACCATATAACAGATGGAAATATATACAGTTATATAATCCATTTTGACCTTGCAGATTACATGTGCATATATTGTGCTGGTCTGAATTTTTGTTTTCGTCAAGATCATTCGCGGAATTAGATTAATTCCTTTCCGTATGCTGTCATTATGCCGTCTAAAAATTCAATGTTTATGATAAATGCAATGTATTTAAATGTGGATTTCTGAGCTTAAATGTTCAAATTCACTTTTTTGGTCTGTTTTAATAGATGATTACCTATGGTATTTTAAACGTTTAATTGAACTTTGTTATACTAAAGCATGTATACGTAAGCAAGATGCTGCAATACATAGATTGCTTTATACAAATACAATGTTTAAAAAATGAGATTTGACATTTACTAGAATATTAATAAATATGGTTATCTTTAACTTGGTAGTAGAACATCTTTGAAATAGCTTTTTAAAGATTTTAAAAGCAATATAAATGATAAAATAAAATCTAAAATTGTTCTGCTTAAATCGTGATCATATTCGTTTGTAATGATGTAATATCTGCTTTTTGTTTCAACGATGAATGATATTGTCTTTGCTTTAAAAATCGTATATACAATATAACGTATGAACTCATTAAATAGATTTAAACAACTGTCACTTCTATATGTACATATACATATACAAATACAAAAATAACATCAACAATATTTTTCAGGGTTCAAAATCACACGTTAAACAGATGAATATTGTAAAAAGCAAAATTAATTTCAGAAAGACACCATTGACCGTTAAACGGTTTTCCAGGATGGTACCGAATATTCAAGATGGTCTTGGAAGTTTTCAACAGAGCATGGAAAGAAACTTGCCGATATGTACAGACAATGGGAGAAAAGACTTTCAAGGGAATCGCACTCCAGTATAGATATTTAAAAGACAGATTAGTTCTTCTCCGAGTTAAAGTACTTTAGTGTGGGTTTTCCGTATAATCTTAGAGTTATTTCCTGTGAAGTAGATACGTATTTAGAATCTAGAGAACATTCTATTCTCGAACTGCTTTTGATGCCTACAGCCAAGAAAAGCATCCGCTCAATTGTGCACCATATTTAGCAACACTGACCTTGTGTGCAGAGATCTTTGTTTAAGGTTTGTGAGTCATCTTGTGTGGTAATGGGAAAAGGCAAAAATAATGGTAAAACCAGAAATGAATCCACGTATTGTACAGTTGTCCACATTTATGCTTTTATTAATCACTTTAAAACTAGTGTAGATTTTATGCAAGATACAAATTACTTTTCTCATTTTAGTTGCTTTTCAAAGATTGTCTGTTAATCTGTTAAGCAGCCATCATAATCTCAAAATTGTACTTCGAATGTCATGATTGTTTAACATTCAAATTTATTGTTAAAAACAATATATATTGTGA
Source organism: Magallana gigas (assembly GCF_963853765.1). NCBI lineage: Eukaryota > Metazoa > Mollusca > Bivalvia > Ostreida > Ostreidae > Magallana > Magallana gigas. The sequence goes on from NC_088856.1 coordinate 5,126,658, forward strand.
TATCAATGTAACTAAATTATTATTTTTGTTCAATTAAATTAAGCCTAAATAATTATAGATTCTTTAATTCCAATAAATTGTATTTACATTTAGTTATAGAATACTAGTAGACTTACTAGTGCAGTAATCTAAGCACTGTATGTAAATAAACAAAGCCCACATATAGCTTTATGAATTCCAACAAATTGTATTTACATGTACTTTTAGAATAGACTGTACCGATCAATGTGTGTATAAATACTGCTCATTAAAAAGGGCCAAATTGTGTGTACATGTTCAACAGATGACTCTATGCATATATGCATGTAATGTAAATCTACAATATGTCAGATCTTGATTTTATGCCAACATATGTAAAAAAATATTACTTAATTGTACAAATGTTTTGGCTCGAATGAATGTTTGAAAGTCTAGTTAATGTGTTTAACTTAAACATTTTAATGATGGCAGCCAATTATATGTATAAACTGTATTTTAGAGTATTTCATTTCCGTATTCATTTCCGTATTCTGTCATTATGCCGTCTGAAAATACAATGTTCATAATAATTGAAATTGTGGTTATATCGGAGCAAAACATTTTGAATTCTCTTTTTCTATTTTATGGTTTAACGATTACCTTGGGTATTTTCAATGGCCAACCAAATTTCAAATTGAACTTTTTAACTAGCATATGTAAGCAAGACTTATAGCATATTTTATAAAAAAAGGAGCGTATGCACTCTATCATTAATCATATTTGAAAATTGTCACTTCTATATTTTCATACATTAAAAAATACAAAAGTAACAACAACAGTCTTCTTCAAGGGTTCGAAATTACATGTATATGTTAAAGAGATGAATGGTGTAAAAAACAAACATGTCTTTTAAAATGACACCATTACCAATTAAGCAGATTTCCAGGATTATTAAGATTTGTTTATATTCAAGATGTAGTTTTCAAGAAGTTTTTTGACAGAGCAAAGAAAAACTTGCAGATGGGTACAAGCGATTGGAGAATTGACTTTCGAGTGAATCACACTATAGATAATTAAAAGACAGATTTGGTCTTTCTCCAAGTTATGGATACTGTAGTCACTGTGGTGATTTTCCGTATAATCTTAGAGTTATTTCCTTTGAGGAAGATACGTATTTAGAATCTGGAGAACATTCTACTTTAAAGCAGTCAATGATGTTGGAAATCTAGTCAATGTGTTTTACTCTGTGTCTATTTATCTTTATTTTATGCCAAAATACTTAAGGTGGCATTGGACTTTTCCACGTTGTGTTGTATTTTTATTATTATTCTAAAAAAAAACTGCAATTACATGTTACATAATATCATATAATAATAAGAATTAATGTTAATAATATTTACATTGTAAATCTATCATCGGCTATGTATTCGGTAATTTTATTTATCTAGTTTAATTAAATGAATATATGTTTTGATATTGATATAACGTCATTTGTTTATATGATAATACATGTACGTGACATATTAACATATTTTGGTTGTCTTACTATTACAGGCAAAAACGAGCTGCAAAATACCAATATTTCATATTTTGATGTGTATAATTTCTTCATATAAATAGAAAGATTGTAACTCTGTATATATATATATATATATATATATATATATATATATATATATATATATATATATATATATATATATATATATATATACATATAATATATATTTAATTATATATTTTTCAATTCCTGTGCCTGGTTTGTTTTTGATAGCACATCAGTTATATCCCTGAAAAATATATGCAATTTACAAAAATACTATTATTATTTTGATATGTAACTACATACATTGAAATGTTTTTATGTGCATATTATTTGTTACATAACCTAATTATACAACTAGAGAGTATATATATATATATATATATATATATATATATATATATATATATATATATATATATATATATATATATATATATATATATGGGCTTTGTCTGTTTCCTAATCTTTATTAAATTTATTCGATAAAATATTTTAAACTAATAAAGAATATAACAATGAAGTTGTGTTTTTCTCTACACTATCTATATTTTGTTATGTTGTTATCAGAGGGATGAATACTCGTACTTACAATATAAACAAAAATATTAGACAGTACCATTTGCGCGAACCCCAACAGGATGGTTGTTAATAAGAATCTAAAACAGTATAAACTATAATCTAAGGTAAATGACATCATTTGTTAATCTAAATATATCACATACTTATAAAATATACAGAAAACAGGATACAAGTCAAGTTAAGTTTATTCCCTCAAATCAAATATTTTGGTACAAGAGGAACATATACATGATTACAGATTAAACATCATTACAAATCGTCTATATATACATATTCAAACAGGAAAAGAATAGAAAAGAATACAAAAATACACCAGGGAGATTTTTTATGTGCATATATTTTGTGTTAGCGTTATTTATTGCAGTGGGTAAGCTATTTTACAACATCTCTGCCTAGTTGATAAAACCTGTGTAAAGTTTACATATGACCATGCTAATAACAAATTAATAATATTTACATTGTAAATCTAATTGCTTTAAAGTTTCAAATGGAGCGCATATGCTAAAATATATAGCCATATAACAGATAGGTACAATAGTATATATATTTATATGAACCAATTGACCTTACAGATTGTGTTGCGCTGGTCTATATTCTAGTATTCGTCGAGAGCAGTCGCGGATTTAAAGTTATTTATTTCCGTATGTTTCATTATGCCGTCTAAAACTTCAATGTTCATATTAATTGCAATTTTATAAATTCTAGATATCTGAGCTAAAATGTTCAAATTCTCTCTTTTCTGTTTCAATGGATAAATAGCCTTTTAAACCTTGAATTGAACTTTGTTTTTCTAGTATATGTAAGAAAGACTCTTGATGCAATATAAAGATGGTGTTAAAAATGTTTCGAAAAAAGAAACAAATTGAGATGTTACTTTTTCTAGAAACTGAATAAATATGTTCATCTTGGTAGAAAAACCTTAAAATAGCTTTGTTATTTTAAAAATTATTTTAAAAAGCAATCAAAATGAAAAAAAAAGAATTTGACAGTTTTCAGCTTAAATCGTTGCCATGCTCGTTTAAAATGTCTGTTTTTGGCAAATATTCAACAAGGAATAATATAATGATTAATATATAGCTCTCATACATAATAAAAATGTTTTGTATGCACTCTGTTTAAGAAGATTTAAAATTGTCCCCTATTTATACATACAAGAAAGAATACAATATTAACGTCAAAAGTATTTGTCAAGGGTTTGCATTTATACGTTAAAGAGTTGAATATTGTAGAAAGCAAACTAATCTATCAAAAGGACAACATTGACAGTTGGACAGTTTTTCAGAAGTGTTAAGATTTATTTTATATTCAAGACGGTCCTGGAAGTTTTCGGCAGAACACGGATAAAAACTCGCCGATAAGTACTTAGCGATTGATGAATCGATTCTCCAGGGAATAGTACACTATAGATATATAAAGGCGCATAGTCACGATCTTGGTCAAATTTTAATTTTCTGTTTTTATATTAATTACAATGCTTTATGGATGCACTTCTAATGATCAAATGAAATTTGAGAGTAACTCGTGGAGTTATAAGAAAATACAGATCCCACAATTTTTGTCATGAAGACAAAGTGCCCTGGTTTTTTTTTTAACATAAGCTCAATATACCAGTAAAAATCTTTGTCGGGCCGATTTGTCTATTTTTTTTTTATCTTAAGCATATATAAAACAGTTCCTAATGTTAAACACATTCATTTAGGTCTTGAACTGGAATTTTCACCTCATGAAAAATTCAAAATGTAAACAAACGCTTTGTTTAGATACCAAAGTATTGTAAGCTCTGTAACTCGCTTATAACTCAACGAAAAACAATAAAAAATTTGTTGCCTATTATTAAATTCTTAAAAATAATTTTAACCAAAATCGTGACCATGCCCCTTTGAAAGACGGATAAGGTCTTCCTCCAAGTTATAATTATGTAGTGTAGATTTTCCTTATATAGTTGGACTTGTTTCCTGTGAAGTAGATACATATTAATTTGAAGAACATTCTACTCTAAAGCTACAGCTAAGAACAGCATCCACTCAATATGTACCATATTCACAGCAAAATGTGCCACATATGCTTCACATATGTTGAGATCAAACATATGTATCAACATGTGCATCAAATGTGAATTATTCGTGATTTCTCAACACATGTTAACACACACAAACATTTCGGAAGCGATTTCTTCTTTATTTGAGTGATTCATCATGCGAGGTAAACGAATATAGGCTAAAATAAAAGAAAAACCTGCTTTTAATTCACGTATTGTACATAGTTTTCCATGCGTGACGATAGTACTCTAACGATTAGTTGCATTTCAGAGATTGCCTGTAAGTGGAGGTAGTAGGTCATAGGTCAAAATTGTACTGAGAATGTCAATTGTTTACGTTCAAATTAATTGTTATGGACATTTTATTTCTTGTTATTTGTGTAAGTATCTTTCAAACATGCAACAATATTGGAGAATAACTGCTATTACAAGTGCTAATGGGCAACCAGTTTTCTTAACTTTTAAGTTCCAAACAGTTTTGTTCTGATTTTCGAAGAACGTGCATTGCGATTAACCCCCCATGCCTCTTGAATGAAAACAATAACCACAAGAAGCTTGATTATGAGATAATTAGTTACTTATCTCGCAGTTATGAAACCTATACATGTAATAAGATTGCCAAGAAACTGGTCGAAAAATTTAAATTTAATTTCTTCGTTCCAAATATTTTTCGAAATTGCAGCCTGCCATTTAAAAAAAAAATAAACCCAATATACACAAACGCGATATAATTCTTTCAAATCTAATAAGTTAAAATGATATATATTATAATTTACATCTTTATTAACTTATCTTGCTACGGTCTCACCATCGATAGCCAAGGTTTTTGAGGTGGCATAGTTTCGCATGAATTTGGGAGAATCTGGGGTTTGAATGATTATTTGATGGGTATATATTGCTGGAATATTTACTGCATTCAGTTTGTGGAGAAAGGAGGTCATGTCCATTTCATTAATATAAGACACTTAAGTATTGGTAGCAATTTTCAAAAGCTATGGAATGAAAATGCAATACTGTGGCCAACGACATGTGGTTGACTAATCAAAAGTTGGGAATTTTTTCCTGGATTGTGATTGTGGTTTACTTAAACTATCCGACCAATCCAATAAATGCAAAACATATTTGATTTAATCGACTGTTAATTCGTACTGTTTAAATACGAGTGTCTCTAACACGCATAGCTCAAAACCCTAATTTTTCTAGTCTTTCTGTTTGAGCCTTCATGATACATGTAGCATGCAATGGTTCAGTTAGCAAGACTTAGTACACCTGATTGAGTATATATCAACAGAGGCATGCACTCATATATTAGAAATTTACCGGTCTTACATCCTTCGAATGATTTCGATGTACACCATTAAAATGTTTTGAATTGCCACCTGGAGGTTTCTAGACCCAGGAAAGGAAGGGAGTTTCTTTTTTCAACTTGTTGATATCAATGGCTATAGAGATTACCATTTTGCACCAGTGGTTAAAAAACGCCATCTTTCATCATTTGGCTGATTTATAAATGCTGGGAGATCACGTGAAGAAAAAATAATACCAACTTTTTATGGCGCGATATGTCAAGGGTTCGTGAGGAGCACCCGTGCCTAGCAAAGATAGGAGAGTCTTGAAATGTGTAATATCTATATAAGTGCTGATCGAATTACTCTTTGATCATGGATCGTGTTCGACTGATTCAGTAAGTCCGAAAAGCAAATGAAAAAATTTATACAATTAATGAAGATTTGCAAATCTTTAATTAAAAACAAAAGTTATAAACAATATCAAATGTCAAGGCATTTCGTACATTCTAACACCCAAGGCTGGAGATGCTACGGAAATTACAGCAACAGCAACCCAATAATTCCTGTTAGCAAATGTTTACCTAGAGCAAGAATTCCCCGAGAAACCTTGGAACTCAGACAGCTGTTCCTCCTTGAAACCTCTTTTCGCGCCATTGATCTTGGATTTCCTTTAACATGTCTTCTTGTCAATCGCTCTTTCAGTTTAGCTATTTCCTCTCGCTGTTTTTCAATCAAACGTAGGTCGGATGATTTTATTTTTTCAACCTCTTTGTTAAGATAGCTTATTTCCTGCTCTTTTTGTAAGGCAGCTGTAGAAAAATTAGATTTGGATGAACGCGTAGATGTGCGTTGAACCTCTACGCTTTTCCTTGACGTTGTTTCGAGTTCCCGAAGACGTCTTTCAATATCCTTCAATCGCCAAGTTTTAGATTTAAGTTCTTTTTCCAGATGTTCCTCTCGGATTCTTAAAACGCTTAGTTCATTCTCATTCTTTCTTTGATCATTTTTTATTTCTTCTTCTCTCGTCTTCATTATTTTTTCAGCCTCTGTGTATAAGGTGTTCGAATAGAAACTAATGTTTCCGTTTTGCTCAATAATCTTTCCCACTTCAAAAAGCAAAGTTTCGACTTGTTTTGACGAGTTCAAGCCATCTGCAGTGTTATCAATCCAACACACTCTCCATCGGCACTTGTTTAAAAACGTTCGAAAATTTGGCGACACGTTCGAGAGGTACTTCGATGGCGTGGTGTGGCGTTTCAGATCATCGTATCGTGTGAACACCACTATCATGTAATCAAATACCCGCTCCCCGAAATGCTCGACAAACTGCTTGATCGAATCTTCTTCCTCGGCAGTGAATCTCGAGAGTGCGTTAAAGACATAGATAAATACGTGAGGACCCGGAGCAGAGAGGGCCAAACAACGCGTCACTTCTGTCATGATGACGTCATTGGATGTCGACGTATCAAAGGAGCCAGGGGTGTCCACAATACTCAAGTGACGGCCAAACTGACACGTTTCGACGAACTGACAGGTTTTGGTAACAGAAGACTCCGAAACATGAGAACCAAACACCTCTCTTCCACAAAGAGTGTTTCCCGTAGAACTTTTCCCAGATCCCGTTTTCCCCAAAAGAACGATCCGATATTCTTCTGTATGTTCGTCATCTGAAAACAACTTTCAGTTCTGAATAAAATGATACGCTAAATCTATATGGGAAAGCAACAACGAATACAGACTTAAATATTACCCCTTTTTGCGCCAGACGTTTCATCATGCGGTTCAAAATCCATTTCTAGCTATATTTTCCTTGTTTATCCCTCTTATAAGGAATCTTCACTAGAGGATACTTCATTGTCAGTCATTAATATTATGTCTTTTAATTTCCTTGTTTGAATGGAAACGCATGCTCTATTAGTTATTTTTAGAAAAGGATGTTTTTGTAAAAACCAGCAATCGATCACGTGGAAGCTGTTCTTCCGAGTTATAACATTGATTTAACAAAAATAGTAACACGTTTATAAAATTAAATTAATAAGTTCGATTAAACCAAAAATGTAGATGTTGTGTAAAATTAAAAAAACAAATAATCACAAAATATAAATGTGACGTTTACTATTTGCTAAAAAACGTCACAATTGCCTCATTGAGTTTGTTACATGAAATGACGGTGGTTTTCATATTATGACGTGTTCATTCCATTTGAAGAAGCATTTCTTGGTATAATTTGGTTATTTTTTTAAAATAGTATAACACTTTTTGGCATTATGGTTTGGTTATTCGTGTGTTGATACTCTCTATCTTTATAATCATAACTAATTTAAAGGGGCGTGGTCACTTTTTCGGTCAAATTTCATTCATTTTTATATTTTTTTTGTTTACAATGCTTTAGGAATGTATTTCTAGTAATCAACTAAAATTCAGTGTCAGACGTAGAGTAATAAGCAAGATACAGAGCTCACAATTCTTCGTCATGTAAACAAGGCTCGTACCCTGTTAATGTTTGAATTGGTTCAATATGACAATTAATTTAAATGTACTTTTTCCAGCTGATTTTTCTATCTATTTAACGTATTTTAGCATTCATAAACAGTAACTGTTCCCTAGCGTCTGTTACATTCATTTTAGGCCAGTATCTTGCTTAAAACACAACAAATGACACTCGATCTGTGGCTGCATATTAGAAAGGCTTCCTGAAGAACTGTAAACATTATAACAAGAAAAATAATTTTCGACCAAAATCGTGACTATGTCCCTATAAGAGGATTAAAGAAAATAACACGAGTTGTGTTAAAATAGTTTTCAAGTTTAATTTAACAACCAATAATATATAATTGGGATTATTTCTGAACTTGATTTGCCATCAACGTCAAGACCTCCAAACAAATTTGATCCACATTTAATATTCTCACGAAAGGGCACAGGGCAAGTTTTTTGGCCTTCTTATGAATAATCAATAAATTGACTTCAATATAAATATCTTTATTTATCATATAAATATAACTAGTAAATACAACTTAACAAATTGCATGATGACATGATGTATAACAATCAGTAATAATGCATAAACAAGTAAAAATCTGACTTATATCAAACATAACATTCTGTGTCGATCTTTCAAAATAATACTAACACACACATTTGTATTTACCAAATATGCAGCAGTTATTCTATCTCCCATAATAATTGTAAATTAGTGCACTAACATTGCTACTAATGAAATGTAAATCAGTACACTAAAATTGGTACTAATGAAATGTAAATCAGTACACTAAAAGTGATAATAATGAACTGTAAATCAGTACACTAAAATTGGTACTATAAATGAACTGTAAATCAGTACACTAACATTAGTACTAATGAACTGTAAATCAGTACACTAACATTAATGATAGTGAACTGTAAATCAGACAATCAGTACACTAAAATTGGTACTACATGTAATAAAATGTAAATCAGTACACTAACATTGGAACTAATGAACTGTAAATCAGTACACTAACATTGAACATAATGAACTGTAAATCAGTACACTAATATTGGTACTAATGAACTATAAATAAGTACACTAACATAAGTACTCATGAACTGTAAATCAGTACTCTAACATTGTTAGTAATGAACTGTAAATTAGTACTGATAATAAAATGTAAATCAGTACACCAACATTAATAATAACGAACTGTAAATCAGTACACTAACATTGATAATGATAAACTGTAAATCAGTACACTAATATTAATGATAATGAATTATAAATCAGTACACTAATATTAATGATAATGAATTATAAATCAGTACACTTACATTGTTAGTAATGAACTGTAAATCAGTACACTAACATTGATGATTTAAATCAGTACACTAATATTAATGATAATGAATTATAAATCAGTACACTAATATTAATGATAATGAATATAAATCAGTACACTAATATTGTTAGTAATGAACTGTAAATAAGTACACTAACATTGATGATAATGAAATGTAAATCAGTATATTAACAATAATAATAATGAACTGTAAATCAGTACACTAACATCAATAATAATAAACTGTAAATCATCACACTAACATTAGTATGAATGAACTGTAAAACAGTACACTAACATTGGTACTAATGAACAGTAAATCAGTACCTTAACATTAATATTAATGAAGTGTAAATGAGTACACTAACATTGGTACTCATGAACTGTAAATCAGTACACAAACCTTAGTACTAATGAAATGTAAATCAGTACACTAACATTGTTAGTAATGAACTGTAAATCAGTACACTAACATTAAAAATAATGAACTGTAAATCAGTACACTAACATTGGTACTCATGAACTGTAAATCGGTACACAAACATTAGTACTCATGAACTATAAATCAGTACACTAACATTTATAATAATGAACTGTAAATCAGTACACTAACATTAGTTATGAACTGTAAATCAGTACACTACCATTAATCATAATTAACTGTAAATCAGTACACTAAAATTGGTACTGGTAAACTACAACCTTGCTTTGCGTGACTTGAGAAGATCCAGTACTAGATTTGTGGCGTCTTCGGCACATCCCCAGAAAAGAGTCAGACCAGACCCACCATGTCCGTAGTTATGGACAATCTGAGTGTAGAATATTATTTCATGGAATAAAGGAACCAAGCACACAGAAACTGACGGAACGACTCCACAAACACACAATAAATCGTACAAAGAACGGGTTGAAAGACAAAACGGACAGCTGGATCCATTTAACAGAAACGCAGAAAGACAGACAGATAGTTCTCTTTAAACCTCATACCTTTGCTTTTAACCCCGCCGTGACCTTGTCAATCTCTAACCGTAACGTCTCCCTATAGGGGCGGAGTCCTGCCCAAGTACCCTGTACTTTACTGTCCTGATCAAATAGACATAAAGATAAGTAATCGGCATGATAGAAGTGATCGCTTTTCTTGTTGTTTTACATCCTATTTAGAAATTTTCATTATATGGACTCAAAGAGTAAACACGTATGCAACTGTCATATCGTAAATGTTGAATTAATTTACTAGTTGTGAGCTAAAACAAAGACAATAGCATACAAGTATTGTAAATTTGTATTAACGTCCACTCATTTGAAGCTGTCATTTAATAGTGGTGACGGATCAGTACGAACAACATACTGTATGCAAGGAAATATTAACCCCTGTTTTATTTTAGCCCCTTTTCGCCATCGTTGTCAGCGGGCGAATGCAAGGCTAGGAAAATTCTAATTTCTCAAATTATCTCTCTTTAACTGTGTCTGGGCGAATTCAAAACGGGTCGAAACTTTTTACAAGTGCAGAAGGGCGAAATTACATGGGGCGAAAATAAAGCTATACATACATTAGTTTCCATTTGGATTTAAATACGAACTACACTTGTTTTAATTTACACATATTAAACTACCGTTAAACTCGAACAATTGTTATAAAGACAGTGTAATACAGCAGTTATGCTGATTTATACCCTTAAACTCGGCATTAACTTCAGACATCTTTCCCTAATTCCGTCAATGTCCGCTTGGTTATCCTCGGTGCTGTTGTTTCCGTCCTGAGAGGTTCCGCCCAACACGACACTATTTACCCTAAAAGTCGAAATTTATCAGACACTACAACTATGAATCATTGTATAACAAATCATTGTTGATATCAAATTAATGAGTGAAAAAAAAAGAAAATTCCAGAAATATTCAGTTACTATCATAGTAATGTCAGAAAAGTTTACACATAATATTTTTGTACATTTGCGTTTGGAGTGAAATATATTTATGTACGACGGATGTTTTACGTTCCCTAAAAAGTGGGTTAAATTGGAATTTGCTATTATTCTATTTTTCTTGGTATTTTTTTTTAGCCTTGTTACTTTATTTTAAGCATACCCTGGTAAAATGTACGTGACGTCATCGCTTTTATCTATGTCTATGTAGAAATGCTTAATCCACGGTGCCTTAACCTGAAATGGTAAATGGTGACAGAAAGTCATGTATACTAAACTGAGTGTTGGATATAAATATCATAATCAACTGATTCTGACTTACAGCCAGGAAGCTGTACGAGTATGGTAATGTTTTAAAAAGTCAGAGCCTGTTCCCGCCCTTTTCCTTTTTATCATTACCATGGGAAGTGTCATAGGTCTTTGTCTTTCCCATTAAAGATCAACTTCCCTTTTCCGATCTATCTTATTTGGGTCTCGTATATGGTTATATTTATGCCATGTTTTTATTTCTGTCAAGATTCTCCGTATTCGCTACTTTCCTGTGTACTAATCCGTCATGAAATGGAATGCGCTGTCCTATAATTCCAACCCATGCATTTAACGGGTTTTGGTATATAATCAATTAATTAAACCTGACGTTGGTTTCTTACTTTGGTAACCTTTGTCGCATTGCTCATTGCTAAATCTGTACAATCATACTCGGCATTTTAAACAGTAAATAAAACAAATGGGTACTCTGATTTGATACAGATTTTTGTATAATCAAATCTGATTTGGATGGCGAGCGCCTCTATATCCGACACTTAGTCTAGTGTATTGCGCAATTATTTTGATTTAACAATACAGTTACTATTACATAATACATATTTATCCTCTGTATACCGGAACCTTATGATCTACGTTCACACAGACTTGCTTGCTACATGTAGCATTTGACGGAAATAAATAACATGTCTAGACTTCGTGGTTATTGTAAATAAAACATGCTTGGGGATGTGGTCTAAGCTTTGAATATTCGATCATTCAAGTTACAAGGTTACAGATAATACATAATTGGAATTTAAACTAATATGTTTAGAATTATGACAACGTTGAATGATATAGCGAAAAATTACACAGATATAATACAGCAAATATCCTATTAATATCAGTTTCATATCTTAGTTTTGTTTTACTTAAAAATCAAAAAAAGTAACAACCACAAAAAACAAAAAGCAAAACAAAAAAGACCCAGAAAGTCTTTCCATATATTTATATTAATATATGATTAATATTTTCCTTTTATTGTATGATATAATGTGATCGAAATTGAAATTATTGATTTTATACAAAATAGTTGGCTGTTGAAATCACGTGATTCTATTAGATCAACAATGATCAAAGAAATAAAAAAGAAGAAATCAAAAGGATGATATGTCATATCTATATATCACCCTACAAAAATTTATTCTTCATCATGATGTAATTTTAATTAGGAAAAAAAGCAAAATGATTAATCTGGCTTATTTTTGTTTTAAAATATAATTATCGGGATGTAATTTATAGGATAAAAAGTGATGATTCATCTGGGTTTTTTTCTTATTGGGTAGGGAACATATTCTGTACTTACCCTTATAACCTGGCCTCGTTTTGGTTTTATCGTTGCGTCATCGAGTAATTCAGCAGCGCCAAGACCGGAACAGTTAACTATGACGTCATAAGAAGAATCAATCTACAATTACAGAGGGTATATATAATAGTGATAAAAACAGACAGAATAAGGTCAAAGGCAGGTACAGAGTTGTTATTTTAGATAAGTACATGAGGGATAGTCAACCCCCCTTTTTTTAAAATGAATAACAGATTTATACCTCTTGCAGAGATTTTAATTTTTTGGCAATTACAAACCCTCCCTGTTCTCTGAATCTGAAATTACAAAAAAGTTCTTTTATTAATACGACATTGTCTCATCTACAGATTGTGTGCTGTTGTTAATAAAACTCAGGCATAAATTACACTTACTTCCTCAGAAATGATGACAACAGACTAGGAACGTCAATAGTGAAAGCTGTGTAGAATACCCCGAACCTATTGGAATGAATAGAGCATAGTATCAATTTCCTACTTACTTACCGTTACAAGTTAAGGTGTTTGCATATAGAAAAAAAGTATTTTAATCCATTGAGTTAAGACCTACAGCACATCTACAATCAAACGGTATCATATTATACATTACACCAATTCTGAACGTGAAAAGGCCACTAACTGCAATATTCAAAATTTTCCCGACGAGTTTTATACCAGATTACTACTGATCTAAATAATAATTATAAACATGTACGTTTAAATATATTTGGAATCATTTATTTTCCCCCTCTATTGCATTCTCTGTAGGTATTGGTCACAAATTGAAATTCTTTCCAGTTTTGGAAAACTGTCATATTGTAAGTTTTAAATTTAGATGATTTGAATACAAAAGTAACAGTATGACAAGTTCTCGTGTCGTACATTTTGTGTTTACACGCAACCAGTTAAAATTCACATTATGACAAAATCATGCACTGAAACAAAGATCTCTTGTTGGTCATTACGCAAAACGCCTTGCGTATTCGGGGCCAGTTAGTATATAAGGAATATAAGGAATCATTATTTGAATATTATGAGGTGATAATTTTGGTCGGGGCGTGATCAAATCCAATAAAGCCCGAAGGGCTTTATGATAGATTTGATCACGCCCCGACCGAAATTATCACCTCATAATATTCGAAGGGCTTTATGATAGATTTGATCACGCCCCGACCGAAATTATCACCTCATAATATTCAAAGAAAGATTCCTTATTACTTATATTTATATAATTTTAGGCCATCGTACGATTAAATATTCAAATATAAATAAACAAACCCCGCTGGCGCCTCAATTTGGCGTCATTTGTATTATGGGTTATATAATACAAAATCGATACGTAGTGTTATCACAGGCAAAGACACTGGATAATGTAAATATATACTATTGACTTCACCTACTCTCTGCCGGGGTAATCTTTCAGTTCTTCTTTGCCCAGACGTCTGAACCCTACAACATTTTTACTCCAAGGAGGCTCCTAAAACACAGTATGAAAGTGGGCCGTGACAATGCAAGATTTTTTTTAATAAGACAACCCTGAAATACCAGTTGATAACCTCTTGCATCCGTTATAAACCATTTCCGTTTAAACTAGACCTTTTAATTTTATCTGAAAGTTATCTATTTCACAACGTAACAAAAAGATTCAAGGTCTAAGAAATGATTTTAGAACCATTTTGACAGGAGCTTGGACTTTGGATTGTTGTATCAAACAGCAATATGACATAGACCTGTCTATTTCAGTGCTGAGCTATGGATTTTTGAAATCAACAGGATTTGTCTTGCTTTTGAGCTTATACTACGCAATCTATGTATATTTCACTTGAAACCAGCAATATTATGAACTTGTTTTGATGCAAATTAAAAGTTAAAAGATAGTTACTAATCCTACTGAAATTCCAAGGTCTTGTTAAAATGGCTATAAAACTGAATGGTGTTGAACATTTACGTTCTTCATCTCTTGGCAAAAGTTAAAACCGGAAATTAGCTGGACGCCATATTGGTAAGCAGCTTCCGAGTGAAACATGTCCCATAGATACCTGTAAGTCTGCAGGGCCCACCGACTGAAATAACAGGAACAACAATTCCTCAAGTTTGACAAACAGTTCATAGTTAAATACGATTTTGATAAATATAAAAAATGTCATCCAAACACAGTTGGCACACGTACGTTAGAAACGTTTTCTCTCTAGCAATGTTAAATTTAGTACTATAAGAAAAAAAAAGCGCGACGTCTTTTCACCATCTTCGCTTCTTTTCACAAATATCACGAAAATGTACATTTTCGATAATTTTTAGAGGTGTTTACCAGGCACTTTTATTTTGCATTTTGCGTGGTAGTAATTTGCACAACTGACACAAAGATATAACTTTTCATATAATCTTTCATACATATGTGCTAAATACTTGCGTGACGATTTCCTTCTGTTTGTCCGGTACAATGAAAGGTGTCCATAAACCTGCGGACCCGTCAGATGTGGTGCTGGGAGAAAATTTTTCGGCAATGATTGTGACGTCACAGTTCTGTATCCGGTTTTGTATACAAAGCGCTGTGGAGAGTCCGGTCGCCCCGGCGCCTACCACGGCAACCCGGAAGTTCCGATCCATTGCACTGAGTACACAATAATGAATGAATGAATGCAATTATAAACAATAATGATATGAGGTATAGCATCTAGCCAAAGCGTCAATATTCATGAAACGATTTACCGATGACCCTTCTGGCAAAATTCAGCGCTTATTGCCTTTTTTGAATTTTCATAAGCACTGAATGCTTATTTTTGGATGTCTTCGTTGGTCCTATGGCACACCAAGCGGTGCAGACAAATTGAATACCGCACATTAGCGCGGTATTCAATTTGTCAGTACCTTGTGTGTCATAGGACCGACGACATCCAAAATTAAGCATTCGATGCTTATATTTATATTTTCATATTTATGTTTATTTTTATGAAATATTATTTATCGCCTCTGTAAAGCCATTATTTACGCTCTTAGTCAGGGATATGAAACATACATAGAATATTATTTAGATAGCATCAGCGACAAAAAATGCAGTGCCAGAAACTTTGTGGAGAAAAATCTTTTTTATTACGGAGTAGAAATATATTAATTATTGTTTTTCAAAAGTACATATCAAATTGGTTATGTAAGATTCAAAGTCTCATTTAATCGTACAAAAATAAATATACTCAACACACGTGGTTACGTTTATATTTGTGCTCACGGCGCATGAATTTGCTAAGTGTATTCATTTAAGCAATAAAATGCTTTCTTTGGTGATTCATTCGGGATATGAAGGTAGCGACATTGCAGAGAAAATACATAACCCGCGTTAGCGTTATAGTTCGTTATTGGGCGGATCAAAGATCTCATTTTAATTACTAGATTGACATGTAGGTCCTTTAAACTTTCAATGTGCTTTATATTATGATCGACCCCCTGGTCACTCACCTGGCCAGTAATAGCTAAAAATCCTCACTAGAAGATCAAGGTCACATATGTTGAACCACAAAATCTAAATGTTATTCCACACTGTTAAATACGGGAACATCACGTAAGTTGTATTGTCATGCAGAATATCCATGCACTTATGTTTGACCATGTCCTGTTCACATCCGAAAGAGTTCAATTATTTGTCAATATTTAGCTCCACAGATTATGCAAACTGCCGAACACATGTTGTGTAAATAATTCACAGTGGGTAAAATAAAAAAGCACGTACGCATTGACATTCCTCTAATCCGTGACCTTCTCTACACCACGCTTGTTCAACAATTCTTGTTACGCAGTTAGAGTCATCTGCAATAGCCTAGATACTGGAAAGATTCTATTGATCGAGCAACTCATAGAAGGGCCAGATTAACTGAACAGTTCCGGTAACTTTTGAGATTTATGTACGCGTTAACGTGTGAACAATTTGTTTTATTTTCTACCTTTTAAAACTGTATAATGAGACACACGATCCTGTCTTCATCATGACTTTTTTTCTATCTTTCAAATCTCTATCTAATCCATTAACATGTCCCAAAGCGAAAAAGTCTCATAAATTTTACGAGATCATAATTTTGATTTATTCACACTCGTTTCTCAATGGCAATATTTTTTTTAAACTGTCAAGCTTGACGAAGTCATAATTGTAGATAGGTTTTTTAAAAAAAAATGTTGCACGTACATACATGTATAATGTACATCAAGTATGTGATAATGTGTTGGAATTATGAAATAAAACAAAGTTACATAGCCTCCATCCTTTTCAGATCAAAATGGATCCTCTCGAATAATGCGTCATCTCTGAGTTCCATGGTTCTTTAGGATATATGTTGTGCTTGTATGACTAAACATGAAAAAAAAAACAACTTGTGTAGCAGCCAGCTTTTATATCAACTCTACAGTTTATAACATTCATTTTCTTTAGAAAGATTTATTTCTGCATCGAATATCCGAGTATATAAATGCCACAGGCTGACCCTCCCCCCCCCCTCCTCCCCCGAATTGTGCACACGTGGTAATTGTATGAATAAATATGTAACAGCCTCTTAAGCATCCTTTCAAAAAAGCTTGTAAATGCGTTTGCTTCAAATATATTTTCGCCTTATATTTCAATGCAAGATTGGAATTTGAAACACCACCCACCCTCCACGGGGTTTAGGTAGCCATAATTTGTGGGGAAAAAAAGAATCAAGAATTTAAAAAATCTTGCTTGTGCTTCACATGTGGCTAACACTTTAAAATCTTTTCTTAATCACACCATAAATACTTTCTCTAAAAGAGTTTTTCCTATATATTTACGTATACTATATGTAAAATATGAATGACTACCTACCCGGAATAATTAAGACACTCTCTGACCTTGGTGTTATAGCATAAATAAATTCAATAAATCGTAAAATTCACCACACCCCTATATCTGACCCACACATGACTAAAAGCATGACTGAATCAAAAATTCTATATACTAGCTTCCTTAATTCTATAATTTTTTTTATTATGAAAACCCACTCTTGATCCAGTATGGTCATGATTTGAACAAACTTAAAAACTGGCATAGTATATAACTTCAATATTTCACTCCTTATTTCCTTCTTTTCATATCAATTTTTTACATACTCCCCAAAAAGTGGGGGGGCCAACTCCATGATAATTCAATTTTTTATATGTAAATTTTAAAAAAATTGTTGCTGCGAGAAAAAGTGGGGGGGGGGGGGCAGGCCCCCCCCCCCCTTGGCCCCCTCTGATGCTACGTGCCTGTATGACAATTCCTCAAAATCCGTTTCAAACCGATGGATATAAAAATATATCATTGATTTGTAAAATTTTGAATAGGTTTAATGATTCAAACTGGTGTAGTCGTACCAAAATCTTCAAAAACATGTAGGTTGTCATTTTTTATAGAACTTCAATGCCTTTTATTTTACAGAGTGGGACTGTGCGCAAACCAATCAATAAACCCTTAATATGGAGTGATGACCTACTCACTGTACACTAAAATACCATTTTTTTTTATCAAAACTACTGTAAAACGAGAAAATATGGCGCACTACAAATTTAAGCGCCTTTGGCGCAACTACCTCTGAGCGCTAAAATTAATAGTGCGCCAACGATTTTTTATATGTATTAAATTTCTTCAAGTTGCAAAACAATAACGTCAGTCCATTTTTAAGGCTATATAGAAGTGTTCATTTAAATATAAGATGCTGTCGGTTTTGTTTGTTTAAACAATTACACAGGTAAATGGTATGGGTTATCGGGTATAAGTGCCTAAACATGGATTGATTAATTCAGTTTTAATTGTTTTTTAATATCTTTCATTAGCACCTTGAAAATTGGGCTTCTACCCATGCCACTTCCATTTAGCGCCTCGAGGTGAAAATGTGATTAAGCGTGGCGATCGTTAACGCTGACAATACATGATTGATCATAATTTCTTTGATCTCTGATTAGTGGATATAAAGATAACAAGACGATACCTATTTTTGTCGGGGTTTTTTATTGTAAAATTACTGTGAAAAAGATTCTCTCATGGTGATCAAAACTCATGGTAAATGTAGCATTCGATTTCACTTTTAGTTTCGGGACTCTTCTGGTGATATACAAGTCGACACGTTAAATTCAAAGTCCGATAACTCAAATTTGTTTACCAACAAAACTTACACATCATCGCCAATAAATGAAGTTTTCATATCTATCTAATGACGATTTACACAAATGTAAGTGTATTGTTCTCAACGACAGTTTACAGTGCATGCGCGATAGAAATCAAAGTCGTTCTATTCACGTGCTTGAGTGAACACAGAACTAAATTTTGGGCGTGATCGTTTATCAAACAACAACGTTTTTTGTTTTCTTTTTTAAAGAAAAGATGCATGCGCTAAAATAAAATTGCGCTAATGTACTGGCACTTGCGTTTGCGCTAAAATACGTATGCGCCAAATTTTCTCGTTTTACAGTATTTGGATAATATAAGACAGATCGATCGAACGTTTTACTCAGTGTGACCAAAGTTGCATACATGTGTACATCATTTAAATAAACGACTACGTTGTGACGAAAATGGCTCAGTAGATAGAGAAACTTAAATTAGTCCTTATATTAATGTTAATTAAGGTTCGATAAAATGATACAACGGACTATTGTTAGTGCTTTTACATGATTGTATCTTAATTATAAAACAAAATAAAAAAAAATAATTTAAAGATGTGAAGTAAACAAAATCTGGCTGTTGATATAGGAAGATTCGTGCATCGTACCAGGGACGTATATACGATATATTAGTACATGAATATATACGTCCCTGATCATACGGAGCTGACTAGACGTTTTTCTTTTCCGGAACTTCTTGGTTCTCGATACGGGTTTTAAATCTTAGGCACAATAATGGCGCTGAACACGAAAGCGAAAACAAGACTGTATAAATGATTTAAATGACACACACACCATGTTTGAACTTCCAGACGATGACGACAATTTCTGGGAGGTAAGGGATTTTTGAATGATTAAAATGACTATAAAACTTAATTTATGGAAAGGAAATTGCGTTTTGTGTGCAAAGAAAATAAAGGCTAGGTTATGGACCTGGCATAGCCAGGGACGTATATACTAGAGTATACTATATACGTCCCTGGCCTAGCCACATTACATTTAGATATAAATTCAGAGGCCTGTGTTAAATGTATGGGAAAAGAAATATATATACCCTATTGATGTATATAAATACCAGGTGTTTTTTATAGATAGGGTCTCTCTCTCCTTCCCTTTCTCTCTCTCTTCCCATATATTTAGTGGCTTATTGATAGAAATTCAGAGCCTGTAGTTTATTCTCTTTTGAGAAGTGGACAGACATAGCCTACATCCATAGCCTATGGATGTAGGCTATGCCTGTTCACTTCTCAAAAGAGAATAGCCTGTGGTTATATTCAATTTCGTATACATGCAGATATGATGATTGGAATTTATAAGATGAACTATGTCATATTGAGTTGCATTGTTCTGAATAAAATAAAACAACACACACACATGGATTTCACTACAACAGATAAACATTAATCAGATTTCAGTGAATGAAAGTTCTTTTTCTTGTTTTAGGATTTGCCTCTGGATGACATAACAAACTCAAAAGGAAATTCTCACCAGAATGCCACTTCTCAGTGTGACCCTAGACTCAGGGGAGGGACCACACCAGTCGGCAAAGTGGACTCGACTGAGCTCAGGTCAAGCTCAAGTGAACATCACTCTGGGGTAATTTTTAATAATACAAGGAGAAACTCGAGTGATTTACACAGTTTCAGAGAAAGTCTCAATAGCAGAAACCGGTTTGAAATACCTTCTTGTAATGAAAGGACGGGAAAGAATGTCCAGAGTTACAGCCAAAACAATAGAGACATCACACTGAATAATGTGACCACTTCAGAGAATGAAGTTCGTAACCATAATCAGATTGAATCTTTATGTATTAAACAGACTGAAGAAAGAGGTCACAGCTTTACTGCAAGAGATGTTCAGTCAGGGAAAAGACTGTCCTCTGAATCCATTCAGGATGCTTCAAAGAAGATTCGGTTATGTGAAGGTAGGTGAACTAACATATGTACAGGTGTTTATAACTACAATGTATATTATTGTTAATGTATCAACTAGATTATACTGCTGGAGTTACATATATATATATACATGGACTTTTTGTATGTAACATTTTTTTTAAATAAAAATTAAATTTGAATTTTCTCTCTTTTTTACATGTACTTAATCTATTGTTTGAAATTTATTATAAAAACATGTTCATGTATGTGCATAATTTTGCAGCTATTGATAAACTTATGCAAAATTTTCTTAAAGATATGTCATATGTTATGTTAAAGAAATTTTTTATTTCAGAGCCAGATGTAAGTAAAGTTTTTGGACATAATAAAAATGGAGGGAGATTTCCTGTTTCTGAAGTTCAGGCCCATCATCACAACAACACAAGTGGTTACCATGTTAACCCTCAGTTTGTGGCTACAGCCAAACGACACAGTACTGGAAGGGAAAGAAGTCCAGCTACCACACCAGTCATAAAGAGAGCCCGCCGGAAATTCCCTGGGCCAGCCGGACTTCTCCCTAAACTGGTGAGATGAGTCTTATGGTATTAATTCAAAGAATGAAGTATCGGTGTCACAAAAGCATAATTATTAATCAATAGAAACAAATATGGTAATGATTATTCTTACAGAATACCAACATTTAATTGGTGTTTGCATTGTAAATTTTGGAGAAATTTGGACATGTTTTAAAATAGCAATGTTAAAAATATAAGTGTTTTATATTTAACAAAATGAATCATTTATTCATGTAGCCTGGAAACACAGAAAACCCAAAGGCAGCAGTTTCTTTTACAGCAAGAACTTCTCCAGAGCAGTTAACAATAGAAGTAAGAAAATAGTTTTGGGGAAAATTGAGGTTATGACAGACTGTTGGGTTAATTTGATAACAAGTTATACAGATGTGATATTTATCTTTATTTGATAACACGATTTTAATCCACCATGAATACTTCTGCTTTTACTGGAAATGTAGATAAACAATATGCTGTATGCAAGCTATGATTTTTTCAGAAGGAAGATGTGATTCTGTCCTCGCAGTCCTCAGATGACATGTTTAATGAGGAGCCATGGAGGACACTGATGGAGGAACTAGGAACAGACGGACAAAGGCTCCTACATAATTTCTCCATTGCCAGCAACCTCAACAGGGTAATGACTAAGAATATGTAGATTCCACTGCTGGCAGAATGAAGATTGATAATTTCATAACCACTGCTTTCAATAATTGATTATAGATTATTATTTCCCACGTGACTTCTAAGACAAGATATGTCTACTCTAAATTTGTTGTTTAACGTGAGTAATTAATGTCTGCGTTAAATCGCGAGAAATGGTTTTCATGGATTTTTAAGTCTAGCTATTATTTTTCAGACAGATTTGAGCTATATGAAATTTAAACCAAAAATTAGTGCCTGCGATTTTATATTCTCGCAATTTAATGCAAAACATTGGAATTAAGTACTATTGTAAAATAAGGAATTTACAGTAGCTAACAACTTGGTATAAATATATGTACTTCTTTACTCAATCAAGGAATTAATACTGTAAATTCCTAATTAAAGTGAGGAAACTATATCCGCGTAAAATCGCGAGAAGCATCCCTCGTGGATTTTAAAACCTCGCAATTATTTTCTGAGAGTTGATGACTATAGTAAATATGGATAAATGTTCCATGCTCGCGATTTTATATTCTCGCCATTTGATACAAAACAGCGGGATTGCGGAATTAAGTACTCAAGTAATATAAGGAATTTACAGTAGGCATTATGTGACGCCCTAATGCAATGTGTTTAGATTGCTTTGCAAAATTTATTCATTTCAGATCTATAGGGGAGAATATAATTATGGGACTATATAATTTAAAGTAAATAAGTAAGAATGAAATTTGTAATCAAGGTCCAATGAAGGGTGTACAGGAGTTTACATCGACTGTATTTTGTACATTCCTTGTTGTATTGCCTTAGGGTCTATGAAATACAACCCTGGAAAATTCCCTCACACTCTTGATTAAACCTGGATCACATAGAGCATTAATTAACCGGTGGTCTGTATAGCCATACATGGTTTCTCAATGAACTAACAAGGAATCAAAATTGCATACACGTTATAACATTATTTTCATAAAGTTCAGCAAGTCATGGTACATAAAGTGTGTAAAGATGAAGTTAATGTTTTATTACGAAGGAGGTAATTTATTTTCAGGCCAGGAAGAAACAGTTACACCGCGGTAAAATCCCACTTTTGATGTGTGTCATCTACCACATAGAATGGCATGGCAGTGATCTCAGCGTGTCACTGAAGGACCGCTCAGGTAAGGGACACAACTCCTCTATAGCTGTCCACATTCTGCAGATATTTATCTTAGTTTTGATGCAGCTTAAGGTGGAATAACACACCTGGAAAAAGTCACTCAAATTAACAGTAAATTATATGATTGTGAAAAATATCATGCTCAATAAAATGCACACATATCAAACAAGCAAAAAACTTTGCAATTTTGGGACAAAATATGAATATCTATAAAATTCAATCAGTCAGTACATGTAACAACAAAAGTCCCTGCGGGATTTGAACACGTGATGTACAGATCACAAGACCGACACTTTATCCACTAGGCTATGGAGTTAGTTGCATGCATAAATGGCCGTCGATTAAATTATTTTTTTGAAACTAAATGTAATTTCGATCGGAGGTCAGCCATTTTGTAATGATATGTTATTTCACGTAAGTGATTTATTCAACATCATCACATGTAAATTCAATATTGCAAAGATTTACATTTATATAGTTTTGCAAGTGTTCTTAAATATCTGATGAATTGATTTTCGTTTATATTATTAAAATGTTTATAAATTGGAATTTTGACATTTTTATAATGTACATATTTTTATGATACCAATATCGAATACTGTAAACTACTAAACATATTAAGGGTGTTCACTATTTGACAGGAAGTGATTTTCCAAGTTATTAAAGTAGACCTGATTTAGCAGATTTCTGAATTTATATATTATATATACAAGTATACTGGAGATATTTATTCATATACCGGTACTCAACTTAGCAGAAGCTTCATTCCACCAGACTGCCATATGAAATACTCAGTTGAATGTAACAAGTCACCAGTATTTTTTCTGATTAGTTTTTCATGTATCAAAATGATGAATTTTTTTGTCAGCTTAGTTTTTACACCTTGTATCAATGTGTCTGTACAGGTAATGTCCAAGGAACAGTTCACCGTGACATCATGAAGGAGTTTGAGTCAGAACTTCAGGTGGGATCCGCCCTAGTTTTGAGACAGGTATACTT
The DNA here is from genome assembly GCF_963853765.1 of Magallana gigas. Classification (NCBI taxonomy): domain Eukaryota; kingdom Metazoa; phylum Mollusca; class Bivalvia; order Ostreida; family Ostreidae; genus Magallana; species Magallana gigas. Next base: position 5,150,794 of record NC_088856.1, read on the forward strand.
TACATAAAAAAACAAGTCGTTGTATATACTTGTTTCATGTTACTTACTTGAAAACTGGCTCTATTGTCTCACTTAATAAAATAATTCAAGAACTCTTAATAAGTATGGATTCCAAATTAAAGAAAACGTTTGTTACTAGATGTTTATTCTTTAATTACAAAGTTCTATTTAGAAGCTTTCATCTTGTAGGTCAGTGTTATAAGTCCCAATCCGAGAAGTCACTACTTGAACATTACTCCCGCCAACATTGTGTTGATCTACAGTAAGACAGGGGACGATTGTAAACAAATTAACAACAGAAACACCCCTCTGTCGTCTGTCTTAGAGGAAGTTCAGAGAGAGGAATCTATTCAGAGACTTCAGACCAGTCAGTTGATTGCTGGTCAAACTCCCAACAGAAACAGTTCTAACAGTCAGCTTATGCAGAACAGAACTCCACAAAGTGGATTAAGACCATCCACTCTTAGCCATCCACCTATTCGAACTCCACAGAGTAGTGGAGTGAGGACATTCACACCTGGCAATCCTCATGTTTATAACAGACTTCCACATAGTGGAGGAGGGCCATCCACTCCAAACAATCCACAGATCAGTGGAGGAGGGCCATCCACTCCAAACAATCCACAGATCAGTGGAGGAGGGCCATCCACTCCAAACAATCCACAGGCTTTTAACAGAGCTCCACCGACCAGTGGAGGACTCTCAGTGCCCAGTGTAAGGACACCATCCAGTGTAGAAAGTTCTGTGAATACACCCAGACTGAGGACACCTGCACCTAACCCGGTGGTACAAACAGGTGCCCTAGGTGCTAGGTCCTCATCAATGCAAGCTTCTACCAGGATGTCCTTCAATATCTCAAACACTCCAGTAAGTGTTAGGACACCTGCCCCAGTCAGTGTTAATTCTTCTTATTCATTTCAACAAAATTCAAGTAGATTGTGTTCAAATACAAGAAATGTGAGTTCTCAAGGTGCTACGGTTATGAACAAGACATCAGATCAAAACATTTTATACAACACTCCATGTGAAGGGAGTGGGATGAACAGAAATGAGTTAAAAAGTAATCAACAAGAAACTCCAAATCGTAGAAGTTTCAAGTTTAAACCCACAAAAACTCAGGATATTCAGAAACTGTCAGGCAGTAATCCTGTACCAGACTCCTCTTCAGCATTATCTATGCCCACATCTTTCAGAGATTCTAGTGATAGTGTTAATTCTAATGTCAGTGCTTCCAAAACACACCAATGTGAGAAGCCCAAATTTGAAGTGGACTGGGGGGAAGGTCAGTAAAGAAGCTCTTTTTTATCACTATTTGAACACATTTCATGCCAATTTCATTTCATCATTTGATAAGAACTATAATTGTTGATCTCTTTTTCAGATCTGAGTGATGATATGCTCTCGCAGTTGTCTGAAGAATTTTAGCGTGTCGATTTTAACACTACAATATACAATATGCTCGTAAAGGTCTTCCGTTATTTTGCAAATAAATATACAATAAAGAGTAGTAAATGATGATGAAGGATTTAGTTACTAGGCATACTAGTAGGGAACTAGTATCAAACACATACTGATGTATCTATCATTGAATGAATATTTCGGAAGCATTGTTTAATAAAAGATGCTCAAAACGATATTCACAATAAAACATGTAACAGGAATTCTCTATCTGAAATTGAAAATAAAAGAATGACTATACAATTAGGGACTGAAAAGGGTACGTTTTCTTATAGTTTCTTGAAGAGGAAAATGTGTCCGCAGCCGTCGCCCACAACGAAATTAATATATTTTATGTGATATCAAATAATAAAGTTATAATGAGAGTTTCATCGTGGGCGACGGCTGCAGACAGTTTTTCTATTAAAAAAAAACCCCCACTAAGGAATCTATGTCTTCTGCTCAGTTGTATGAAAATACGGGAAAATGCATTGTTTATGACGTCACAATTAACCTTGTGAAAGTCTAGCTATAATTAGATAAATATTTATTGATTCTTAATATATGACTATTCTTGTGTGAATTAACGTTACATTTTAGTTTTTTATGAAATTTTTAAAAATCACTCCAAAACAAGGCAAAATACGTCAGAAACTGTACCAAGTTCTTGACCTAGCCAAAATCAGTCAGCTGTATAAATTTCAGAATTTTGGCTAAGATTAAAATTACTGCCGCCAAAAAGTACGTGCTTCGCTTATGAAGGGCTGCTGCCCCAGACTCCCTGTTTACAAACATTTTGTCCCTAGCTTTCTCCCTGGGAAATGTTTACATCCTTTAAACCTTTCAGAACTCGCTCGGAATACCGCGCACAATTTTTCAACGTTATCATCCGAGCAATTTCATTGCTGATGCAATATCAAAATCCCCATAGACTTACGATATTGGGTTGTGTATTGAAACCTGAAGCGGTAAAGGGGGCGTTTCAAAACAGATAATCTGGACATTTTTTATATTAGTGAATGAGCGTAGTTTGAGAAATTGAGTACAAAGGTATTTATGATTATCGAAATGTCATGCGAAAAATGGTGGAAGCAAAAACTCGGAAAAGAGAATAGATCGAGTGACTAGCTTGTGAGATGGTCATTGTTTATGTGAAAATACTCAATGTTATTGAAATTCATGATGACTTACTTTATTATTTTCCCTTATTTGAATAGCAATATGTGTGATACTATTGCATTATCTGTCAGTGTTTCGGAAGTTGATGTAGATAAAAAACTTGAAGGATACTTTTGAAAACTTTGTTTTGGTTGAAGGTTCTACATTTACAAATTAAAGTCATATACTGGAATCTTGGAGCTGGTAAATACGAGAGTCAAGAAATAAGGAATAATTCTTTGAGTATTATGAGGTGATAGTTTTGGTCGGGGCGTGATCAAATCCAATAAAGCCCGAAGGGTTTTATGATAGATTTGATCACGCCCCGACCGAAATTATCACCTCATAATATTCAAAGAATGATTCCTTTTTACTTATATTTATATAATTCTAAGCCATCGTACGATTAAATATTTATACCCCCGCAAACGAAGTTTAGGGGGGTATATTGGTTTCATCCTGTCCGTCTGTCTGTCCGTCTGTCTTTCTGTCTGTAGACGCAACTTTGTCCCCCCTATAGAATTTTTTATTACTGCATGGAACTGTTTGAAAATTTGTACATATGTTGAACACCATCTGAAGATGTGCACCTGCAATTTTTTTTAATGATTTTATGACAGTTTTCATTTTCCTTATTCTATATATATTGTACACTAATGTTGAAAAGTAAGGGAGGTAATCCTTACATATTTTATTAATTAATTAATAGTATTAAAAAATTCTAAAATATATTTAAATAAATACATCCAGACGGAGGTTTTTTGTCTTTATGTCTTAATTAATAAAAAAAGATATTTTTTATTAGTATTCTATCAACTGACAATGCAAAGTTTTTGTTTGTCAATGATAAATTTTTAGGAGCTAATAAAAACATCAAAGACAAGTGTGGCTGAATTCATTTGTCCCAAGTGTAATAGTATGAATATTATGAATATCATATTATTTAAGTACATAGATTAAGTATATAGATTTTAAGATAAAACCAACCAAATCTGACACACATTTTAAATACACACACTTAGATCCACCCTGTACCTTTACACACCTGTATATATACCCCAGGGGCAGTGATTTGGTAAACATTTGTGTGCATGAGTTTTATTGGTCAGATATTTGTTAGGGTTGTTGTGGTTGGTTTGTTGATCTGAGTATGATATTTTGCCGCCAAGTTTTGTCAATCTTTGTTTGGTCAGCCAGAGGGTAGCAGTTATATAGAATCAGACCTACATCATAAAGTTTGACAACTGACTATTTCTCTTTCTGGTAAGTAACATATTAACTAATATTCCATGTATTAAAATATTATTAACATGTACTTTTCTATAAATTAGCAAATTAGTAATTTCTTATGAAGCACTTTAACTAATTAGAGTGAATGAGTGTCATGAAAGAGTATTATAGATTTATTTAGTAGATATTGATTATAAAGTCAATATTTGTTTCTTATTCAAAGGAGTAACTGATTTTCTAATCAGTTTAAAGAGTGTTTTTATGATGATCAAATATTTGGTCTAATTGTTCAAAATGAGCAATGTAAATGTTTTTAATTAAATAGTATTTTTAGTATTCTGTTAATTGAATTACAGATATATAAACCATTATACACTCATCATTACATGAATAGAGGAAGCTTATTCCCATAGAATGGTGAGACAATTTCTATGGGAATAAGCTTCCTATTATATTTTTTAATTGCAACCTATTTTTTATGATTATTATGGGAGAAATTACATTGAAATTGTAAGAGTTACCTCCCTTTAATTGCTTTATGTAAATATATGTTTATGAATTATGATATCACTATGATATTATGTGATAATTCAAATCTAGATGGAAATTAAGTTAATTATCATAGCATGAGGATTGTTGTTTTATATTTGCAGGGCTCTCTATCATTTAATTTCACTGTCACTGTGTCCACAATAAATTAATATTCGAACCCTCAACAGGCGTTATTTATTATAAGTAAAACCTGTAACACAAGGGAGCCATTATCTGAGCCATGGTTCAGATCGAGCATGTGTTTAGGGGAAATTGATAATCTGTAAAACGGGTGATGGTTTTGGGGCGCTATTTTAAAACTGTTTCATGTAAACCAAAAGTTCTATCATTATAAGGAAATATTTCAATGTAATAAAGAAGTTAAACTATTTTTAGAGGTTGTTTAAATTTATTTGTCAAGTAATTTGATGAAGTGACCCTATTGGGCATTAATTTAAATGAAATTCAAGATTACTGATATGATTGTAGTGTTTTGGAAAATTTAAAATTGTTTGTAATATTAAATTTTCTTTTTTACATATTACATAGTATGGTAATTATGGTAATGTTTTGGGAGTTTATTAAATTTAACAAGCTCATCAAAGAAAATCATAGTCCTATGGGATCAATTTTCTGATATGGAGTTCCATTGTGCCATAGGAGAAAGTGAGGAAAATTTGAAACAACTAATTGCATCTGTCAAGACTCTTATTAGAAAGATATTGAAAGTTTTATCAACAGAAGAGCATTGCTTGGCTACCGGTATTTCCATTTACTGCAAAGGGAGGGGTTATTGTCATTTTGATGGTTTTTCTTTAAATCAATTAAATTAAAAAAAAATATATCATCAGATACATACATTTGTGAATGGATTACTGTTATAGATACAATGTATGTATTTACAGTATTTACATGTATTTATGTATGTATTTACAAATTCTGACAATTTTGATTTTAATTTTTGTTTGTTAACTAATGGTTTTTTTTTTTTACAATTCTAGAATTTTTTTTTGTATGTGTTCCAAACCTTTATTATTCAATGCAATTATTTGTCCCATTTGAAATTAGCCTTGCGGGGGATATTAGTCCCATTAGGACAGTTATAGTTAAATATAAATAAGCAAACCCCGCTGGCGCCTCAATTTGGCTTCAATGAAGTTACGGGTTATATAGTGCCAAATCGATATGTAGTGTTATCACAGCCAAAGACACTGGACAATGTAAATATATTTTATATTATGCAATGCCCTCTTACTTTGTATTCGGAGTTAGGTTACAGTAGTAGGGCTTATGACAAAATAAAGTGGACCGCAGTGCAAGAGTGTTGCGTCTCATCAATATACGGCGCAGTATATCACCAACATTGATCACTGAAAGATAAATTACACATCAAGATTGCACATTATATTGCTAAAAAATGAAAATATCTTTGCTTTTTAATTGTATAATTTGCGGTATTTCTTTATTTCCAAACGAAGTTCGTTTATTTACCTTCTAATTCAGTTACATGTATGTATTCTAATGATGTTTTCAGGCATATAGCATCGTTTTGGAAAAGTGGGGGGGGGGGGGGGGGGCGACTCATCCAAAAACAAAAAACATCTTGACAAGCACTACAAAAAAAAATCATCTTCAAAAATCGTGAAAATCCTAATCCGGGGGAGAATTGGAGGCAGAAACAGACCACATTAAAAAATAACCATGTTCCAAAAAAAAACCCCCCAAAAACAACAAAACAAGACAAACAAAAAACCCCCCAAAAACACCATATTTCCAAAATCTTGAAAATTCTCATTCGTGGTACATGCTCCGAAAAAGTTGGGAAGGGGGAGGGGGCTGCGTGCTACATGCCTAGTTTTGGATGTATTTGGAGTAAAAATCAGGTGGACTTAATGCATTTTTCACTTTTCACTAAATGTAAATAAATGTAGTTTTTAGAAAGACAAGTCATTTAGTGTACTTAAACATTGATCTGCCACTGTCTTTAATTGCCTTCCGGTTTACGTGCCGTGTCAGTAGATTAGTATTTCAAAAAAACACTTTCTACTGTTCGTAATGGAGTCCTTTCATGGAGTTCTAGAAAACAGACTGTACAGTCAGATATCTTGGAGGCAGTGGGTGTTTATTGTTACGATCGGCCTCCTTCTGGTGTTAGGGGTGGCAATATTGATATCTTCTGTGACTTTTCTCCATGCTTCTAACAATGGCGAGTCTGATAGAGGTGCCGGTGTAATGAAGAATAATGACCCCCGTAGAATAATGACCGGGGGTCATTTTTCTACGTAGAAAAATGACCCCCCGGTCATTATTCTACGCAGAAAAATGACCCCCGGTCATTATTCTACGTAGAAAAATGTCCCCTTTGCCTGAAGAATAAGTGTCATTTTCATAAAAATGAGCACATTCCACATGAAGAAAAGTGACCCCTGTAGAATAATGACCCCCTTGTAGATTAAAGTTTTTCAGTATATTTTTTTATTATTTGTGAAATAGTCTTTACACTTTTGCAATTTTTACTGCTGCAGTTTACAGAAAGTAACAGAAATTATAATTCATATTCAAATAAACTTAAAGTGAAAGAAGGGATATATCTTAGAATATAAAAATCCTTCCGTTATAACAAGATATTGACGTATTGCATCGGGGTATGGTTGTCATCTTAACAATTACATTTACATATATCTATGGTGTTCCGATAGGGCCACTTCGATAGTGCGAAGGCGAAAGAGCAAAAGTGCGAAGATGCGACGACGAAGCGCGAAGATGTGATGCCTAAAATGCGAAGGGGCGAGGGGCGAAGGAGCGATACTTCTATCGCTCCTTCCCAACTTTGCACTCTGGCCTTCGCATCTTCGCACTTTCGCCGTCGCCTTTTTTGATTGCATTCAGCAAGTCTCGGTCGATTACATAGAATTTTATACAGGCACCGTACTCGCCAAGGTTTTCAGATTAATCCATGCTATTATTGGTACGCATGCGCTAGGCCATCGCGCTTACTATGAATGTTTATAAATATTTAAATGTGTAAATGTAACATATATGTTTACCAGTGCTGGCTATGCCTAATCATTATCTACTCCACACTAAATGTAATGTCCGCCATAATGTGTACAAATGCACTTCCAGACTCAGGACTGTCACTTACCAGCCGTCTCTTTACTGTGGACCAAACCCAGTAACAATGTAATTTCATTATGCGACACTCCTTGCTCATGCATGGATCTAGAGGGGGAAAGGGGGTCCGCCCCCCCCCCCCCGGAAAATTCAATATTAATAATTTCACGCAGTAAAAGGGGGGATAGGGAGTTCGGACCCCATCCCCCTGGATAATTTTATTTTATTAATTTTATAAAAATAAAATTTCCAAAATATGCATCGGAACCATTTCAACGATGGAGAGCTCCGCAATTATAAAACATAGGTAATCACAGATTACAAAGCTCACCGAGACGAGGCATCACCTTTATGAGGCATCACCTTTATGATACCACCTTTCTCATATTATATGAAAACCATCCTTTATGATCTTGGATATTCATGGATTCTGTTTGGAAACAATATCGTATATCATCTGTTAAAAAATTGTTATTCATATGTTCATATGTTAATCAATACAATAATATAAAATTAAAATTGCATCCTATCATAATTACAATATATATCATATAATACCATAAAATACCGTAAAAAATTGTGAGATATGATATTGTAACGTATGATATGACATTGTATTGTGTTATACATTATTGTATTTGATCAAACAATACAATATCATAAAACATAATACAATATAGTATTATATGAAACAATATTAAACTGCATCAATACATCATAACATTGAAACATATGATATTATATTGTATAATTAAGCATTGAATCATTATTGTTTGAAAGATGTGGTCTCATAACTGCAACGGTGTGTGCATACAAATTGTATAACGCGCGCTAGCGCGTTATGAAAATTTGTTGGCACGCATTGTTGCAGTTATGAGACCACATCTTTCAAAAAATAATGATTCAATGCTTATATTTACGTTTTTTAAACATGTATTTCCTTCCCGCAAATACGATTTTTTTTTTAAAGGCTCTGTCTTATTCAACAAGTAATGCGAATTTAACAGAATGGCCACTGGAACAGCCGAAATATACTGACAAAAATAGTACGCAGCGTTTTAAATTCTAATAACACAATTATTTTTTTTTTCTTTCTGTAATTTAATGATTTTACTCTTGGTATACTAAGAAATTAATCAATTGAATTAATTTAAGTGTCAAAATATATTTACATCAATGAAATATTTATCAGCGTAAGTATAATATCAGGTCGTTATCCGGTTTGAAGTCGCGAGAAGAGACAGTTCTTGTTCTTCGAGAAATACTGACGAAATACTGAATGTATTCATACGCACCAGATTTGGTGATTGGGTCTTCTGTGTTGTGTGTAAATATCACTAAAATTAACTAATGCAATTTAATAGAGGGAAAGAAAGTGAATGTAAACATTATAGTATGATATTGTATTTTATGATTCTGTATCACATTTGATACGTAATATGATATTGTATTATATAATACAATATAATTTGATAAACATTCTATCATATCAAATGATACAATATCATGGGATAAAGGAAAATATTATATAATACAATCATACTATACACATTGTATCATATGATACAATAATATATATTAAAATCTCATAAAATACAATTTCATGTGATATGATAATATGTCATATAAACCAATATCATATTATACAATATCGTATGATACGATATTTTATAATATTACAATATCATAGGGATCATGTTACATCATTTAACAACAACCATATCTATCTATCAAGCAGGTTTGAGTGAGGTAGGAGATTTCTTTAGCATCCTTGATAATGGAGATCAGGCTCTGCATCTGAAGCAACCTCTGCGTTTCATTTATAATATAGTTAAATCAACTATGCAAGCTATCTATCTAGCTATAAAACATGTGACCTGTTCCAAAAAACTAAACCTCATCAAGAATCATAAACCTATGGCTCTGATTCAGCATTCAAGCCTGTCAGGTGCATCAGTATCATAAGACTATATCAATGCAAGATTGGTGAAGTTAGGACCAGTACTAATACGATATCGTCATCAGAGGGCACATGTTTCAAAAACTTTAACCAGGTCTTAAAATCTTAACCTCCTCCAGCATCCGAAACCTGTGGCTCAGATTCAGCATTTAAGCCTGTCAGGTGCATCACTATAATAAGACGCACGATCCATACAAGTTTAATGAAGTTAGGACCAGTAGTAACTAAGGTATTATCATTAGAGGGCACCTGCTCCAAAAACTTTAACCAGCTGCAAAAACCTTTACCTCCTCCTGCATCTGAAACCTATAACTCAGATTCAGCACTCAAGCCTGTCTGGTATATCAGTATCATAAGACACACCATCCATGCAAGTTTGGTGACGTACGGACCAGCAGTAACTTAAATATTGCTATTTAAGGCACCTGCTCCAAAAACCTTAACCTCCACCAGCATCTGAAAGTTAGGAACCAGATTCAGTAGGTCCAGATGCATCCTCCATGTAACTTTGGTGAAGAGAGGACAAGTAATAGCTTAGATACAGGAGCTGCAACTAAAACTTTAACCAGCTCCGGACGCCGACGCCGGGGGTATAGCATATGCTCCCATTGACTTCGTCTCAGTAATCTAAAAAGGCGAAAGCGCGAAGATTCGAAGGCGAGAGTGCGAAGTTGCAAAGGCAAGAAGCGGTAGTCGTATCACTTCTTCGCCTTCGCAACTTAGCACTTTCGTCTTCGCATCTTCGCGCTTCGCCGTCGAATCTTCTATATTCTCCATATTATTCATGAATTATACTTGCATTGAGGATTTCCGCAATACAAACTGCTCGGTATACAAGTGCATCACTCAGAATTAATGATGAAACCAAAATTATGAAAAGTGTACTCCACTGTTAGGCATTATAGCCAAGCTGAAGTTAGAGCCATTACGCCAGTAGAGGTTAACGGCCAATAAGGAAAATCGTCAAAGTGCTGAGAGTACTCGTACAGAAAATATATTTTACTTTATCCTCGGCATACTTTAGTAAGTTTAGTTAATATCAAGATGATTAATGCATCAATAGTTTGTATGAGCATTGGTAACGTTGGTTACAATAAAGATCGTGTGATCAAAATCAAGCGGGATATAAACCCCTAACATGGGTGTTAACCTCTTATCAACGCTTTTAGAAACAATCTTTTCTTATTATAATCGATCAGTGTTTATTATCTATTAAGATTTACTATAGTCAGGTACTCTTCACAAATTTGCTCTAAAAGAATAAAGTCAATCTTTGATCACAAATACAACATTACAACAAATGTTTAGAATATTGATGTTCATGTATTACGCAGAAGAAAACAAAACTAACGCAGAATGCTTTTTTTTAAAAATCACTTTCCCCAAGAAATGTAAATAAGAAGTATTCGTTACCTGCCCCTTTAGTCTTTTTCCATAAAGATATATACAAATATCATTCTTCGATTGACAATTCATTCACCAATGAATATTGCTTATATTATTACAACAATTATTCTTTCATGATTATTGTTCGTTAATTATTTCACAATATGCTCATTGTGTATGAATTTTTCTTTATATGCGTCATTTCCCGCCGTTTGTCGACGAGAGAAGTAACGTAACTGTTAACAATCAATTTGTGGCAATGTAAGAGTGTTTTGCGTGTGCTTGCTACGGATAGGAAAAACTATATACAGCGATTTATTTACAAGATCGGTGTTTATAACTTCAAAATCAGTTGAACAGAGTGAAAAATAAAGTAATTTCAAAGTCATATCTTGGATACGGGGTAACCAATTTCTATTCATGTTTACGGGGGGGGGGGTCATTTTTTTATGGGGGTCATTTTTCTTCATGTTTAACATGAAGAAAAATAACCCCTGGGTCTTTTTTCTTCAGAAAAATCCAATTATTCTTCAGCTAGGGGGGTCATTATTCTACGTAGAAAAATGACCCCCGGTCATTATTCTACGGGGGTCATTATACTTCATTACACCGGTCCATGGAAAAATATGTTACAGCAATCAAACCAAGAACGACCTTGTTTAGAGGCCAACAGCATAACACCCGCTATAAACGGCAGTAAGTCTTCATTTCTTTACGTATACGTATTTAAAAGTTATGAGTAAAACACGTGCATTTGTCTAATGACTGGCTGAGATCCTCCCACATTCTATAAATCCTTAAGTTTATTGTTGACTTATGCTTGTAACATTTGCAGTTATAACTAGGGCTTCATTTGGAGAAGATGTTTGGCTTTTATCATCAATTTGATTAAAAGCACCTGGATTTCCTTTTTTAAAAAGTCTTATTAGGATAAAACCCAAGAGTAAATGTTGCTGTATTGGTAAATGCGTTAAGATTTTAAGTTATTGTCATTTCAGGATCATTGTTGGGCGACTCGTGTTCTGGAGATGATAGTTGCCCCGAGAACTCGGTGTGTGAATCAGGACAATGCTCCAGTAATCTGACGTACATGTATTTTGCAAACAGTGGGAAATGCCACAAAGGTTTGTGGAATTTTATTAACTTGTGAAAGGAATAAATTAGTTTACGAACTGAATTCTACACTGTAAAAGTTATGGCCAGTTTACAAGGTAAAGCAAGCTGTATAAACCTTGTTGTATACAGCAAACTGCTGCCGTTTGTACAACGCTTTGAATGAAATTAAAACCTTTCCGGAATCGTATCTTTCATGCGTTCGAATAGAGTATGTGTCTATTCTGTGCAGCCAGTGAAACTTATCTTCTTTAGCTGATGAGAGGCCTGGGATTTGTGCTTCATTAACTAATGTCAAGGACGTACATACTTTTCCCCAGCAAGTTTATCAGTACTTTCTAAGTTTCTTAGTACTTTTGTAAGTTTATAAGTAACGTCAGTAAAAACGTCTTAGTATCTATATTTATTTATCTAAATTATCTACATTTAGACGTATTCCTTTCTGTAAGTTTTTGAGTCATCAAAATGTACCTGAAATATACATTATACATCATTCTTCTCTTTTGGTGCGTCAATGTCGACAAAAACTGTATTTATTCTAAGGAGCGTTTCGTTTTGTTTGATGAACAATCAATGAGAATTTGAATCTGTTTATATCGTGTGGACATATAAGGAACAGATTGCAAAAGTTGTATACGACAAATTGTATAGACCAAGTATTACCGTAAAAACCGGCTTTAAAGAAATTGACTCTCTATAATCTATGATAAATTGTATCGGACCTTGAATTGTGAAAATCTTAACTGCAAGTCTTCTTATGTTGTTTACGTAATAGAACGTACCCTTATTCATGTTGGTGAAACAAAAGGTTCTCTTAAGAAGAGCGAGTAGGTCTTCCGTTGTTGCTGTAAGTTAAAAATATAAATGATTTGGTGTCAAACGATTATAATGACTAAACGTTCAGTTCTGCTTTTATTATAAAACGTGTTCTGATTGAAAGTCTGTATAAAAATGTGTTTAAAAAAGGAAAGGAAAAATGTTCTAGGAAAACGATTTGTCGAACACAGTTTGAGAATCGTTTCAAAAATTCTTTAAACAATGAGAAGTTTAATGGGGAGTTAAATTTTTGGAAGGGTAGCATGCATTGTTATATACATGTTTTCATATGTCATATAAGGAATTGTATTTAAAAAAACGAATCTGCCTACAAAACACGTAAACTTTTCTCTAAGATAACTTCTGTATTTAAATCTTTCTAAATTTTTGAAGACTATGTGCAAGTTTGAAATTGTTGCGTGCTGCCAAAATTTACTAAATGGTCAAAATTAATGGTATCTCTGAACATTTCTATAGGAAAGTGTTGTCGTCTGATATTGTTTAGTGATACGAGTAGACTTGGACATTCAAAATGATAATCGGCTATCAAAAATCAGCAGGAGAATTTATGCAAAAGTGAGCATCTAAATCTTACACCAGATGGTGCTGTTTCATAGAGACACCTATATGTAACGTGAAATTAAATAACCTTATTTACAAAATAAATGTTACTTCTCTCGACGATGCAATAATATGGAAAATCCCTATCTTTAGGTCAGTTTTTTCTCCTTTGTCAGATCAAAAGTAATTCCCTCGGAGAAAGTTTACGTATGTATGTTAAAAAAACACAGGAAAGAAACTTCTGTAAAATAAGGCGGAAAATCGTGGTGTTAGGGTTTTTATTTTCAGTTAATTTAATTAAATGAGACTAAGGGGGTTATTCGGTCGGATTTTTATGAGTAACATGTACATGAAGTAGGTAGTGGGAGCTAAGAGTTTGGTTTTGGATGTATTTGGAGTAAAAATCAGGTCGACTAAATGCATGTTTTCACTTTTCACTAAGTGTATATAAAGGTAGTTTTTAGTGTCCTTAAACATTGATCTGCAATTGTCTTCCGGTTTACGTGCCTTGCCACTAGATAAGTACTTCAAAAACAATCTCTACTGTTCGTAATGGAGACCTTTCATGGAGTTCTAGAGAACAGACTTTACCGTCAGATGTCTGGAAGGCAATGGAAGTTCATTGTTACGATCGGTCTCCTTCTGGTGTTAGGGGTGGCAATATTGATATCTTCTGTGACTTTTCTCCATGCTTCTAACAATGGCGAGTCTGACAGAGGCACCGGTCCGTGGAAACATGTTACAGCAATCAAACCCAAAACTACCTGGCTTAGATGCCAACCGCATAACACCCGCTATAAACAGCAGTAAGTCTTCATTTATTTACGTATAGTTTAACACTTGCATTTGCCTTATTGACTGGCTGAGATCCTCCCACATTCTAGAAATCCTTAAGTTTATTGTTAACCTGTGCTTGTAACATTTGCAGTTGTAACAAGGCCTTACATAACAAAGATTTGGCGAAGATGTTTGGCTTTTATCATCAATTTGTTTTAAGGACGTTGGATCCTGCGATCAAAAGTCTCTAAGTTTTTTTCTAAAGTATTTTTTTATCATCTACACACATATCTAAACCAAAATTCAAAATAAAATTTTAGGGTCTATATGTTCCTTTCTGTGCTACGGTGCATTTAATATGACCTTTCTGCACTGAACTTGCAAATTGCACATAAATCGCTTTTCCCTCTATATTTTTTTATCGAAATGAACCATGGTATCAAATACAAATTTACATTATTTAGAATTATTAAAATTAAAATTATCATAATGAAAAAGTTTGGAATTTCTTCACCTTATTGATATTTTGACCTTTTTGCACTGAAAAAAATACTATTTTTATTCATAAACGATTCAACATGCAATTAAATAATTAAAAAGTCTCAAACTTTTTCTCAAATTATGACAGATTTGTCAAAAGAAACTTAAATATTCAGAAAATAAAACCAAAAGTATGTGTCTATGATGTAAATTTTGAGATATGGCATGAAATAAGCTAATTTACTGGGGAAATTGGAGTTGATTTTTCTTTACTTTTATGAAATATCACTTAAACATGCCAATATATGTCGATAGAAATATTGAAATATTGTTAAGATATTTTTTTTGAAACAACACGAAGATATCCCAATGCAAAAACTATCTGAAAATTTGGTCTGCACGGAAAATAAGAAAGCTAAAATTACGGTACTCTAAAACAACCGAGTTATGAAAAATGTTCATTTTCTTCTTCAAAACCTTCCGCCACAAAATATATTCCCTTACTACGCTCTCTAAATATGGAATTTTTCCTTCTCTTTTTTATTCAATATAGTTTGTTTGTCATTGTAAAAAAGAAATTTACAAGTAGAATTCATATATGACACAGAATTTCAAGACTAGAGGTGACCCAAAATGGCTACCCACAATCAGAGGATCGAACCTCTTTAAAGCACCTGTATTTCCTTTTTTAAAAAGTTTTATTAGGATGGAACCGGAGAGTAAATGTTGCTGTATTGGTAAATGCGTTAAGATTTTAAGTTATTGTAATTTCAGGATCATTGTTGGGCGTCTCGTGTTCCGGAGTCAATAGTTGCCCCGCAAACTCGGTGTGTGAATCAGGACAATGCTCCTGTAACCTGACGTATTTTGCACACAATGGGAAATGCTACAAAGGTTTGTGAAATTTTATTAATTTCTGAAAGGAATAAATTACTTTACGAGCTGAGTTATGGCCAGTTTACAAGGTAAAGCAAGCTGTATAGACCTTGTCGTATACAGCAAATTGCGGCCGTGTGTACGACGCATTTACAAGATATTGAAACCTTTCCAGAATTATAAACATGTATTTCACGCTTTCGAATAGAGCACGTGTCTATTCTGCACAGCGAGTTGTATGAAACTTTCCTTCTTTAGGTAGCAGGGGATAGTTTTTTTGATGCATGAAATTGTGGGTGGGGGGGGGGGGATACCCCCATTAACTGCTGTGTTGCGGGAAAAATATAATTTGCACGTGGATCAAAATGACTTGTAACTACCTGTTAGACTTAAGGAAGGACATTAAGGTTAAAAATTTACCCAAAATGACACCAAGATCTTTTTCTGGTCAAATTAAATGTCTAATGGACCCCTTTCCCCCCTGTGCAATGTCAAAATTTTACTCATTTTGGCCCAATTAGACCATACCCTACCGTGTTCCTAGCAGAGAGATGACCCCCGGGACAGGGTGCAACCTGTAGTCTAACATGTCCCCTCCCTGCCAGTCCATACCGCCCCACCTCCCATCCATGTCATTTTCACACTAGTTCACTTACCGTCTGCCCTACTTTCTTCTTGCATGAAAATTGAGCACACCTTTCAACCACAGGGAACATTAATTTCAATGTAACCATAAATAAAGAAAGGGGTCGAACTCTGACCCAGATAAAAAACTACCAGCTTGCTTCAAAAGCCTTATAAATCAATTATTTTTTACAAGACTTGCAATATGCATGTATTTTTCAGAAAAGTAATGTCTAAGATACACTCAAGCCGAATTTCAAGTTGATGGGTCTTAAAATAGTGGAGATATTATGAAAAAATATACAATAATTATTATACATTTAATTAGCCCCCACCCCCATAATACCCAAACAAACAAACAATTTAACAAACACAACAGATGACAAGTACAATGAAAACCCCAGCTAATCCAGTTTGGCAAGACTTTTTGTTTATACAACAAAGTTGAACAGGTGCGTGTCTAAAAATATATCCTCGTGTCTTTTGACTTCCCGGAAACAAAAAAATAACATGAAAAATAACAACATAAAGCCCTAAAATGAGCCCGAATCCCTGGGTGCCACTTGGTCGTACCCCTACAGCCAAAATTTGAGACCCGGAAATAATAGTTCATAGGTCCCTAACACTGCCCTGGTATTCGTTTGATGCACACTTCAAAGATAAACAAGAAAACTGCCCACCTTTCACCCCTATATCATTTGTGAAATGCTCAAACATGACAAAGTTCGGGTGATCTAATTTTTGATTGAGTCTAATTTTTTAATGAGAATAAAATCACAGTGTAAGATGTCTGACGCATGTTATTTTCGCAGAAAGTAAACAGACTCGGGGAATAATTTTTAAGGATTCGCATACACAAACATCAATATTCAATTGAATTCATTAGACACATACACACTTATAATTTTACCCGGGCGAGCTTCACTGCCGCAGAAGTTGTCAATGCTAAGAGCAGTTATTCATGCATAAACCCTCTTGATATTAATTAAAGTATGCCGATAATAAAGTAAAATATAATTTTCTGTTCGAGTACTCTCAGTACTTTGATGAATTTCCATATTGGCTGCCAGTTTCTACGGGCTTAGTGGCTGCTGTTATATTAGTGGCTGCTAGCTTCAGCCTGGGGTCTGTGTTACATCATAGCCATGGACATCGGTCTTACAATGAACCCACTATACACGATCTCACTTTTGATTCTCTTCTACATTATGTAAATAAACAGTTGGATCTCGATCACATTTGCACCAAACTTTACTCTGTCCCTTGAAACTTTTGAATTATACAGTATCCATGAAAAAGTAAGGGAAATGCCAATTTAAAAAAAAAATTTTTAGCACCGGAATACAAACGCGGTTCTGCGATTTTGCATATTGCTAACCATAGGCCTTTTAAACCGCCACATATAGAAGAAACTACTCAAACCAACGTTTGTTCATAAATTTCAATATACCAAGGACATTGACGCAGTAGATATTAGTAATGTTCGCAATCAGAAAAAGGCCAAGTCGTGTATTCCACCATATTTTAAGTTGAAGTCTACACCTTGTATTTCTTACAATTATACATGAGCAAATTGCTTCCAAACTTTTTAATTACAAAAAGAAGAAAACTCCCCAATGTCTGAAAGGTAGTCCTCCTATTGGTAAACGTGTTTTTTTTCTTCACTATTATTTTTATAGTCGTGTTCGACACGTCATTACTGTGACGTAAACATAGTAAATAATGATGAGCTTAAATCACTTATTCTCTCGTCCAAAAATTAGGGAACCCCGATAATTTAACGAGCATTATTTAAGGAATAAGGAATCATTCTTTGAGTATTTTGAGGTGATAATATCGGTTGGGGCGTGGTCAAATCCAAAAAAGCCTGAAGATGGTATAAAATAGAGTCTTGCCTTTCTGATTGACAACATATAATAGAATGTAGTTTTTGGAAAACAGGTCTTCCAATAATTAGTTGGAGTTCCCATGGGTACCAGTTGCGCTCCATCGTTAGCAGACCTGTTTCTATATTCAGAGAAGACAGAATTTGTTAAAAAATTTGTACATAAAAAAGAAGAAATTACTAGCTGGGCCTTCAACCCGGCATTTAGGTATATCGACGACGTATTATCAATTGACAATTTTTAGTTCCATTCTCACGTCAACTCGATATATTCCAGTGAACTTGAAATAAAAGATACTGAAAGCGAATTGAACGCACCCATAAAAATGGAATGACCTGACATCCCTTGGAATGAACTGTTCCAAGGGTATATAAGTCGGCTCAGCCGGTAGATGAGGCAGTCTGGCTGAGAGGCTCGAAGGCGACACATTTGAGAAGCCTGAGCAGAAAAAGAAAAGTATTAGGAAGGCAATAGTCAGGAAAGTAGAGGCTAGGGTGGGATTTGGAAATAGTTTCACCAGCAGTATTGGTATCTGGGGAATTAAGTTGGGAATCAGGGCGTAGTAGGTCTGCATAAGATTGAGGCACCTGGTTCCCAATATTAATAGGAACCCGGTACCGGGAACTCTGCGGTGCAGTATACCCAGTCTTAAGAATAGCTGGTAAAGCCTCTGATAAATCATTTTAATAGAAGCAAATCATTAAAAGCCAGGAAGAGAAGGGGAAAATCTTTTTATAATCGGATCAATCAAAATACTCAGAGTATCTTAGGAAAATTATATAATTATATCCCTTAAAAAAAAACCTTTATATTTATTGTAGTTAGAGACACACGTTACAATACCACATAGTCTGATTCATCTCTTTTATATTTGGATATATTACTAGAAAAGAGATTAATTGTAACCTAACTACAAATTTTTTGATAAACGTAATGAATTCAATTTTCTATCGTCAATTTTCCTTACTTATATAGCAATATACCTTCATCATCTGCATATGGAGCTTTTGTCTCTCAGTTGATTCGATACGAAAGGGCATGCTCTATGTATGAACTATTTCTAAACGAGGCAAGCAACTGACAAACAAGGTGATAAAACAAGATTATCAACAGTCTCGATTGAAGTCATCATTTCGTAAGTTCTATGGTCGATAAAAAGTTTACATTTTCCCGATTGCACAAGGCGGGTGTGACCGATCAGCAATGGATGCTCACTCCTCTATGGCGTCTGATTCTATCTCTAATTTTAAGTGGTCTGTGTTTGCCCTGCTCCTGTTTAGTATTTTTCCTTTTGACTTTAAATGTTCCCTTCTGCTTTTAAATTTATTTAATAACTGATTAACCAATGAAATTGATTTCTACGACGAACCGTACGCGCACAATTTACGCGCATGTAACAATTCGTCGTGTTACCCGTTGCCAAGTGTGTTGCCAACGCTGAAGGTAATAAAACGGATTAAAAAAACCTGCGTCTCAACCAATCAGATTTCAGTATTATCATGAAAGTATGATAAACATAAATGTTATATATATATAGAGAGAGAGAGAGAGAGAGAGAGAGAGAGAGAGAGAGAGAGAGAGAGAGTCAATCTTCGTCACTGTTTTATAGGGATTGTTCTTGTAAATGCTTATTAAAAGTAATAAACTATCATCTGTTTTCTAGATGAAATATTTCTGAGGCAGACTACAACACGAATAGACCTTATAGAGCTTTCTATGGCAATATGGTCCGGACATTTCCCCCGTCGTAGTTACTGTACCTCCAAGTGTACCCAGGAACCGGACTGTGTGTCATTATTGTACAACATGGCTAACGGATCATGTGACCTCTTCAACGTGATCTATGACAGTGACGACAGAGGTGACGTCCACTATTACTGGGTATTGGAAGACAGAGGAAATCGATGGGGTAAGCTAACTAAGGAATGGTTAACATTATAAATCGTTTTGGCGACTAAAATTAAGTTCAAAATCGCTATGTAATAATGATAAATCAAAGTATAAAACACATTGACTCAAATGTCAATGTTCTCATACAGTTTTACATGTAAAAGGTGTTCAATTATGATTTCTTTTTAAAATAAAGTTTTTGAAAGACAAAGTTCAACTTCAAGGTTTTAATTTCTTTTCCTTGCAGTTCCAGAGTCGTGCCTCAACCTCTCAACGTGTTCGGGGACGGAGAATACTGGGTCTATCCAACTGTTACAAATCGAAGGAGAACGAAAATCTACTGTCACAACCTAGCGACTGAACCTTCACCTTTTATAACTTTAAAATACACTAACAGCTTTATTTTCCATGACGGATCAAAAATTGGATAAAACATCATCGACAGTGCCAATCATCTATTCAACCTCCATTGAAAACGACCGAGTTTGTAAAAGTGAAAATAGATATAGAGGTGATAGTTATGTTTAACATGCTTTAGTTTATGTATAACCACAGATTGAATTATGGTTGTAAATTATAAGTTCGTATTGTCTGAAAGTACGTCCCAAAAGCAATATGTATGTTTACAGAGCATGGTGGTAAATGGAACTGATTATACGTTCACATCGCTGACCGGATCAGTACCAATTCAGTATGGATATGCTCATGATTGTAATGGGGAACACACCAGGGACCCTTGTCCTCACTTTGGGACCGCCACCATTGATACCAGAGGGACTGGACTGATTGTTGATCCTACAGTATGATTGAATGTTAAAAATACTTTTTGTAATATTTTCTTAGCTGCATCAATATATGAATTTTTAAAAAGACTATACCACACAAACTATTTTACATGTAACGTTGTCAAACAGTTCTTGACGAATGTATAGTTTCATTAGCTATGGCTATATGTTTTCCATGCGTTAAAGCCTATTAAACTAACATAGCTTACACATGCAAAAAAAAGGTTTGAGTGTTAAAATTGACGATTTGAACTTTTGCAATCTCAAACGATATCACTTTTTGGGCCTTTGGTGAATATCATATCAGTCATGTGTTCTTATATTGATGGTATCTGTATTGTGTTATTTTATACTTGTTTTACCAAACGAGGTGAAATAATGTATGTAAGTTGGAGAGTATTTTTCCAAAGAAAAAACAAATTCTCTAAAAGCAGGGACGGGTGCATATAGTTTCAAATAACACAAATTGTTATTCACTTATCGAATAACGTTATTAAGTTTATTGTGAAAGAGATTCGTCAGAAACTGTTTGGTGAACAAATAAATTTTACGTTACCGTTCACAATGTACGGTATGTGGAATAACGCGTTAGTTGAGCAGACTGTAATAGTACTAATGTTTTCCTCACAAAAAGCTTGCTGCAAAATGTCGATCAAGGGTAAAATTAGGGTTGACACGCCGTGAAATCCATCAAACGTTTCTTAGCATATGTTTTAAGTTATTTACATACAAGAAATCTGAAAAGAAAATCTCTGAAATATCGTCACCTGCTCCGTAAATAAAAAAGTGTGCTTTGTTATATATACATGTACATGTATAATTGTGTAAAATTGCGATTCGATCTGGACGAGAATTTTACAATCCGAGGTCGGTTAGGGTGTTTAAAAGTCAGCGGCAAGTAAAGCGTCAACATCAGTATATAAATAGTGCCTGTTTGGGAGGGTAACTGTTGAAATTGACACCCCGAGAAAACCATTGTCAACCGACGCGAAGCGGAGGTTGACTATGGTTTTTGAGGGGTGTCAATTTCAACAGTCACCCTCCCAAACAGGCACTATTTATTTTATTATACTGAATGTCTTAATTTTACAGAAAATTTTACTGCTTTTATACAGAAATAAAGTGAATTCTACGGCGAACCGTACGCGCATAATTTACGCGCATGTAACAATTCGTTGTGTTACCCATTGCCAAGTGTGTTGCTAACGCTGAGGGTAATAGAACGGATTACCAACTGCGTCTTAACCAATCAGATTTCAGTATTTGACATGAAAGTATAATAATAGTAAATATTGTTTGGTGAATATTGGGGTAAATTAATGTTCTTACAGACAGAATGAGTTATAAAAGAACGAATATCACAGAGCAGCTCAAAATTGAACAAGTTTGCGCCGTAAATTGCAAGTTTTGTGTACGTTTAAAGGCACATGCACACGTGTAAAAGCTCTGTAAGTTGTTTTAATTCCACGATGATAAAATTTCACGTTTTTTAAAAAAGTACCAATCGAGATAGTTTTAATTTCACGCTGCAAGAAAAAGCGCAATGAATAAAGTATAAGCATTGAAACATTTTTGAAAACCAATGATAGTATTCTTGATGGGTTTAATTTCGTGGGGAAATGATAAATCGCGAGCATAGTGAAATAAAAACCATCGTGATTATTTGTCAATCTACAGTAAGTGTGCCATTGATCGATTGAAGTTCAACTAAATGCATAATCTGTAATATTTATTGTCAATATCTGTGCTGAATTCTATTGAATAAGCTAAACGAAATATATACTGCCTCGAATTAGAATGATGCGTTAAAAATGCTTGCATTTATCGATGAAGTACTATACTGAAAATTGAAATTGGGAACCTGTTCCAAATATCTACAGACAACAGTTTTGTTTTGTTTACACCATAAAAAACAAGAGGCGATAATTGAGAGAATTCCTGGTTAACTTAATTTAGTTTTTGCAGTCCTGATACAGACAGATTTAAACGGCACAAATAAGATATCCATACCTCGTAAAAGTGGGCGGGTACCAGATCAGCCAAATAAAATGCTTCTTTCATAAACTCGACTCGTGATTCGACTTGTTTTACAGCTACATCAAATAGTGTCGTCACTCAACGCATCGCTATATTGGCCGAAATGTATACTTTCAAGCGAGGTTTCCGATAGAATTAACACCATCAAACTCATTATGTATCTGAAAGCGAAATATTTACGGAAACTTGTTTCCATGCATTTTTTAACAGACTAATAATAAGTATAGTCTACGGAAGTACTGGTTCTATATTTAGATTGGATACTATTAGTCTGGCCTTGATTCCACACGCTACTGCTGCAAATACCGTATGTCGCTTTGGTAATCAATGTCAGCTAACCAGTCTTATTGAACTATGGCGCAGGAATACATACGACTACAAACAAATGTCTATTCTAAACTAATTGTACTATTTAAAATCTGACTATTGACAAGGTATTTAAAATAAATGACCTTGTAAAAAAATGCTTCTGAATACATTACATCGAGAGTATCCATTATTTTCACGTACTAAGTCTTGTCAGCGATGAAGATTTGTGCTTAGGTCCATATACTGTTTCACTTTCGTTTTTCCAGAGTAACTGCATAGGAGAGTTCACTAAAATCAAAATCCAGAAACAGTTGATAAAAAATGTAGATAAAACGAATAAAAAATATTCAATTGATTCGGTTCTGTTATATTTTGAATTGGGATGAGGTGAAATGTTGCTATTTTCTGCTTCATTGAATTATTTCTTAAACACATGTTCACTATTGTAGTCAGTATTGTTAGTTTAACCTATGATGCCTCCATTACCGTTACGTTAAAGGCATGTGTAGACAAATCATTAAACAGACAAAGAGCTGTTATCTTATATGGAATTATATATTTATCCCATATGGTATAACTGCACACCATGAAAATAATAGCAGGCGAATGAGCTTAAAATTCTTAAAAAGCCACAATGGAGTAGAGATTCACTTGTAGAAAACCCATTGACTGACAGATGACAGATGCCGACAGCTGTTTCTCCTCTTTCTTATTATTGTGATCTGCTTGACGAATTCTGATCTGTAGTCTAGAAGGAAAGGAAAATATTGAGTGTGCATTATAATAGTACAAATATATTTACATGGATGATTTTTTACATAGTCAGTCATTAACTTTAAAAACAGTCAACAAGAATAGGTTTTCTCAAAATATGATAGGGGAATAAACAGCTGTCGAACAAGGTATTCAAAAAAGAAAAGCTGGATTCATGCATTTCTAAATCTAAAAGGAGGAAGCCAAAACATATATTTGTTCTTACAGAGGTTTTTCCCCCTCATTCATTGCACGTGCATAATGAAATCGACTAAAACAAACACTAACCTTTGATGGCATCTGTTTCATCTGAGTACATAGCGTCTTTCTGACTCTAAGGAAATGGTCGACCTTCTCATTCATAAAAGTGTTTCCCTGCTCACGCATGCCTCGTACGTAGAATACTTATAATAATACAAACATTTCGAAGGTAAAACCCCGTTTAACTTCCCGAATTCCACGATGAATCGTGAAAGTCAATGGTTCACAACTTCTACAATGAACACTGCAAGCTTAAGGATAACCTAGTGGCTTGTGTTCTGTGATTTCTGCCATTCGTCGCATGTAGTGTTCTTCATACCGTCATCAACGGTTTTTCCAAATTAAGAGTGGTTTTGACCAATTCAGTTTTACGTTATTAAGCTAAGGTTTGTCCAACACATATATTCAAGTGCAGAGTTGAATGTTCGAAATCAAGACTAAAATTGTGTTCGCTAGAATAAAACACCACCGTTGTTTAATGTAATCTTTTTGATCTTGTCTGCAATCTGAATAAGCTGTATGTTATTTTATTTATTGCCTAACACTTTTAAAAGTGCAATATCCAACAGTAAATCTAAATCTCCAAGCATTAGATATTCCATCATATTACTCTGACCGCATGTCTTAAGATGATCTAATGATTAGGAGTGGACGGTACACGAGACAGACTTTGCTGTGTTGTCTGAAAATGATGCTTGGGTGGTTACGTCAAAACTTGAGCGTTTGATAGGATATTTATTTTGTGCATTTAAACAATTTTTTCGCAGGATCAATTGAAATTACCATCACATTAAACGAACAATTTTCAGCTAAATCATAAGTTAAAACAGATATTCCATTCATAACTTAACTGTTTCGTCTCGTGAGAGGACTCGATGGTCGTGGCCATTTTTAGACTGTATTGATCTCCTTTAGAAAAAGAGCTCTACAGTAAAACACGCTTATATCGAAGTGCTGGGGACGGGCGATATTACTTAGTTATAAGCGTATTTCGAGATATCCTTCAAGAGTAAAACGTGTAATAAAGTAACAGAAAATGAAAATCACTTCGCTGTAGGCGTCAGTTCATAATAAGCGTGTTCTCTATCACTGTGTTTTACTGTATATAAAAATATAGGAAAATAAAATTTAAAAATGTAAAATTAAAGGATTTTTCTTTACTAAATAGTAGTGTATAAGTAAACAAATTGTATCTGAGAGTTTTTTTTTATATATCTAATGGTATATTGACCATCAAGCCTCCGTAAACAAAGAGTCCTGTACTCCAAACCATAGTATAATTTACGCAACACCACAAACAAATGATGGATGGAATACGTATTTCTTAGCCATCCATGTTAATCTGTTACTTAATCATAATTTCAGGTTGATTTTGGATTAAAACATGGTTATAAGGCGGCTATGAAAAATTTCCATCGTTCCGTTTATGGACAGATTTCATTTACTTGTGCTGGGTGGTGCGGCATTTGTGGACCGATCTCTGGACCAATTAAATTCAAGCATTCTATTGATTTCAGTAAGTTTGCGGCAAAGTTATTTGTCCTTTACTGAAGTATTTAAAACAATAAACATCTTAATGGGTTTGGCAACTTTCTAGTTTCAGCTTCTGAAGCACAAGCTGTTATTTGTCACAAATGAAATTAAGTTCTTCAAGGAAACAGGTATATTAATACATTCTTAGAAAATTTTAATTGAAAAGCAATTTAACAACAATTATCTAAAAAAAATTCATTCTTTTTTCATTACAGAGTATGCGGAAGATATAAGATCAGCGTCTTTGACGTTTGATATATTTTAACGTTACAACGACAATTTGTTAAAAAAAAACCCACCATTACATGTAGCAGAGATTTGTATTTTAGTTTTATCAATAGTTATTGACAATAACGTATTCTGATGCGCTGTATGTCACTTAAATGCAGTATGTTGATGCATAATTTCATAATCATTGAAATTTTGCATATTATAATATTTGTAACTGTGTGAGTATGGCATGTTTTACCTTTTTTCTTTAAGAATCCATGTAATTAAATAAGTAAATAGGAATTTGAAACATGTTTTAGTAATAATAATGGCATTAATGTCAAATATTCTAAAAATATAGAATGGTAGTTAGACTTAGATCTTTAAGCAGCAATTGTACCTTTCTTTATTTGAGCCTTTATATCGAATAAGAATTCCTAAATGAATATAAGATTATATTTTTTAGGATTAGTGAATTGTCTTAATTTTTGGGGTTATGTAAAAAAGGACTATATACTGTATTATGCAATTCTCGTCTCAAAAAAGAATTTAAATTCTTTTTGAGTGACTACTATTTAAATCGATCTATTACTCATGTAGGAAAGTTAGAAAAAAGTTTCATAATCTATATTATGATGTTTTTCAGCTGCTTCATTAAGGACCGCACAACAATATATGATTAAATGTTTCAGAATGCTGTAAAAGATTACGCCAGTCTGGAATGGTTTTAGTCGAAATGAGTTTCGAAAACGTTCTGTGAACTTTAATGCAGCTTTAACTCAATCTTATAATGTAATTTGAATGTTGTTAGATTATAGTTTAGATTAGATTAGATTAGAGTATAGATGACAGTTTGTTTTTGCCATTTTTTATTTTCATTATGATTATAAATGACGTAGGTACGAGCGTTAAACTGAAAATAAAATAAACAAAATCATCAATGTGTTCCAAAAATTTATCCCAGAATTTTATATTATTTTTAACCGAGTTTTCCAAAAGAAAAATCCGGTTATTGAAATGGTGAAAATGGCGTGCAGTTGGGCGGGCATCTGCTAAAAGGGTACCACTATTGAACTGATAACTCCACCTACAGTTTTCAAGGTAGGAAGTGGATGTTATGCAGATCAATTGGACGCACGTCAGAAATGTGGATATTACTTGGATTTTGATTTTTGATAATTTATAAAAAAAAAATACCAGCTGTTGAACTTGGTCATTATCTCAGAGGAATATTGCATATAGAGTAACTTATTTCTCTGGATAGATATTGTTTATCAATTCGGGGTTGATATTTAAATTATGGATTATCATACAGTTTACATAAAAGGAAAGCCGGTTTGCTGTCACATTGACAGCTTTTCACTTGTTAACTTTTGTGGTAAATATATGTTTTTAATCACATATTGATCTGTGACTGTTTGCAATATCAAATTGAAAATTACCTTCATTAATGCTATAATGTACGTTTAAACTGATTGTGTCGAAATTTAGCGCCAAACGATTCTTTACATGGGACATATTTAAAGTTTGAACCATTCAAGAGGTGGGAAATGAAAATAAATACGAAAATATGGTAAAGTGATTTTGAAAATCTTCTAACAAAAAATGATACAATTATGACCTCTTATAATACAAAAATTTTAAAGATGCTTTTTGACTATTCAATATCTTCATTTGTCAAAACACGAATCCCTTTGATCTCGACATTGTTATACAAGAGATTCAATTATAATCAGAGAAATAAATGCAAATTATTATCATTTATACTCTAACAAGAAAGTATAAAACAACATCATACTTATTTTACATTTTCTAAAAGTACTCTAAAACAAAACAAACCACAGGGTATTTAAATCATAATTTAAAAAAAAAATATTAAATATTTCAATTTAAAAAAAAACCACATATCGATTTTGGTTTTCAAATAATTAATAAGGCGCGGTTTATTGCTACGTTCGATAGCTGTATTTATGCGCACTATTAAAACATCTGCTAACTCGGATTCTTGTATTGCGTTTGCAGAACTCGCTCGGAAATGAAGATCATTTGTTTTCTTTGCCATACCCTGTACAGCGCTGATTTACTTACATATTGTTGCGAGTTTAAACTAGAAGCAATAAGTCTGACCATAACTGCCTGCATTGTTTCGCGTATTTAAGTATACAACAAAAGGAGGGTTATAGAAGGCAAGTGCTGCATAAAATTTTCAAATAAGAAACACAACTCTAAATATGTTTGTTGTCAAATGTCCAATGTCTTTTCCGATGTTTAATAATTGCATCCCTTGACTCGCCTTAATTCTAATTTATTTGAGCTCAAATTTGGGACAATTTCAAGGTAAAGTTAATATTACTTCTATCAACTATCCCTTTAATCACCAGAGAAGTTGTTTCAATGAAATAATATAATAAAATAACGCATCACGACAAATTAAAGCAACCTGTCAGCTTTAAAAAAGATGTTAGAATGCCTGTTGCTATTTTTGTCAGTATCAAATTGATGACGTTTCATATTTTAATATTAAATGAGACATCAATGTTTTGGGGTTTAAATTTATTTTTTGGGAAGGGGGCAGAAAATACTAATTCCTGATCATTTAACTGTCAAACGTCGAATGGTTTACAAAGAGGAATCCAATCTGTATTAAATGAATCAAAAATACCATGGGCGTTGTCTTGTGTTCAAATTTGAAAGTGTTCAATTGTCAGCAACTGGAATGCTCACTATTTTTGCAAATTTAAAATATTAAATTTCATTTGATGTGTGACGGTCAGACCGGTTCGAATACCGGCGCCAGATAGCTCAGTTGGTAGAGCACCTGACTAGAGATTCAGGGGGCCCGGGTTCGAAACCCGGTCTGCTCCGTCATTATTTCTCCCATCCCGTTACATTTGGTGCCGTGACCAACCCCTGGAACTGACAGGTGAACTCCTGCCAGGGGAAGAGCCTGGGGTGATCTTCGGGGACGAAGATCATTTAAGGGGGGAGGAATGTGACGGTCAGACCGGTTCGAATACCGGCGCCAGATAGCTCAGTTGGTAGAGCACCTGACTAGAGATTCAGGGGGCCCGGGTTCGAAACCCGGTCTGCTCCGTCATTATTTCTCCCATCCCGTTACAGATGAAATAAACTCAAATTAAAAAAGATATTCGACATAATGTTAATTAGAATGAATATCTATAAATTTGTTTAAATGAAGCGATACAAAGCATCGCAGAATCAAATGAAGGTGTATATCGAGATACACATGAAAATAAATGTTACTGTGCTGTGTTTCAAATTGAAGTAATTTCCTTTTGTTTATGAGTGTCTGGTCTGTACATGTGCTCTTAGATCTACATGTTGTTTCAACTTCATAAAAGGCAAACTTCAGACTTTGTGAAAAAAATTAAAAACATCAACCAAATAAAAGTTTACTGCAATACCATCGAATATCACACGTATGCTCTATTAGCAAGTATCAGCTGTATCCTTCTTGAATGATTTTACATAAAGCGTCACATTGACTATTTGAGCATTAAACCTTTATGACATAAATGTATAAATATACAAGGAGATGTACAATGATTTACAATTTCTTTTTAATTTCCTTGTTTGAATGAAAACGCATGCTTTGTTAGTTTCATATACAAAAGAGGTGTTATTGTGATACCAGCAAACGGTTACTTAGAAACCATTTTTTCCGAGTTAGCGGTGTTAAAATTTTGATTAAAGGGGAAGGAAAGTAAAAAAACATTTTATTAATATCAATAGAGTGGTTTGAATTATCACATGTGGTCATGTTGTTTATATAATCTACATAATCAAGCTTTAATGCACGTTTGAAGTTAGAGAAATCATATTTCCTGGAGGCTGACATGATGTAGAACTCTTTTGTATTCAAAAAAAATATTTTGACGTCACACCATCTATTCCGGTTTAGTTTACATATACAATGTACACAGTGCTCTGAATAAAACGCTGGATTCTGCCTTTCTGTTACTCAAGTAGTCGACTGAACAAAATTGATGATGTTTAGGTTCACACGTCAATCTAAAGAATAAATACATTTATGCATTAATATATGATTTTTTGTATTGAATAAAGGACAGCTGTTATTCTGATATCATTCAAAGTTGAAAATGACCTCATGTAAACTTTTATTTCAAGTCAAGCTCTTCGCTACATAAATAAGTATGTTATAATTGCAATCAGGATGTTTAAAACACATTCTCTAAAGTCGGAATTACTATGT
The DNA here is from genome assembly GCF_963853765.1 of Magallana gigas. NCBI lineage: Eukaryota > Metazoa > Mollusca > Bivalvia > Ostreida > Ostreidae > Magallana > Magallana gigas. The sequence continues at coordinate 5,180,755 of NC_088856.1, forward strand.
CGAAATAACGACGGCAGACATCTTCTACAATACTTGATATATCTTAACAATTTTCACAACTACATGTATATGCAGAGACTTACCCCAGATTTTTAGATTTCAACGAACATGCTCAGTTTGACGTTGGTTTGTAATTTAGTGGAAGGTCAAAGGTAATAGAACGATCTCAAATAGATATTGTTTCAAATTCTCCAGAACTTGTCATTTAGAGCAAATATCATGGTATGCTTAAAACAAATCGGAATAGATGGTGTGACGTCATATATTAAAGTTCAATAGCAGCTTCTATAACAGCGAGAAATTTAAATTAAGCGATCGATTTTCTTGAATTATTCATTGTTCCAAGGGTTTTAATAAAACAAATATGATTTACAATTATAGTAGATTATAAGTAATTGATTTATTTTTACAACATATTTTTAGTTTCCTTTCCCTTCAAAAAAACATGTTTATCATATAAATGTATTACAAGTAATGCTCATTATCGCCTACAAATGCGTGTTACTTTACATATCACTTGCATTTGACGGAAGTCTAGTATTCACAAAGTTACCTTGGGATAGAAATAACGTGGAGAATTATAATATTCAACAGGTCGTTTACAACTGAGAATGCGAACGCAAGAAGAAACGGTTTTTTTCTCTGTTTAACCATGTTTGTCTATTGATCTCCTTTTAACACAAGCTTATATGTATAAATATACAACTACCATCCAATGGAGAGCAATGGAAAACAGGCACTGATAAGTATAAAGACTATAAAAATGGGCATTCTTATTATTCACGTAGATTCAGGAAAATGTAATAATACCTGCCTTTGAAAACGACTTCGTACTTTGTAAATGTGAACTTTTAAATAATGTAAATACAATACATAACATTGCAGTAAGACATTAGACATTACGACAATTGAACGGTACATGTATATGCCATTTTTAAAAAAAAACTATTTTGTCGTAATTTTAAAATGCCTTTGACTGCAATCATCCCTTAAATTTAAGTTCACTCGAATCTCAGAATAAGTAAATACGAAAGTCCTAATTCGGATCAAGGTTCTTAAAGAAGAGCTTAAAAGGGCATGGCCACGATTTTTGTCAAAGTCTGTTTTTCAGCTTTTATTATTTACAATGCTTTAGAAATGCATTTCTGATGATCAATGAAATTTTGGAGTCAGTCATTGAGTTATAGGCAAGATACAGGGCTTACAATTCTTTGTCATGTAAACACTTGCAGGGTTCGTGCCCTTGTTTTGTTTACACAGGTTCAATATACCAGTAAAAAATCTGTGAATTCATTATATTTGAACTGGTTTACATACACGTATACACAATCTTTATAACCAGACTAAGTTTGTTTACAAGTACCAACTGGTTAAGGTACTTAATGATGTTTTGAATATATTGGTTCGGAAAATGTGGCATCAGGTCGTTTAATTCCATGTTTTAACTTTCACTTTTCACAAAATATGAATTAATGTACTTTTAAGAAAGTTAAGTGTCCTTAAACGCTGATCTACAAATGTCTTTAATTGCCTTCCGCTTTTCGTGTCGTGTCATTTGACTAGTACTACAAAAACACTCACTACTGTTTGTAATGGAGTCCTTTCATGGAGTTTTAGAAAACAGACTGTACAGTCAGATATCTTGGAGGCAGTGGGTGTTTATTGTTACGATCGGACTTCTTCTGGTGTTAGGGGTGGCAATATTGATATCTTCTGTGACTTTTCTCCATGCTCCGAACAATGATGTGCCCGACAAATGTGCCGGTCCATGGAAACAAAGCTTACAAGAATCAAGCCAAGGAGAGTTAGAGACTAACCCAACGACATCCGCCTATGTCGGTAAGTCCTGACGTCTTTAGATTATACGTATAAGAACTAGTTAAACACGCACATTGATGACTAGCTGAGACCTCACATTCTAAAAATAATCTTATTTATCGTGCCGTTGCTTGTAACATTCGCAGTTAACTAGGACGTCTACCCTCATTACAAAGATTGGAGGAAGCTGTTTAGCTTAGTGATCGATTAAACCAAAAGCAGCAAAATCTTAATTTGATTTTTTGGGAGTTGATTTTAATCAACTCTCCTATGCAGTTACTCAGACAAACCGAAAGTGAAACAGTGTTTGGACCTCAGCACAAATCATTGCTGCTGACAAGACTTAGTTCTTGAAAAAAATTGATGAATTCGATGTAATGTTTGCTAAAGCATTGATTTTCAAGGAAACTTATTTATAAATACCTTGAAAATAGTCAGATTTTAAATGGTACGAACAATTTAAATATTTTCTGTAGTCGTATGTATTCCTACGCTAAAGTTCAATGTCTCGTTCAACTCGACGTTTGGCTGTCTCCGTAAATCCTTGTCGGAGATTTACGGTGTCAGCCGAGCGTTTGGTTGAACGAAACAAGAGTTCAATATTGCTTGGATCCATAACATTTTCGAGAAATATTTCTATCACTGATACATAGTTTGATTGAATTAATTTTATCTTTAAATATTATTTAACATTATTCATATGGGGGTTTCTCGACATTCTTGTCGAAAAAGTCCAAAAATTCATATTATAAAAATGTGCGTAGTTCAAATTAGAAACTACATGTAGTTGTCATGCAAGATAACATATCATTGATTTTAAAATAAATAAACTTCGACAAAATCAACTCCCGTTAGTTCTTCAGTACTTTGATTAAAAATTATAATCAGGATGAAAGTAAATGTTGCTCTTATGGTAAATATGTGTAGATTTAAGGTTATTGTAATTTTCAGAGACCTTGTTTGGCGACTCGTGTTCTGGAGACGATAGTTGCCCCGAGAACTCGGTGTGTGAATCAGGACAATGCTCCTGTAATCTGACGTACATTGCACACAGTGGGAAATGCTACAAAGGTTTGTGGAATTGCATAAATTTGTTAAAAAAGGAATACATTAGAAAAACGTGTCATCTCTAGTTTTTCAGATTATTTCTGCATATTAGAATTGACATATTCGTTTAATTATTACAGTGGAAAAATAAAATCGTTACGTCTCACCTTCTGTATTTGCATTTAATATCATTACAACGTACGCTAATAATACAATGCGTGTACAGATGTTGTCAGTCTTCTCCTAACAGTTTTAAACTTGGCCCTCGGAAAGGCAGTGTTTGGGAGCTCAACCATGCCAGGTCGCAAGGCAACTGAAGGCTGGGAAAACGCGGTGGACGGACGCACCAGAGTTCGAGACTTCAATCTTATCTTCCACACAGGTTTCGAGCTCTACCCCTGGTTATCCATTGCTTTGGGAGGAGTGGGTCTAGTCAAGAACATCACCCTGTATAATCGAATTGATAATTACGGTAACTCTGTCTTTTATCTTCTCAATTTCTTTGTTTTTTTAACGTTATTCCTTTTGTGAAATCAGTATTTCCATTAATAGTTGCAGTATTGCAAATGTGTGCATATACGTTACATATATTTTTTGAGTACGGGTTTCCTACAGAGTGAGAAATACAAGATGGGACTTTAAACGCAATAGCAATAGCTCGAGCCGAGTCTAACCCTGTATTTCAAATACAACTTGATAAGAAATTATAATGACTTGTGACATTACCTTTCTTAAGACCTTACTGTTGTACATATTACAGTACCCGCAACATTATTTTTTACGAGATAAACGATAGGATAGGATTCACGCACGATAGGATAGCATAAACGCACGAAAGAACAATATACACGCACGATAGGATAGGATTAACGCACGATAGAACAGTATACACGCACGATAGGATAGGATTGATACACGATAGGAAAGGATAAACGATGTTCATGATAAACGTATAATCGCTTTAAACGATTTACACGAATAATCTGTTAATGGCAGAATTTGAGAGAGAACACGCATGAATAAAGATTTACGTGGGAATTATATTTAGTAACAATTGCCGAGTTGTTAATCATCGCTGCATTATTTATAGAATGTTTAAAAATGACCAGTTAATTTTTTCACTAAAATTTTGAGCTTAAATAATCAATAAATCTTCTGAATTGTTATCATTGTTTTCAATACCGCACACCCTAGCCGATCGCCGCGAATATTTCAGCCCGAGATCAAACTACACGGAAAATAGCGGGTTCAATTATAAAAATCAAACTCTTGTTTAAGTAAAAATAAAATCTGTCATAAATACATTTCTTTCTGTGTAAGAAAATGGTGCATTTAAAACGAATTATATTACATACAAGTGAAATGAATATTTCCGCGGGTTCACATTCTGCGTACGATTTGCTAACATTGTTTTCATTACCATACACCCCAGCCGATTGCCGAGAACATTTCAGCCCAAAATCAACTATCACACAGAAAATAACGGGTTCAACTCTGGTTTTAATTAAATATAAATTATATCATACATACAGGTACTTTTGTTTCTGTAAAACATGTTGCATAAAACACACATTATATTGCATAAAAGTTAATGTTTACGCAAGTATACACTTGCGTACGATTTAATATATTCGATATACAGGTAAATATGTTACCCTGCTCCTAAGAACTTCGATAGTTTACATTAAGTTTTCATTTTTAATGCTTTCAGATATGATTTACATGTAATATTGGTTAATTTTGATCTAACAAATTAAGAAATTAGTATCATAATAGAATGCTGGTATGGATTTTACAATTCTTGTACAATAAATTTTCGTATACGGCGCACTGAGCGAATTGCACCTTTGAAATAAATATTTTAATTTACTTGCTTATGAAAAGGCACGAAACGATTAACACGATAGGATAAACGGAAAAAAACTGTTAAAATTGAACGATAAACCTGATAGGATTAACGCACGATAGGATAGCATTAACGCACGATAGAACAGTATACACACACGATAGGATAGGATTAACGCACGTTAGAACAGTATACACGCACGATACGATAGGATTGATACACGATACGATAGGATAGGATTGTAAAAAATAACGTTGCGGAAACTGTATACATATTATTTTTTTCTCAACCAATCAGATCGTACTGCAAGTTGAAATTTTGACCAAGTTTTATTTATTGTAGCCGAAACGCTAAGTGTAAAGGATCTTCATTTAACAGACTGACAAGAACTAAGTTAAAGCGACATGGCTACAATTTTATTTGAATATTTTTTTTTAAATAGCAATGTATGAATTGCTGCACTAGGGTACATCCACTGCTCAACCGAAGTTTCAATGTCAGTTGTGAAGTTGAAAGCAAGATTCCAAGCTCTAATTTCTTTGTTATTTAAAAACAAACAAAACAATGGTGCAATAAGTTTGGTTAGGGTTGGGGGTCCGAAAAATTCTAAAATATCTTAAATCGTTCATTGTACAGGAATTGCTATTTATAGAAATACATGTACGTTGTAATATCATCACTTCATTTAAAGAGACACTACAGCTCATTTTCCTCATTTTGGTTATCTCTTTAAAAAAACACTTTAATAAAAGGAATATAAGTTAAATTGTGCATGTACTCAAAGTTTGAATCTTTTCAATGCAATAGTAAGCTTGCGTTTTCGTGTTTAAATCTACCCGAATTCAAAATTTATATCATATTGACTCGAACATAAAAATTTTATTTACATCACGTAATTTTGAATGACAACAGCTGTCAAAAGAATTGTTTGTACCTTTATAGAAATAAACAGATACAGGAAAAACAATTCATGCACAAGGTCGTGCACATGACAAAACAATTCTGATGATCCTTTTGTAGTTTTATCTGTTGACGTCGGTGATCCTTTCAACCGCCTGCCGAAAGCCTCGCTGAAATGTTTACAATTTATGAGCATCCACTGTTGAACGAAAGGATTGGCTAGCAGTATTTACTGTATGGTCCGTCTTAAATTATTATTTACATTATTATTAGGCGAAAATTGTAATTTCATGGAATTTGTGCACGTAGTGTCTCTTTAATTAAGATACTGAAACACTAATCCATCATCGCTAAACCCTCTATCAGTGCACAATACAGTTTTATATCAGTCACATCGAAACACCTAGCTGCAATAATGTAGCTCTCTCCGATTTTTTAATATCTGATGTTTACTGGAGAGGGCTACAATTCCATAGGATCTCCGTAATGGTGCAAAATAAATTTTTTTAATGCGCCTGAATTCGGTTAGAAAAGATCGTTTGAGTTTGATTTCTTTTAAATAAAATGATTTTTTTAATTCGGGTTGAACAAACTTACCGGATATAAATCAGAACATAACAAAACACATCAGCATGTTTACCAGACGTCTTTTTCAGCAGTCATGACATTTCTCGCCTGATTTTATAGGATTTTCGCTTAGAGTTTTGATAGGCTTGATAACGTGAATGTCAGTGTATAAGCGACCTTAACTCGTTCTATCACTACAACACCATTTAAGAAAATGGTACATGTATATATTTAAAAAAAATCGTATTTACCGCGTTAAATATGTTTGCAATAGGGGAATTCCTATATTCAGGCCCTGGATTCTCATTGGCTGTCTCAAAATAAAAGCGATCAATGTCATGGCAGACAAATTCAACCTGCGTTGTTGACATACACGAAAAATAACTGATATAAAGACTTTACTTGATATTTTTCGATTAATTTGACATACACAGTTACAATGTTTGAGTTCAGGTAGGAAATGATGCAAAAGTTATTGTCAACACGATTTGACCCGAAATCGGCGCGGGAGTGATTCATTTCTGCACTTGCACCATTACGGAGAACCTATGGAGTTGTACCTCTCTCTTTCTCTCTTTCTCTCTCTCTCTCTCTCTCTCTCTCTCTCCTTTAAAAAAATAATTGGGAAAGGGCTACATTAATGCAGCTACAAAACATCCACTAAAAGTGTTCTGGACTGTAGTTATTGTACAGTATACGTCAAAAGAAAACTCGTCGGGTCATGTCGTAAGAATTAGGCTTGTCAATTTGATTCAGATACACAATGTAAAATTTAATTCAGACACCTTATTGTCAAAGTTTATGCCTATCAAAGTTCATTCATTAAAAATTGATATAAATAATTTAAGAAATACTTATTCAAATTTTATTCGTAATTTTCATTTAATTATATATTATATTTATGTAACATATTTACGTGCACTACAATAGGTCGTTGGCTTCATGACGTTGAAACAAGAGTAGGAAACTCCTCAGATTGGTCAAAAATGTCAACCTGCGGGACATTTGTGGGCCCCAGTAAAACGGGTCAGATGCACACCATTGAGTGCGGGACACTCCTGGCTGGCACAGTCGTGACAGCGAAAATAGTCAAACCCAACTATATAAAAGACGACCCGGCAGCCCGGGGCGGGAAAAACTCCCTCGTTCTGGAAGAAGTTGTCGTCGAAGGAATTTTTCTATGACAATTGCATTTATACCACCCAAAATATTTAAACATGTATATGAGTAAGACGTGTATTGTATTTTGTTTATCGTTATTATTATGGCATTATATGCAGTATGGTCTATTTACTCATTGAATGCTATTTTGGGTGGCGTCGGTGCTACAACACACCAGGGCGATGCAAACAAATTGAATATACCGCGCGTTATTGCGGTATGATAATTTGTTTACATCGCCCTGGTTTGTTAAAGGGATGAAAATCCAACATCTACAACATTCAAACAAAATCATTTAATGTTTATATTTATATTCGTATTGATGTTCGTCTATACTACTATATTAAAATAATAGACTCGATATTTTGGGATTTAATACCGAGAAATGGAAAGAGTAAAGTACTGCCTTTAGTTTTATATATTTTAAACATCATTGGTACTTGACGATTACCATTTTTTTTTCCAAAATCAAGCCTTGCTAATTAATAATCAACGAATTTAAAAAAAAATAAATCCGGAAATCATCTGGATTTTTTGGATTTTACAATCTTGCGCATGCGCATTACATTCACGCTAGATCACGAGAGGCTCTTTTTTTTCCACAATATCACATTTGCATGGATTACCGGTAACTCAGAAATGATAGTATAAGTACGTGTAAATTTCATTGATAATTTGCTATATATTCTGTTCATCAAAGGAAATACGGGAGATACAGTACCAATCAGACCCAACCTAACACCAGAGTAAACCCCAACAAAACCCAGGGTTTACTTTCTGGGTTTACTTTGTGTTTACTTTTTGAAAATGTGGGTCCATTCGGGGTTTACTTTGGGTTAACTCGGGGTTTACTTTGGGTTTACTCGAGAATTGCTTTTGGAGTCAACTATACAAACGGAAGTGTAAAGCAGACCTGTATTTTATCTTATCATCCTACTGCCTGTGATTCACGCCCCTTGTATATTCTGAATACAAATGTAGCGTCTGCTTTCAGAGTATACTTCTGATCGGGGTTTACTCTCTGTGTCCACTCTGGGTTTACTTGGGGTTTACTCTGGGTTTACTCTGGGTCCTCTCTAGTAAACCCAGAAAGTAAACCCAGGGTTTAGTTGGGGTTTACTTTTTGTTAGGTTGGGTCTGATCGGTACTGTAACTCTTACTCACTGCATTTAATATAAAAAATCCCGAGAGTTCCGAATGTCAATATGGTATATGTAAATTTGAAGCGAGTACACATGGTAAAAAACGTTGGTGAAAAAGTGTTGAATTCTTCATTAACATGAATTTTAATTTTTAGATGAAAATTTAAGTATTTACAGTCTCAAAATGGTTTGTTTTGAACATTTTGACTGTTATTTTCAATGCAGCTTCATTAATTTTCTCCAAAATCGTTTCGGAGCGATTCTGCAATTTTTTGCTACATGCACCCCTGCGAATGTTATTGTCATTTAAATCTTAGACCACGTGTTTTTATTTGATCCTTTCAGTTTCGCAGTAAAAGTCGTGCCTCGTGTTTATAGTCTATTTCATAGAATCTAGGTACTTGTAGTCAAATGTAAAATCTAGAGGTTTATTGATTTTAAACTTTCTCTTCATTAATTAGTGGATAAAATGTGTTCTAGAAATAAATGTGACGATACCAAAAATATTTTTTTTCCTGCTGTTGCAACAATTAACATGCTTAGTACTGATCCCCTTAAGCGTTTATTTTCGATCCGTGCCTGACCTAGTAATAGCATCAATAGTGAAACAGTCTATACTATTTTATGCAGAATGTTCCTTGAAAATGGCTCGATAAACTAAGTCTTTATGCAAAACAGCCACCCATTATTTTTCTTAAAAACATGGTATTGCACACAACAAGCATCAAACATAGCTCTGATTGTATTAAGCCACCCAATGTTTATATTTTCAACCACTCTACACGTGGTTAAACACGAACGATAACTCTTTTCTGAATGTCATCGTTGAATTTAAATAACCGCTAGATGGTGAAATAAAACATACATCTTAATGTTTTAACATAAATCAAAGTAGGATACCAGTACTTACGTATTTTGAGAATATTATCCGAACACATATGCTTCCGCTCGAAATTTCACAGAAACTGAACAAATCTCGGTGAAGTCTCGTGAACTTTCATTCGAGCACCTCTGGATTTTTTATATACTTGGCAACGATAAAGAAAACATTCCGAACATATTCGCAGGGGTGATATGGGAGGCATTTTAGCTGTGGTGAAGGTCTGTCCCGAGTCACAGATTATTCTAACTATGAGCAGAGTGTAGTAATATTAATAGCATTATTGCAGGCTTAAAGCTTGGTTATTTAAATGTCAACAATGCGGTGTGTCGATGTATCTATTTCGTAAATGTCCGATATCATTTGCAATGTCAACTCGTGCACGCACAGGTCAAGGTCTAGTTTGTATAAAGTAATTGTGTATCGTCTCTTCATAGCCTGTATATACGCTCTTAGTCAGGGATATGAAACATACATGGAACAGTCATATTTTTATGTTATTTAGTTCGTTTCCGCGACTAAAAATATAGTACCAGAACTTCGTAGAGAAAAAATAAATCACAAGTAGATATGATTTGATGTTTATTTTTATGAGTATATATCAAATTGGTTATGTAGGGTTGAACGTTTCATTTAATCTTGCAACAATAACTACCGTCAAACGCGTGATGACTTCTATATTTGTGCCAATAGCGCATGAAAAGGCTAAGTGAATGCAGGAAATTGAACGTCGCAGATTTCCAATGCAAACATAAGGGGAATATACACTGAATGTAATATTATGGTTATAGATTATTTTATGCGGTAAGTGATATAACCATTGACACTTTTGCTTGCATGTATATTTATTACAGATTACCAAATATACATATAAATTGAATGAAAACTAAACTGTGTAAAATATCCTAGTTTTGAATAGATTGTAAGATATAATAACCTTTTAGTTTTTGAAATCATCCCATAATTGGTAAATTTAATGCTGTTAGTTGTTGATTGATTTAAAGGCAATATGAAGCATATTTACATTACTCATGAAAACGCCTAATTGGTGGTAGCTTGTTTTCATTTTCGTTTCATTTTCATTACTTATGCTTTGTAACAAGAGTGGGGAACTATCGCCTGTTTTTTGTGGTTTTTAATAATTAAATCAAACATAGATTTTGATAGACCAGACAGTTAACTGGTTAACTGCGCAAAATAAGCAAAATCTGATTTATTAAAAAGTACTAAAATTTAATTCATTCTGTTGGTAAATCGGTATGATCTTTTACGTAATGGTTGATTAATGCAATGCTAAGATGCTCAGCACTTTCTCGAATTTATTCAGTTAAAACAGAGTATAATATCGCTGACAAATATATGTAGGTATATATATGATACATTTTGATAAAAATTGTGCTCTTTGTTTGTTTTAGTGCATGTTTCTTCTGTTTAATTTTGTTTTACAATTCAATTTTATTAATTAACTATATTTGAGTGTCAAGCTTCGAATTATAAGCAAGATACAGAGCTTTGATAACAATTCTATGTTTGTACACAGAGCTGAGGCCATTCTTGTTTTTCTTTGTTAACATTTTAAATGCTGAATAGGAAATACCAAGCTAAAAATAACAATAACAAACTGTTAACCATCTCAAAAAAATATATATATATAATCTAAAAAGAAAAGAAAATGAACAGTTTCAAAGTTTCTATTCACTAGCGCTTTCTGGATTTACATCCTTCTTCAGGTGAATGTACATAAGTTATGTACATTCTTATGTACATTCACCTGAAGAAGAATGTAAATCCAGAAAGCGCTAGTAAATAGAAACTTTGAAACTGTTCATTTTCTTTTTTGATTATTTATACTGTGTGATATCACCTTTCACTCATTTTGGATTATATATATATAGTAGAAACATACGATTGACATCAAGCAATTGAAATTACTGATTTTTTCCAAATACACCTCATTATCGACGGTAATGTTATAATTTAAAGTTTTGATAAATTTTCGAACAAATCGATTAAACATTTTTCTTAAGAATTCTACACGAGAATTCAACATGAGAATTCATAATATATTATACAATATAATATCATATATTACAATATTGTGATTTATTATGTCATTTGATATTGTATCATATAATACTACTTTGTATCATATTTACTTTATCATGATGTTGTATTATGTGATCATATACAATAATGTATAACATGATACGATGTCATATCATATGTTACAATATCATATTTCATCCTTAATTATTACAATATTATATTGTATTATATGGGATATATTGTAAATAACATATAATGCAATACTGTATTTTGTATTATTATATTAATAAATATTGTTTCCGATAATACCACAAATGAAATGATCATATGGTAATTATGTAATTTTTAACATATGATAGACGATATTGTGTTAAAACAGTATCAATGAAAATCCAAGATTATTAGCTATGATTTTCGTTCAGTATAATGAAGGTGGTCTCATAACGGTGATGCCTCATAAAGGTAATGCTTTGTTTCGGTGAGTTTTGTAATCTGTCATTACCTACGTTTTGTATTAGGTTATAATATTTTAAATCAAAACCTAAGTGTTTTGTTCGTTTAATCGCCTTGTATAATCTACAATACTTAATATGTTTAAATATCAAATATTGCGAGCAACACATACAATATATAAAACAAGAAGCCCATGGGCCACATCGATCACCTGAGCAACATTAGACATAATAAAATCACTTTACGGAGTCATATACAAAATATCTGAACAATGTCGTATAATAGATCCTGTATAAAAAAAATTCCCTGCATATTCTTATGTTTATCATTTAGCCTTTATTACAGAATGATTTTACAGTCATATCACATATTGAGCATTGCAGTTCTCGAGAAAATAATCAAACATAAACAATTGTTTATAAATGGATAATAAACCTATATTAAACTGTGAATCCCTTATGAGGCTGAAGAATTGTCAAGAGGCCGACGTCTAAACAATTTAAAAGAATAAACAATATGTCAAAATGCTTCTACAAAAAAAAGCATATACATACACAGTATGAAACATTAAAGTTTTTTTATTGAGTGAATAAATAATTTTTTTCCTTTGTAAAAATAGAGCCCTACTTCTGAAGTTTATAATTTTGACAAATTTTAATCTACACTATCTGAACGGACTTAAGTTACAGCTTTTCTAGACAAATTATGTTTTAGAAGGTGATTGAAAAAGTTTACCTATATATTTCTATGTAAAAATTTTACATCCCCTCCCCAAATTTTGGCCGCACCCTACCACTGGGACTCATGATTTGCATACTTGAATCTTCCCTACATGAAGATGCTTCCACACAAGTTGCAGCTTTTCTGGCTGATCAGTTTCAGAGACGAAGATCTTTAAAGATTTACACTATATATTCCTTAATTGTAAAAATTTGATCCCCCAATGTGGCCCCACTACCCTTGGAAATCATGAGTTGAACAAATTTGAATCTACACCGTATGAGAATGCTACCACACAAGTTGCAGCTTTTCTGCTCAATCAAATTCTGGAAAAAAAGATTTTTCTCTATATATTCCTATTTAAAATTCGACCCCCTCCCCATTGCAGTTCCACTCTACCCTGGGGATCATGTTTTGAATAAATTTGAATCTACACTATCTGAGGATGCATCAACATAAGTGTCAGTGTTTCTGACCAAAAAGTTTTGGAGAAGAAGATTTACCTTATATATTACTAATGATTAAAAATTTGACACCCCATTGTGGCCCCATCCTACACCTGGGGATCATGATTTGAACAAAATTGAATCTACATTATCTGAGAATGCTTCAATACAAGTTTTCTGCCCAATCGGTTTCTGAGAAGATTTTTCAAGATGTACTCTATAATTTTATTCCTTTTTAAAATTCGACCCTCATTGTGGTCCCACCCTACACCCACGGATTATGATTTAAACAAACTTGAATCTACACTACCTGAGGATGCTTCCTCAGAATTTTTAGTTTTTCTGGCAAAATTGTTTTTGAGAGGAAGATTTTTGAAAAATTTTCAACGATTTTTTATTATCTCCCATTCATTGTAGACCTTTATTTTAACAAACTTGAATTCCCTTTACACATGTATGCTTTGTGTAAAGTTGAAATCGGCCCTGTGGTTCTGGAAAAAAAGTCGAAAATGTTTAAAGTTTATTGACAGACAGAGAGACAGACGGACAGAAAGACGGACACCAGACAAAAAGTGATCAGAAAAGCTTACTTGAGCTTTCAGCTCAGGTGAGCTAAAAAGCAAAATGTCGTCAGCTGTTTCATTAAAAAAAGTATAAATGTATTTTTAAAACTTTATACCTTTAATACAAACAATTTATAATGGATAAACATTGGTAACCAGATAGCCATGCCATGACCTCGAAGTGTTAGTATTTCATATTGGTTAATGTTATATTTATGTTTATCTTGATACTGCCCAATTAATAGTTGTAATGATAACTAACAGAATGAACTTTGTGATTCTTGTAGCACTTTGTAGTATTCCTAAATGATGTTATGCAACCAGGTGCAGGATGCGGGCACAATGATATCCAAATTGGGAGTTTAAAAATAAGTTGTCATATTGGCGAATCTGTGTCTGCATCGATAGCTCTTGTACTCTATACTGAGTCATATATTGCATGTTTTATATAACCTTTGTAACCTTTAAACCAGTAAGTCTTGAATACTTTTAGACATGGCCCTTTTAAAATTGTACGAAAGTGATGCATCATACTCAGGCGGGAGACTTTTAAAAAAACATGCATCCCAATAAGCTTAGTCCTAAATGACGTTAATTAATCAGATACGGAATCCCGGAACAGTAAAATCAAAGTTATATATATATATATACAATAATACATCATACACAAACAAATTATCAACCAATTGTCCTATTTTGCGATCCTGTGACTGCAGTGATAGCCCTGATGCTGCAAACTAGTCATTAAGGCTTGTTCTATCTATTTAACCTTTGTAACCTTAAAACCATGTATGAATGAATGTCTATAACTATGGGATTTTAATATTATGCGAATGATAATCATGTGGGAGACTCAGAGACTCGGATGCTCAAAAACTATATCTTATATTCCTTGATTGACTGCTTTGACATTTTTGTTGCTGAATTTAGAAATATAACATAACTCTGGAATTTGAACGTTAAATGTTCACTCATGGTCATCGTAGATAGGCCGAACTAGTCGAAACTGTCAATCATAAGTAAAATGTTATATTATCTCCTTTAAAATGATGTTAAGGCAAATTATTAATTTTTGGGCTTACAATTTTGATTTTGGAGTTTGATTCAGCTTAAAACTTGGGTTGTTGTATATAATTTTGTAACTTTGACAAACCTATACAATCACGCTTTTTAATAAACTGCTTGTGAAACTACTTTTGGACCTAGTGTTTCATAAGTTTGCACCTCAAGGTGATTAAGGAGACGGACGTCTTACGCATTTAAATATTGGCTAATCTTTCATGTTGGAGGACACAAAATATAAAGACTAACACTTTTCCCTTGAATTCAACGACAAAAGACTGCCGAATCTTTTGATCATAACACAACTCCTAAAGTCAGCCGTTAAAGGCGCTAAATCTTCTGTACATAACTCTTCCCTAAAGTCAGCGACAAAATGCACCAAATCTCTTGACAATAACACAACCCCTGAAGTCAGTGACAAAAAACACCAAATCCTTTGACAACTATACTACCCCTGATGTCAGCGAAAATAGCCGCCAAATCTCCCTGACATAACTCTTCCATAATTCTTCCCCTATGGACAGCGAAAAAAGGCGCCAAATATCTTCACAAAAACACTACCCCTGAAGTCAGCGACAATATGCGCCAAATCTCCTTTTCATCACTCTTCCCCGATGTCATCGACAAATGGCGTCAAATATCTTAAACACAACATTTCCCCTGAAGTCAGCGAGAAAAGACACCAAATATATTGTGCATAACTCTTCCCCTGAGGTCATCGAAAAAGGCGCCAAATCTTTTGACCCCAACACCACCCCTTAATTCAGCGACAAAAGGGGCCAAATCTCCTGACCACAACACTACCTCTGAAGTCAGGGACAGCTGGTGCCAAAGTTAAGGTGTGGGAGATTTGGCGCTATTTTTCGTCGAATTTTTATTAGGTTCATTTGGGTAATGCATTACTGGTGCTATTTCATTAGCATTGACTATTTTAAAGATTATGGAGGCTACTCACCAGCCCCGACCCCTTTTTGGTTTAGTGACTTCTTACATGAAAGATGAACCTATATATTGCATCTTCAAAGTTTTAATTGTAAATTGCACCAGGTGCAAAATAATTCACAATGAAAAAAATTCACGTTACATTTAAAAAAGTCGGAATGATTATGATTGAAATTGAAAAACATTGATATTTCAAAATGTCGATTATTTTACCAGACAAAATCAAATAAAATAACCTTACACACGAAAAAAATAAAATACACGCAATATTAAAGCAAAGTTGTCTTTTTTGGAATAAACCGAGTCATAATTAAGCAGAACAAAATGAAACGAATACAGTATTTTAATATGTTTTCTTTAAGAATTGGAGTTTACAAATACGATGTTCGATTTTTATCATTTTTGGTTTCTATTTTGCAATCATTGATTAAAGCTGCTTATTCCGATTTTTTTGTAATTACAGTATCAAATTTTTTCTCATTCAAATCATTTATCTTGGAAAGTTATTGACTTTCTCCTGTTTACACCAGCAGAATCAGTCTCCTTTCAAAGTTAGAAATATTGAAAATTAATAAAAATAATTTCTCTTTGGGCAAACGAAAAAACAAACCAAAATGCATCATGGAAATGTTTAGAAAAGGAAACCGCTTGGTTTCGTCCCGCGAATGATTGGGGTATTCAACCCGCATGCTATGCATCGATTGTAAAAAAAAAGCAGACTTAAGAAATATTAGCGAACACAAAGTACACATGTTTATTTGTATTTGTAATTTGTCTGATCATTTCGACCTTTATTTAAAGCGGTGTCAAATTCGTAATACAACCATACCCGTCTCGTCGTCAGGATTGAAATTTAACATGAGGCGAAATAACGCGGTACCTTTTAATGTCGTTTGTTTTGTTAGCAAATTTTGTACGTATTTTTCTTCATTGAAATTTGGCATAATTGACGGGTAAAACTACTGCAATGTCTATTATTATACATATACTATGCATAGCCATCGTTTAAAAGCGTGCATAAAATTTGATATAAAATCGGACCAAACAGCTTTAAATTAGGATACAACAGCCGTAGATAGATATCTAAAAGTTTCCTTTTTATATATTACAGATTATAATTATTATCATAAGTATTATTATTATTATACAAAATTCATGAAGTGCCATATATAATTTATATTAAGGAGGCCGACTTTCATTTTCAAGGCGCATGTTTTTGCGCATTCTAGTATTATACAGTTGATTAATACTTCTTATGGGATGTTTTCGATATCATTTATAAAATTGAACACAATAAATAAAACACAGATAAAAATATTTATATCTTTAAGGAAATTTTTATTTTTTAAACGATTTTTGCGTTGTGGGTTAGGGGAGCTTTGTCATTGTGCTTTTATGATGTTATGAAAAAATGAAGCTTTATAGGAGAACGTTATAAGTAACTAGATCTCGTTACGAGTAACGAGTAGGTCTTCCGTCCGTTTTTGTTTTCATATGATACGATGAAATATCGATATTCTCTGCCAAATCTGCGATCTTGGTGAATCTAGGTTTTTTGTCTCGAGACCGAAAACGGACGAACAAAAGAGGTTTATGAAAATAAAAGCTAGGTTTTTTTTATACATTTGTTTATTGTACACTACTGTTAATCATGGGAGATGAAACACCAAAGATAATCAGTTAAACTTGTGAAAAAAATGAATTGTTTGAACTCTTCTGGTGAGTACCGGAAGTGACGGTTGACAAAAGAAAACCCGTTTAATATATCTTCAATCGATTGTCTATCATTTATAAAAGTTTGTGTCTCAATTCACTTACAGTGACTAAAATCTCGCTGGTATCAATTTTGTAAAAAGGCTAGGTACCAAAGATATTTGAAATCTTGATTGTTTTCAAGTTATCTGTAATATAGTTTACGAGTGTCTTAGCCCCTCATTTAAGGGGCCAGCCCCTTTTTCTCAATCGAAATGTCTCACGAATACTAATATTTTTTGTTCTTACACCCATCTAAAATTGTTGTTCATTTTTTAGATACAAATGATTGAATATTTTAGGGGCCAGCCCTCTAGATCCTTAATGGGGACAGACTTTAGAGTTTTGATTAGTGGAATCGATTAGAATCATCAATGCAAACATTTTCTTTTCTACATTGCCTAACAAAATATGTCTCCTTCTCTAGATATATTGCATCAAAGTTTAAGTACTTTAGCCCCTTAAAATCCCTAATTATGTCATAAATGGGTGTGAAAATGATTTTACCTGATAAATATTGCTACAATCAACAACTTTGCTTCTATATTGTATTACAAAATTTTGATCGTTTTTAAGTTATTTGTAATAGAGTTTACGAGTGTCTTGGCCCCTAATTTAAGGGGTCAGCCCCTTTTTTTTATTTTGTTGGAAAGAACGTTTAATTAAGGTCTTCCGTTTCCAACGGAAGACCTTATAGTTTTCGTACGATTTCTTATTATTATTAAGGTCTTCCGTTGGAAACGGAAGACCTTATTGTTTTTGCTTTGTTTCTTTTCCTCTATTATTATTATTATTATTTTTTTTTTTTCTGTCACGTTTTCTCAAAAACGCTTCAGCCGATTTTCGTGAAACTTTCAGATCTTATTCATGACAAAATTTGTAAGAAAATTACACGAGATTTTTGTGGTCGTCACTTCCGGTACCAAGATATTAAAGATTTTATGTTTTTGCTTGTTCACAATTTTTCTCAAAAAGTATTAAAGATAGGACTTTCAAATTTTCAGAGAAGGTAAAGAGTGAACGGCCGCAGTGCCCTTTGCATATCCGAACGTCTGCCGTCACTTCCGGTCGTCACCGAAAGGAAATGAAAAACCTTAATTTTTTGATTTTTTGGATTTGAATTTTTTTTATTTTTTCATTTGATAGAGACGCTCTCAAAACTTCAGAATATGAAATTCGTTTTAAAATCGACCCACGCATTCTTGAGATTTTGGACTCCAAAGTTCTGAAGCGAGGGTCCGCGTAGCTCAGTCGTTAGAGTGGTGGACTTGTGCCCAGGCGACCCGGGTTCAGTCCCTGAGTGCCGAATCTTTTTTCTCTCTTATTTGTGTTTTGATTAACGGTTTTATCTTTAAAATGATGGATTTGAATGTTTTCCGTTTTATTTTTGTCATAAATAAAAAAAAAATAGCGGCTTCTTTCAGTGCAAATATAGAGCTCTTTTCTGTCAGCAGCTCTCTAAATTCCTATGCTCGTCGCATCGCCGACATCAAAGACATGCCGCCGAAGTGCCCCTGCAGTTCGACCGCATTAGAGTTCGCTGGGTCGCTTTGCCGGCATCGAAGAAATGCCGCCATCTCAATAACTGTATGCACACAACATTTAGCAATGCACCCACGTTATTCTACTCGGCTTAAAAAGGAGGACTGCTTAGTATTTAGTCCCATATATAGATACACACATGCATGTATACATGCGTTTATTGACATAGTTTGTTTATATATTGATTTCCTGAACATTATAAAACACCATGTAATCTCTCTCTCTCTCTCTCTCTCTCTCTCTCTCTCTCTCTCTCTCTCTCTCTCTCTCTCTCTCTCTCTCTAAAGTACAATTGATTTAGCATTTGAATAAGAACTAGTACAGGTAACATGCGGAAATTGGATAGAAGCTAAATGTACATTGGCGTCCAAAAATTATACATATTTTATATCAAGTTACGGGATAATGTCTATGGATTCAAATAATTTGAAATGCATTGTTTAATGATTGTCTTCTTACTGATTGGAAGTCAACGCTAAAAAGTCATTTTTATTAAAGATGGTGTACTTTTTCCTTTTTTGTGCATGTCTATATACTGATACAAATCTGTTGCCTGTCGGGATTAAGAAAAGCCTCCGAAGTTTATACACGTAACTATACAAACGAACGGGTGACTGCGACAAGGTTTAAAAACTGACCACCCGTTTATGAGTGTTTGAGCCTAAGAATAAATAGATGTAAAAAAAATCAACAGTTACATCTTTCAAACAACGCTTATACATTGTTCTAACATATGTATTTTATTTAGAAATTGTGTAATATGTAATATTTAGAATTTAATATTCTACGTTTAATATAGAAGTCACCGACCGACCCCCCCCTCCCAATTCATAAAATCATTTAGTTTTTCTGGCCCGATTTTACTTGATCTTTGATCTTGGGCCTTTAATTTTAACTAATTACCATTCTAGATTAACAGAGTTATGAAGTTTTTGGCACTTGAGTTTCAATTGTCGTGTTTGACATGTACTATAAAAAAAATTCTAACTCCCAAGCCCTTCACTCAATCCTAATGAAAATTTGTGAAAATGAACCTCGGACCCCATTCTTATTGTCTGTCAAATATGCAGCGGATTGAACAGTTAAGACGAAATTCCTGAAATTAAACGGTGCTTATTGCCTAAACGTGGAAATTAAATTTACACATTACACGCACCGACCCCCCCCCCCCCCCCGCCCCATCCTTTTCACAAAATCATTTAGTTTTCCTGGCCTGATTTTACTGGATCTGTCATCTTGAACCTTTACTTTCAACCTAGTTCAAATCTAGATTATTGTACTAATGACCAGACCTATTCGTTTATTTTTAAGAGAGATATGAATTTTTGGGCATTCGAGTTTCGATTGGCGTGCTTGACATGTACTGTAGAAAAAAATTCTAACTCCCGAGTCCCTTACTCAATCCTAATGAAAGTTTGTGTAAAATGTACCTCGCACCCCATTTTTATTGTCTGTGAAATATGCAGCGGATTGAACAATTAAGAAGAAATTCCTGAGATCAAACGGCGAGTATAGCCTGTACGGGGACTTAGAATTTACACAGTACAAGGGATGTAAGCAGCCGCGTAATATTTCTGTTGCATGTATATTTCTTGTTTTCCGTAAAGTCTGTATCTACGATAGCGTGTGAACTACTTATGAATGTTACAACTGTGGAAATTACTGTCATCAAATTTTTACCGAATAAATTTACGTGTTACTGATTTCGTTATTTCTACATTTATAAAGATTTTATCAATCCTGCTGAAATAAAACATTCAAACATAATAGTAAACGACACGAAAAAACATTCTCAACACTGAAATACATGGGTAAAATGCATCAGTCATTGTTTTAGGACTTCCCCTAATTGTTGTTAACCGAATCCGAGATCCACACCTCAAAATTCTATTTTCGATTTATTTAAGACGAATATCAAGCTCGGGTCTTTTCACCCCCCCCCCCCCTCCAGACATAAACACACATCAATATTTCAAATGACCTCGCACTGTTACCAAACCTGAATAGTCAGACATCTTACACGTTGATTTTCATCTCATACAAAAACTCAGCTCCTCTCCCGGGCGGAAACTCCCCAAATTCAAACACAAATTCGGGATTTATTTCGCGTCAGCCATGTTTTGAGACACCTGCAAAGGCTGTGTGTTCTAATCTCGCCGGAGCCAAGATTTGTTCTTTCTCTCTATTTCTTTCTCTCCTTTTTATCTAATTTTCTAACTAAAATATTCAACATAAAAGGGTGTTGGACTGTAATACAAGTTGAAAAACACTCTTTAATTAAGATTTAGACAAAAACAGTCTTTTATTATTAGGGTCTTCCGTCTTCTGCGGACGGAAGACCTCCTCGTTGCTCGCAACGAGATCGTGTCTAGTTATTATTATTTTTTTCCACAAATTTTGTGCACGAGATTTCTCGAAAACTAATCGACTGATTTTGACCATTTTTTCACAGAAGATGGGACTTGATGTAAACTTCATACGTTTTTGAGATTTTTCCTGTCGGCACTTCCGGTACCGATTTATCGGCCATTTTGTACATTTTTACAACATATTTTGTGCAGAGGAGATCTCAGAAACTATCAGAGATATGACTATGAAATTTTCAGGATAGGTAGTCTATAGTTTGAAGTTGTGCACTATTATGTTGTTTTACGCCAGTGGCGCCATTTCTTGGAGCTCGCCTGGGCTCGAAAATTGAGTACGAATTTTCATTCAAAATTTTCATACGTTTTCATCTGTATCTTTTTATCAGTTGATATTTTGTTAAGACATATATTACAAAAGTAGTAGATAATTAAACATTCTTTCCAACAAAATCAAGAAAAAGGGGCTGGCCCCTTAAATTAGGGGCCAAGACACTCGTAAACTCTATTACAAATAACTTAAAAATGATCAAAATTTTGTAATGCAATATAGAAGCAAAGTTGTTGATTGTAGCAATATTTATCAGGTAAAATCATTTTACACCCATTTATGACGTAATTAGGGATTTTTAGGGGCCAAAGTACTTAAACTTTGATGCAATATATCTAGAGAAGGAGACATATTTTGTTAGGCAAAGTAGAAAAGAAAATGTTTGCATTGATAATTCTAATCTATTCCACTAATCAAAACTCTAAAGTCTGTCCCCATTAAGGATCTAGAGGGCTGGCCCCTAAAATATTCAATCATTTGTATCTCAAAAATGAACAACAATTTTAGATGGGTGTAAGAACAAAAAATGTTAGTATTCGTGAGACCTTCCGATTGAACTCAAGAAAAAGGGGCTGGCCCCTTAAATGAGGGGCCAAGACACTCGTAACCTATATTACAGATAACTTGAAAACAATCAAAATTTCAAATATCTTTGGTACCTAGCCTTTTTACAAAATTGATACCAGCGAGATTTTAGTCACTGTAAGTGATTGAGACACAAACTTTTCTAAATGATAGACAATCGATTGAAGATATATTTAACGGGTTTTCTTTTGTCAACTGTCACTTCCGGTACTCACCAGAAGAGTTCAAACAATTCATTTCTTTCACAAGTTTAACTGATTATCTTTGGTGTTTCATCTTCCATTATTAACAGTGGTGTACACTAAACAAATGTATAAAAAAACCCTAGCTTTTATTTTCATAAACCTCTTTTGTTCGTCCGTTTTCGGTCTCGAGACAAAAAACCTCGATTCACCAAGATCGCAGATTTGGCAGAGAATATCGATATTTCATCGTATCATATGAAAACAAAATCGGACGGAAGACCTACTCGTTACTCGTAACGAGATCTAGTTATCTACTACTTTTGTAATATATGTCTTAACAAAATATTGACCGATAAAAAGATACAGATGAAAACGTATGAAAATTTTGAATGAAAATTCGTACTCAATTTTCGAGCCCAGGCGAGCTCCAAGAAATGGCGCCACTGGCGTAAAAAAATATAATAGTGCACAACTTCAAACTATAGACTACCTATCCTGAAAATTTCATAGTCATATCTCTGATAGTTTCTGAGATCAGCTCTGCACAAAATAGGTCGTGAAAATGGACAAAATGGCCGATAAATCGGTACCGGAAGTGCCGACAGGAAAAATTTCAAAAACGTATGAAGTTTACATCAAGTCTCATCTTCTCTGAAAAAATGGTTGAAATCGGTCGAATAGTTTTCGAGAAATCTCGTGCACAAAATTTGTGGAAAAAAATAATGATAATAATAACTAGAGCAAAGCTCGTTGCAAAGCAACGAGTGGGTCTTCCGGTAATGTCGAAAGTAAAGCTAGAAGTTCCTGTAAGAAGCAGGGTTCTTAAACAAAAAAAACATAAGAAACTAAGACCAAAAAAATCGAATTATTCTTGGTACGAGTTAACAAAATCCGAATGATGCCAAGTACGAATTAACAAACCTTATCGATTTCAAGAACGACTTAGCAAATACAAATCCGAATCTGTAAAAGTACGATTTAACAAGTATCGAATAATTTAACTCTGAACATAAAACTATTTTCTTAACCAAGAATGTGGAATCAAAATTTCCGGAAAAATCAATTTTTAAACCCCTATATCTCTGTATTGCATCGTCCGATTTTAGAACGGATTTCAGTTTTGAATTATGAATAATAAGCTCGTATTTTCTGCTTTATGATTAATAACTAATTATCGCTTAAAAATAAGTTATTATGAAAAGACTTTGTAGCCCTTTTGGCTCTTTATTTGAGGGGCTGGCCCCTTTTTCTTGATATCAAATGAAAGGTCTCGAAAAACAAACATATTTTTTTTCAACAAGTATTTACGAATTGCTAACCGTTCTAGAGATATCCGAACAACTCTGTTTTAGGGGCCCACCCTTTAACTCTTTACTGGGGCCACCAACAAAATTTTTTTAGATTTCATATCATAAATAACATTATTTTGAGCAACTTTTGTTCTACAATACTTTTCAAAATATTTCTCTTTTTCTAGATATTAATGATCAAAGTTTTTTACTTCTGGCCCCTTGAAACCCCTAATTACGTAACATATGACTTAGGTATGGTACTGTATAGATAAACAGCTGTACAATAAACATTTTTGCTTCTATAATTGATAATAAATTATTTTTCAGTAAAGAGTTATTTTAAAAAGACTTTAGAGCCCTCTTGGCCCCTAATTTGAGGGGCCAACCCTTATTTCTTGATATCAAATAAAAGGTCTTGTAAATATAAACACATTTTGTTCAACAAGTGTTCGGAAATTGTTGACCGTTCTAAAGATATCTGAACAAATGTGTTTTAGGGGCCGACCCTTAAAATCCTTACTGGGGCCACCAACAAAAATTATTTAGGTAGCATATTGTTATAAACATTATTCTAAGCATTTTTAGTTCTACAATGCTTATCAAAATATTTCTCCTTTTCTAGATATTAAAGATCAAAATTTTGGACTTCTGGCCCCTTGAAACCCATAATTACGTAACATATGACTTAGGTATGGTTCTTTGTAGAAAAAAAGATGTACAATGAACACTTTTGGTTCTATGATCGATTACAAATTATTTTTCAGTAAAGAGTTATTGCAAAAATAATTTTGAGCCCTTTTGGCCCCTAATTTGAGGGGCCAGCCCCTTTTTCTTGAAATCAAACAAAAGTCCTAGTTAATCTAAACAACTTTTGCATTACATGTCTTAACAAAATATTTACACATTAAAAGCTAGGGCCGAAAATGTGCGAAAATTTCGTTAAAAAAATTGGTGCCAATTTTTGACCTCGGGCGAGCTTCGCCGCCTTGCGCATTTTTCAAAATATCAAATAAATAGGATCATCTACAGACATTCATCTACTATCCCTGAAATTTTCACGTTTCTATCGCAATTAGTTTTTTAGAAGTTACGTGGACAAAATGGTCCTTAAAAATTCACTTAATCCTCAAAATCTCGAACCGGAAGTGACGTCATTAGGCAGAAATTTTATAATAATAAGAACTTTTGATGCTCCACATGTCCTGAAAATTTCATGCAAATCGGTCAAGTGGTTCACGAGAAATAGCGTTCGAAAAAAGTCAGAAAAAAAATAAAAAATAAAATAATAATAAGGAAAAGAAACAATAGAATAACAAGAGGGTCTTCCGTCGGAAACGGAAGACCCTAATAAGAAATCGTACGAAAACTATAAGGTCTTCCGTTGGAAACGGAAGACCTTAATAACATAAAAGAAGGAGTAAAAATTGTACGCCATTGAAATTTTATATACAGAATGATGCTATCCTCAAGGACATTTTCCTTATTTTTTGAATGCATCCATTTTACCAATCTTCATTCGTAATAATCAAAATGTATAGCAAAAATGTGGTGCATTTCAATATTTGTCCCCACAAAAAACTAGACGGTAGAATTTAGTTATTTTTATATATAAGGTAGGAAATGATTTTAATAATCATAAATAACAATTTGAGAAAAAAAGCTATTGTAGTATTTTTTAAATCTCCTTTGATATGCGGAAAATGACAGTTTCCTAAATATTCCTACAGTAAATGTACCTCTACTTTGAGATGGTCCCTTAAAAAGAACCAAACGGTCGAGTTTCTTGAAACTTCGCAAATAAACTAGAGTTGGTTTAAATTACATATGGGTAATAAAAAATGTTCCTATTGTAGTTTTTCCGGAAAAAAAACCCCAAATCGACCTCCTTAAATTACTCTACAGCGCTGTACATATAAAAGTTATTGGCATAAAAACTAAGAACATAAATAATATACCTAAATACACTAAATTGAAAACTATTTATATAACATCAATTTTTGTTTACATGTAAAAATCAATAATAGATTTCGAATCAGTGCTAAAGATAACCTTCTGATTTCATCTAATTGACTAATGTTTTGTATTTTTAAACCAGACAGTTGTTGATCAAAGAGATAGAGAAATATAAAATGATTCAGTTATGTAAAAATTAGTATTTAATGATTTTGTTAAAAGAAATCAGTCATGCATGTGTCAGCTTAAATGTGTGTCGGATTATTAATAATAATGGTACTGAGTAAGTTAGTAACCGGTTTGAGAGCATTTGTCATATTGTTGGTCTAATAACAATGTGAGCCGAGGAATACTGTTTAAACATTGTTTATATATCCATATATTAAAACGGGTAACTAATAAGTGGGGCAGTGATTTGTTTGGCTGTTTTGCTGGCAGGTTCGTTTTTCTTAGTCGGTAAGAATATTTTGTTTTTGTCACTTTGTAACTATGCATTTAAAATTGTTAAAGGGGTTATTTGTTTCTGTATACTGCGTATAAATTTACCAATTAAGAATACTATAATATTTACCGTGCATAAGAGTAGCAAAGGCAAATAGCTTAAATACTTAAAAAGAGTTGCCAGCGGTACGTCTTTTTATCCCAAGGAACCACATGGAACCCCTTGGAACCCAAGAGGTACTCTAATAATACAAATTTAAAACTCTTGATACCCCTAGGGACTCATTGGTATCTCAGACACGCCAATAAGAACCCCATGGATATCCCAGGGAACTCCGAGGATACCATAATAATACAGATTAATAGCTTTTGATACACCATAGAACCCCAAGAATCCCTAATGATACCCTAATAATACAAAGTTGAAACTCTGTATCCCCTTTCGGGGGTCATTGGTATCCTAGACACACTATTTTGATGCCTATACTTTTTCCGTAAATTCTATCAAATAGGAATACCACCTTAAAACTAGCATCATCCACGGTATTTTTCTTTCATTGCCTAATTCTTTTTATATCCCTAAGTCTAGTGCTTCTGGAACGCTCCGAGTACTAAAAGGACCGGAAATCCTTGACTTAGGAAGATGAATTTACTTATTCTCTGTATTAGATGGTTTGGGGCTGATCTGTATGAGCAACTTGCATGAGCATTGTTAATAGAGTTGTCATATTGAACAATTTTTAATCGATCAGTTGGAAAGGTTGTTGATTTTGCGATAATTGATTTGAGATTGAATGATCGTTTTTTTATTATTCTGTATTTAATGAAATGAAAGTAAACTGTTGTGAACTTGTTTTTTTTTTCAATCTTAACAATGGTGTAACTATTTTAATTAATGAAAATACAAGAAACATCTTATAAGCTTTAAAAAATAAATGCAAATAGCACTTACATATTTTGAATTAAACCATAGCATAAATTGTAGTGCCCAGTTTTCATGAATTAAATATAATTTGTTAACGATTCGATTATTGGCCTGTCATCAGTTGGTAAGAGACAACCGATTTTGTCGATCATCGATTATGATTTTCAAACGATTTGACAACACTATTTGTTAAATGCATCTAAAGTACACAGATATTTTAAGTCAAGAGAAACATTCTTTTTATTATACAGGTATCGGTATATACTGGGGTAGCAAACGTGTTCCTTGGAGTACCCAGATATA
This sequence comes from Magallana gigas, assembly GCF_963853765.1. Lineage (NCBI taxonomy): Eukaryota > Metazoa > Mollusca > Bivalvia > Ostreida > Ostreidae > Magallana > Magallana gigas. The sequence goes on from NC_088856.1 coordinate 5,208,020, forward strand.
TTTTTGATATATCATTAAGTCATTGGGTATTGATTAGTAAACTGTTTTTACAACACAACCATTTGGGTGGTTTTCACCCCAATGATTGTACTGTAAAACTCAAGCTCTAGTCATTATGAGATAAAAAAAATATTGAAAGTTATCAATTGGATGCATCCACTAGATTAAAAAAATAAATAAATCGAAATTCAATATATTTTTGTCGTTTTATTATTAGAATTTCTTGTACTTACTTATTTATATGGGTATTTTTACGTTCTAGTATTTATGTTCATAACCACACCATTTTAATTGATAAATCGAAATAAGAGAACTTAGTGATTCCATACAATGGTCTTTCGATTCCTATTAAACTAATGAGGGTTCCAATGGTTATCAAATTCTATCAATAGGGTACTATGGGTTCCTACAGATATAACTTGGGGTACTAAAAGTTGACCTTTTGGATTCCAATGAGTATTCTGGGGTATTTAAAGTTAATCATTTTTATAATTGGTGTATCAGGGGTGACCCTAGGATTTCAGCCTTGGTTCCAGACGGCCTTGGTTATCAAATTTACTTTCCATCATTGAGGTATCTATGGGATTCATGGGGGTATCCTTGGGGTTCTTATTGGTATCCTTGGTGTTTTTTTTTTGGGGGGGGGGGTTCTTTGGGGTACCAAAGGTTGACCATTGGGTTTCAATATGACCCCTCAGGGGCTGGGGTATCACTGGTTATTTATTTCTATGATTGTGGTATCTGTGAGGTTCCTTGGGGTTCCTACCGGTATATTTGGGGTTCATACGAGTATCCTTGGGGTACCAATGGGTGACCCTTGGATTCCAATGAAACCCCTTTGGTATCAATAGTTATTAATTTCTAACATTTGGGGTACCATAGGGTGTCTTGTTGTGACGTTGGATTCAGAGTGACTCCTGGTGTATCACTGGTTATGAATTTCTATCATTGGGTTGTTACGGGTATCCTTGGTGTTTCTTGTAGTATCCTTGGGGTAGCAAGGGGTGACCTTTGGATTCCAATGAAACCCGTTGGGTATCAATCGTTACTTTCTATCTTTTGGGTACATTTGTACCTTGGGGTGACCCTTGGATTCCAATTAAAGCCCCCGAGGAATCACTGGTTATCAATATTTATCATTGGCGTTCAATGAGGTTCTTACGGGTATTCTTAAGGCTCTTAGGGGTATGTCTAATTCCAAATCTACAAGTTTAGATGACATTTCGTTTAAACTTTTAAAACTTAGTTTTCTTGTGATACGGGACATTAAGACGCATATTATGAATTGTTAAATTAAGTCAGGTATGTTCATTGATGATTGGAAACGTGCAAGGGTCACTCCATTATATAAGGCTGGCAAGTTTTTATTAAACAATTATCGACCAGTTTCTGTTTTACCTATCATAAGCAAATTTATTGAAAGGCATGTTCACAATTCTTTTTATGAATACTAGTATCTTAGACGATGCAATCTCATCAATGAAAAACCGTCAGGGTTTAGACCTAAGCATTCATGCGAAACTGCCCTCCAGAGTATTATTGAAAAGTGGTTACGTAACATTGACAATGGTAAGTTAACAAGTGTTTAATTTGTAGATCTAAGCAAAGCTTTTGATACGATTAATCACCATGTACTACAACACAAACTACTATCGTTTGGCATATGCAGCGATACACTTAACTGTTTTAAATCTTATTTGACAAATATATCACAGTGTGTTATGCGAAATGGAACTCAGTCAGATAATTTAGGTATTTCTATAGGTGTACCGCAAGGATCAATACTTGGACCTTTGTTTTTCATTCTATATGTCAATGGTTACCCAGATTGTCTACAATACTCACCAGCTCACATGTATGCAGATTATACCACGTAAGAAGTTACATAGAAATCTTATCAATACTTTAGAATTACTGAATAAAAATAAGCTTACTATCAATCTTAAAAGCACGATGCATGGTCATTGGTACGGAACAAAGACTTAGAAATTGTAGAAATTTGTCTATACAAGTTGAGAGTGTTATTATTGAAAATGCAAAACTTTTACGAGTTCACATTGATTAATGTCTCACTTACATTGATAAAATGACTCACTTGGTCAAAACATGTTGACGTTTTTTGAAAAAAAACATTGCAAGTAAAATAGGTGTGTTGAGTAGATTACGTTCATTTATGTCATCTAAATTATTGTTGAAAATTTTTAATACAATTATATCCCTCCTTTTAATTACTGCTTTACTGTCTGGGGAGACATAAAGAACAAAAATGGTCTTAACAAACTATGTATACTTGAAAATCGAGCCGCTATTGTGATTTTAAACAAACATTTTTACTAATCTACGTCAGAAATGCTACAACAATTGAATTGGATGCCTCTGGCAGATTACTTTGAGTAGAGAACAATTATTCTTGTTTTTAGAGTTTTACATGATTTAAGTCAAAATAATCTAGACTTTTTTTAAATATGTAAATGAAATAAATAAAAGACCAACCAGATTAAGTCAAAGTTATGTATTGTACATTTCAAGGACAAAGACAATATTTTAGAAGATCTTTTACAGTTTGTGGCGCGCATTTATGGAATAATCTATCTTTTTTTAACAAGTCATCCAACTTTTGAATCTTGTAAATATGCTTACCTCAGAGACTATTTTCATTTGGCGTTGCAGTGATAACCTGTATTTTTTTTTCATCGAAGGTTTATATAATCTAAATCTCTATTTTAGGCAATTGCAGGTTGTTTAAATCACATATAATGTATATTTATTTCTTTCTCAGTAATACATGCTGTATGTTCTATCAGTTTCTGTATATAATTGATGTCTGTAAATTCGTTTTCAGGACCACAATGTTAACTAGTTTGAAAGCTTTTTTTTTTTTTAAATGATTTTATTAGAAATTACATACAAATTGCTTGAGATGATACCTCTGCAGAGACCCTCTTTTTATACCTTTCCTGGGGTGCCAGGGGCCCCCTGGATCGGTAACTATGTAGCAAAAAGGATACCTTATACATTTATATTTTTACAAAGTAAAGTTAATAAAGTGAAGTAATATAATTATAATCATAGTAGATCATACACATATCTAACTTAACAGTGCGAATTTATCATTTTTTTTTTATGTAAAGATTTATTGAAAAAAAAAAAACTAGTTTGAAAGCTAATTGTGCTACCCTGTATAAATGAATGACATTACTATTATTATAATTATTATCATTAGGGTCTTCCGTTTTCAACGGAAGACCCTCTTGTTATTCTTCGGTTTCTTTTTATTAAGGTCTTCCGTTTCCAACGGAAGACCTTATTGTTATTGCTTTGTTTCTTTTTCCCTTTTATTTTTTTTTTCTTACGCTTTTTTGTACAAGCGATTTTTTGAAAACGACTTGACCGATTTTCGTGAAACTTTCAGATCTTGTAGGTATTGATAAAAACCTTATATATAATTTTTTATTTTAATGACGTCATTTCCGTTCGGGAGATATTGACGTTTTAGTGATTTTTAGAGGGTCATTTTGTCCTGCTATCTCCTCCTAAACGAAAAAAGATATTGAATTTAAATTTTCAGGGATTGTAGACAAAAGATTGTAGATGTGTTTAAAGGCATTTGTGGTTGTCTGGCTTCAAAGGCGTCGAAGCTCGCCTGGACCCGAAAATCGAGTTTAAAAAACGACGTAATTTTTAATGGTTTTCGTTCTTTATCTCCTTTCCTGAAAATATTTTACCATAACATATAGAGCAAATAAAAGTTATATTAACAAGATCTTCCGTTTGATAACAAGGAAAAGGGGCTGGTCCCTCAAATTAGGGGCCAAAAGGGCTCTAAAGTCTTTCTCCCATAGCACTTTACTGAGAAATATTTTGTAATATGTTTAAGAAGCAAAAATGTTTATCTCTTACTAATAAAACTATACAATATAAATTTTTTATTATGCGTTGCGTAATTAGGGGTTTTAAGGGGCCAAAAGTCCAAAATTTCGATCGAATATATCTCAAAAAGGACAAATATTTTGGAAAGCAACATAGAAAAAAAGATGCTTAGAATGATGTTTTAAACAATATTCAATCATAAAATTTTCGTTATCTGGCCCCAATAAGGAGACTAGGGGTCGGCCCCTAAAACGTCATATCCCAGATAGCTGAAAAACGGCAAAGATTTTCTAAACACTTGTTGAACAAAATATGTTTAATATCAAAAGAACTTTCGTATGATGCCAAGAAAAAGGGGCTGGTCCTTCAATTTAGGGGCCAAAAGGGCTCTAAAGTCTTTCTTCTATAGCACTTTACTGAGAAATGTTTTGCAATATGTTTAAGAAGCAAAAAAGTTCATCTTTCACTAATAAAACTATACATTATAAAAATTTTATTATGCATTACGTAATAAGGGGCTTTGAGGGGCCAAAAGTCCAAAATTTCGATCGAATATATCTTAAAAAGGACAAATATTTTGAAAAGCAACATAGAAAAAAAGATGCTTAGAATGATGTTTTAAACAATATTCAATCATAAAATTTTCGTTATCTGGCCCCAATAAGGAGACTAGGGGTCGGCCCCTAAAACGTCATATCCCAGATAGCTCAAAAACGGCAAAGATTTTCTAAACACTTGTTGAACAAAATATGATTAATATCAAAAGAACTTTCGTATGATGCCAAGAAAAAGGGGCTGGTCCTTCAATTTAGGGGCCAAAAGGGCTCTAAAGTCTTTCTTCTATAGCACTTTACTGAGAAATGTTTTGCAATATGTTTAAGAAGCAAAAAAGTTCATCTTTCACTAATAAAACTATACATTATAAAATTTTTATTATGCATTACGTAATTAGGGGCTTTAAGGGGCCAAAAGTCCAAAATTTCGATCGAATATATCTCAAAAAGGACAAATATTTTGAAAAGCAATATAGAATAAAAGATGCTCAGAATGATGTTTTAAACAATATTCAATCATAAAATTTTCGTTATCTGGCCCAAATAAGGAGATAAGGGGTCGGCCCCTAAAATGTCATATCCCAGATAGCTAAAAAACAGCAAAGAATTTCTAAACACTTGTTGTACAAAATATGTTTAATATCAAAAGAACTTTCGTTTGATAACAAGAAAAAGGGGCTGGTCCCTCAAATTAGGGGCCAAAAGGGCTCTAAAGTCTTTCTTCCATAGCACTTTACTGAGAAATATTTTATAATATGTTTAAGAAGCAAAAATGTTCATCTTTCACTTATAAAACTATACATTATAAAATTTTTATTATACGTTACGTAATTAGGGGTTTAAAGGGGCCGAAAGTGCAAACTTCGATCGAATATATCTCAAAAAGGACAAATATTATGAAAAGCAATATAGAATAAAAGATGCTTAGAATGATGTTTTAAACAATATTCAATCATAAAAGTTTCGTTATCTGGCCCCGAAAAGGAGATTAGGGGTCGGCCCCTAAAATGTCCTATCCCAGATAGCTCTAAAACGGCAAAGAATTTCTAAACACTTGTTGAACAAAATATGATTAATAACAAAAGAACTTTCGTTTGATGCCAAGAAAAAGGGGCTGGCCGTTCAATTTAGGGGCAAAAAGGGCTCTAAAGTCTTTCTTCCATAGCACTTTACTGAGAAATATTTTGTAATATGTTTAAGAAGCAAAAATGTTCATCTTCCACTAATAAAACTATACATTATAAAAATTTTATTATGCGTTACGTAATTAGGGGTTTTAAGGGGCAAAAAGTCCAAAACTTCGATCGAATATATCTAAAAAAGGACAAATATTTTGAAAAGCGATATAGAATAAAAGATGCTTAGAATGATGTTTTAAACAATATTCAATCATAAAATTTTCGTTATCTGGCCCCAATAAGGAGATTAGGGGTCGGCCCCTAAAACGTCCTATCCCAGATAGCTCAAACACGGCAAAGAATTTCTAAACACTTGTTGAACAAAATATGATTAATATCAAAAGAACTTTAGTATGAGAACAAGAAAAAGGGGCTGGCTGTTCAATTTAGGGGCAAAAAGGGCTCTAAAGTCTTTCTTCCATAGCACTTAACTGACAAATGTTTTGTAATATGTTTAAGAAACAAAAATGTTCATCTTTCACTAATAAAACTATACATTATAAAAATTTTATTATGCGTTACGTAATTAGGGATTTTAAGGGGCCAAAAGTCCAAAATTTCGATCGAATATATCTTAAAAAGGACAAATATTTTGAGAAGCAATATAGAATAAAAGATGCTTAGAATGATGTTTTAAACAATATTTAATTATAAAAGAATCGTTATCTGGCCCCAATAAGGAGAATAGGGGTCGGCCCCTAAAACGTCCTATCCCAGATAGCTCAAAAACGGCAAAGAATTTCTAAATACTTGTTGAACAAAATATGTTTAATATCGAAGGAACTTCCGTATGATGCCAAGAAAAAGGGGCTGGCCGTTCAATTTAGGGATCAAAAGGGCTCTAAAGTCTTTCTTCCATAGCACTTTACTGAAAAATATTTTGTTATATGTTAAGGAAGCAATAATGTTCATCTCACATTTATTTAACAATATATTATAATTATTTTATCATGTGTTCCGTATTTAAGGGGTTTTTAATGGGTTTTAAGGGGCCAGAAGTACAAAACTTTGATAACATATCTCAAACAGAACAAATATTTTAAAAAGCATCATTTTGAAAATCAATATAGAATAAAATGCTGAGAACGATGTTCCTAACAAAATTCAACCATCAATTTTTTTTGCTGTTGTCCCAATAAGGAGATAAAGGGACAAATATCAAAGTCAAGGTCATATAACCTTCAAAATATCGCACGGAAGACCTCCTCGTTGCTCGCAACGAGATCGTGTCTAGTTATTATTAGGGTCTTCCGTTTCCAACGGAAGACCCTCTTGTTATTCTTCGGTTTCTTTTTATTAGGGTCTTCCGTTTCCAACGGAAGACCCTTTTGTTTTTCTACGGTTTCTTTTTTTTCTTATTCTTATTATTATTATTCTTTTTATTTTTTTTCCAACTCAAATATTTCAAAAACGCTTCCATCGATTGTTTTGAAATTTGCAGATTTTATGTGTATCTGAAAGATCTCTAGATTATGAAAAAATGATTTGATGACGTCATCAATTTCGTGAGATATTGACGTTTTTCACATTTTAAAAAGTGATTTTGTCCGGAGCTTTTCTCATTTTTGATTTAAGATAAAGCTATGAGATTTACAGAGAAAGTAGAACTATCGTTTTACTTATGACATAAGGCTGGAAACTCAATTCGGACACTTCCGGTCGAAACCGGAAGCAAAACCAATTTTTTTGAATTTTCATGTTTTTCAATTTTTAAAATTTTACGTACGTATCTTACAGTATTTTTCATGCTGAGTTCAAAACTGAAATCCTTTTTTGAATCGGACGTTGCATTACAGAGATATCGGGGTTTAAAAAATTGATTTTTCCGGAAATTTTGATTCCACGTCCTTGGTTTAAAAAATAGCGTTATATTCAAAGTAAAATTAACTCGTACCAAAAATAATTGTTAAGTCGAACTTGATCACATTCGGATTTTTTTTTGGTAAAGTCGTTCTTGAAATCGGAAAGGTTTTTGTTAAGTCGTACTTAAAATCATTCGGATTTTGTTAAGTCGTACCAGGAATAATTCGATTTTTTTCATCTTTTTATTTTAGTTACTTTTGTTATTGGTTTAGGAGCTCTGCTTCTTACAGGAACTTCTAGCTTTACTTCCGACATTAACGGAAGACCCACTCGTTGCTTTGCAACGAGCTTTGCTCTAGTTATTATTATTATTCTTTTTCTTTATTTTTCTGACTTTTTTAAAGCTTAATATCTCAAAAAGTTTTCAACGGATTTACATGAAACTTTCAGGGATTATGTAACATCATCGTCCCTTAAAGATGTTAAATTTTTAACTACAACGTCACTTCCGTTTTTACGTTACGTCAATTTTTAAATTTAAAAAAAGTGATTTTGTCCAGGGCGTTTTTCAAAAACGCTTTAAGATAGAGACTTGGAATTTTCTGTGTTGAAGCATTGATCGTTTTTATTTGGACATAAGGCTGGAATTTAGTTTCCGTCACTTCCGGTCCAAACCGGAAGTATTTTAAAATTTTCGAATTTTCGAATTTTTCGTTTCAATTTCAAATGTTTATGAGGTTTGTAGAGTTGGTCATGCTGAATACAAAACTGAAATCCGTTTGAAAATCGGACGATGCATTACAGAGATATCGGGGTTTAAAAATTGATTTTTCCGGAAATTTTGATTCCGCGTCCTTGGTTTGAAAAATAGCGTAATGTTCAAAGTAAAATTAACTCGTACCAAAAATAATTGTTAAGTCGTACCTGAACACATTCGGATTTTTTTTGTTCAGTCGTTCTTAAAATCGGAAAGGTTTTTGTTAAGTCGTACTTAAAATCATTCGTATTTTGTCAAGTCGTACCAGGAATATTCGATTTTTTCATTTTTTTATTTTAGTTACTCTTGTTATTGTTTTAAGAGCTCTGCTTCTTACAGGAACTTCAAGCTTTACTTTCGACATTAACGGAAGACCCACTCGTTGCTTTGCAACGAGCTTTGCTCTAGTTAGGGTCTTCCGTTTTCAACGGAAGACCCTCTTGTTATTCTTCGGTTTCTTTTTATTAGGGTCTTCCGTTTTCAACGGAAGACCCTCTTGTTATTCTTCGGTTTCTTTTTATTATTATTATACTTTTTCTTTTTTTTTCTGACTCCTTCTCGGCTTTATAACTCAAAAAGTTTCCAACCGATTTTGATGAAATTTTCAGAGATAATGTGAAACTATTATCCCTCAAAGATGTTTAAGTTTTCTAGACAACGTCACTTCCGTTTTTACGTTACGTCATTTTTAAAATTTTCAAAAAGTCATTTTGTCCGCGGCGTTTCTCAAAAACGCTTTAAGATAGAGGCTTGAAATTTTCAATGGTTATGATTTGGTCGATTTACCTCTGTAATAAGGCTTGAAATGAAAATCTGTCACTTCTGGTCGAAACCGGAAGTGAAACAAATTTTTCGAAAAAATGAATTTTCTGATCAAATCAAAAACGAATATGTGTTTTGTAGAGCTTATTAAGCTGAATCTAACACTGAAAGCTGTTTTAAAATCATACAATGCATAACAGAGAAATCGGGGTTTAAAAATTGATTATTCCGGAAATTTTGATTCCGCTTTCTTGGTTTAAAAAATAGCGTAATGTTCAAAGTAAAATTAACTAGTACCAAAAATAATTGTTAAGTCGTACTTGAACACATTCGGATTTTTTTTGTTAAGTCGTTCTTGAAATCGGAAATGTTTTTGTTAAGTCGTACTTAAAATCATTCGTATTTTGTTAAGTCGTACCAGGAATAATTCGATTTTTTCATCTTTTTATTTTCGTTTCTCTTGTTGTTGGTTTAAGAGCTCTGCTTCTGACAGGAACTTCCAGCTTTACTTCTGACATTAACGGAAGACCCACTCGTTGCTTTGCAACGAGCTTTGCTCTAGTTATTATTATTATTCTTTTTCTTTTCTTCTGACTCCTTTTTTGCCTCATAACTCAAAAGATTTTTAACCGATTTTGATGAAATTTTCAGAGATTTTTGCAAGTTGGCGTCCCTCAAAAATGTAAAAGTTTTAAAGAGAACGTCACCACCGTTTTGACGTGACGTCATTTTCAAAAATTTCAAAAAGTCATTTTGTCCCGGACTTTTCTCAAAAACGCTTTAAGATAGAGGCTTGAAATTTTGAATGGTTATGATTTGATCGATTTACCTCTGTAATAAGGCTGGAAATGAAAATCTATCACTTCCGGTCGAAACCGGAAGTAAAACAAAATTTTCGAAAAAATGAATTTTCTGATTTAATCAAAAATGTATATGTGTTTTGTAGAGCTTATTAAGCTGAATCTAACACTGAAAGCCGTTTTAAAATCGGACGATGCATTGCAGAGATATCGGGGTTTAAAAATTGATTTTTCCGGAAATTTTGATTCTGCGTCCTTGGTTTAAAAAATAGCGTAATGTTCAAAGTAATATTAACTCGTACCAAAAATAATTGTTAAGTCGTACTTGGACACATTCGGATTTTTTTGTTAAGTCGTTCTTGAAATCAGAAAGGTTTTTGTTAAGTCGTACTTAAAATCATTCGGATTTTGTTAAGTCGTACCAGGAATAATTCGATATTTCATCTTTTTATTTTAGTTACTCTTGTTATTGGTTTAAGAGCTCTGCTTCTTACAGGAACTTCCAGCTTTCTTTCCGACATTAACGGAAGACCCACTCGTTGCTTTGCAACGAGCTTTGCTCTAGTTATTATTATTATTCTTTTTCTTTTCTTCTGACTCCTTTTTTGCTTCATAACTCAAAAGGTTTTTAACCGATTTTCATGAAATTTTCAGAGAGTTTTGCAAGTTGGCGTCCCTCAAGAATGTTAAAGTTTTAAAGACAACGTCACCTCCGATTTACCGTGACGTCATTTTTAAAAATTTAAAAAAGTCATTTTGTCCCGGACTTTTTTCAAAAACGCTTTAAGATAGAGGCTTGAAATTTTCACTGGTTATGATTTGGTCGATTTACCTCTGTAATAAGGCTGGAAATGAAAATATGTCACTTCCGGTCGAAACCGGAAGTGAAACAAATTTTTCGAAAAAATGAATTTTCTGATCGAATCAAAAATGAATATGTGTTTTGTAGAGTTTATTAAGCTGAAACTAACACTGAAAGCCGTTTTAAAATCGGACGATGCATTACAGAGATATCGGGGTTTAAAAATTGATTTTTCCGGAAATTTTGATTCCGCGTCCTTGGTTTAAAAAATAGCATAATGTTTATCGTAAAGTTAACTCGTACCAAAAATAATTGGTAAGTCGTACTTAAACACATTTGGATTTTTTTTGTTAAGTCGTTCTTAAAATCAAAAGGTGTTTGTTAATTCGTACTTAAAATCATTCGGGTTTTGGTAAGTCGTACCAGGAATAATTCGATTTTTTATCTTTTTATTTTAGTTACTCTTGTTGTTGCTTTAAGAGCTCTGCTTCTTACAGGGACTTTCAGCTTTACTTCCAACATTAACGGAAGACCCACTCGTTGCTTTGCAACGAGCTTTGCTCTAGTTATTATTCTTTTTCTTTTCTTCTGACTCCTTTTTTGCCTCATAACTCAAAAGATTTTTAACCGATTTTGATGAAATTTTCAGAGATTTTTGCAAGTTAGCGTCCCTCAAAAATGTAAAAGTTTTAGAGAAAACGTCACCTCCGTTTCGACGTGACGTCATTTTTAAAAATTTCAAAAAGTCATTTTGTCCCGGACTTTTCTCAAAAACGCTTTAAGATAGAGGCTTGAAATTTCGAATGGTTATGATTTGATCGATTTACCTCTGTAATAAGGCTGGAAATGAAAATCTGTCACTTCCGGTCGAAACCGGATGTGAAACAAATTTTTCGAAAAAATGAATTTTCTGATCAAATCAAAAATGAATATGTGTTTTATAGAGCTTATCAAGCTGAATCTAACACTGAAATCCGTTTTAAAATCGGACGATGCATTAAAGAGATATCGGGGTTTAAAAATTGATTTTTCCGGAAATTTTGTTTCCGTGTCCTTGGTTTAAAAAATAGCGTAATGTTTAAAGTAAAATTAACTCGTACCAAAAATAATTGTTAAGTCGTACTGTAATACATTCTGATTTTTTTTGTTAAGTCGTTCTTGAAATCGGAAAGGTGTTTGTTAGGTCGTACTCAAAATCATTCGTATTTTGTTAAGTCGTACCAGGAATAATTCGATTTTTTCATCTTTTTATTTTAGCTACTCTTGTTATTGGTTTAAGAGCCCTGCTTCTTACAGGAACTTCGAGCTTTACTTCCGACATAAACGGAAGACCCACTCGTTGCTTTGCAACGAGCTTTGCTCTAGTTATTATTATTATTATTCTTGGGGTACCAAGAGGTGGCCCTTGAACTCTAATGAGACCCCTTGGGTATCATTAGTTTTCAATTTCTATCCTTGGAGTATCTCGGGGTAAAAAGACGAATAATTTAACCACAGATCCACTAGATACTTTAAAAAATGAAGTCTAAAATGGGCACGACCAAACAAACATCTTAAATGTAAACCTTTACAGAGGGTCTTGTGGACATACGTATTGACGAGAGGAAAAGTACGCCGTAAAATGTGCATGAGTCGTCATTGACGCATTTATCGACTGGTTGTGGGAGACCACAGAGTCAGGGGTATATGGTCATTATATACTCTCTAAGGAGAAACTTAATACAGTGTGACGACGACAAGAATTGCAAGGACGACAAATGTAAGGAGTCAGAATATTAGACGGGAAACCATGGATTGACTTGCTTTTCCTAGTGATTCATACAAAGCAAATAAACTTGCATACATTAGAATATTTTTTTAAAAATATGTTAATATGAATTTCCGGTGAACTTTATTAAAAAATGATTTTTTTTTGGATTTATGATTATACTTGTTTTCACTTAAATCCATAATTTCAATTTGAAGTTTATAAACTATATCTCAAAAATGTGTTAGGTACATATAAAAAAGTTTGTTTGATCGTTTTTACATCAGTCTTTTGTTAGTTTTGAAGATTAGATATTTGCTTTAAAAAAAACTTATTAATTGGAGTGAAAGAGGTAGAGTTTAATTCATTTTATAAACATTTAGAGTATGTTATTTGATTAAATCATTGTTTCATTTACAAAGTTTTTTTCCTCTTAGCCATAGAAAATCATTAAAGAAAAAAGTAAGGGAGAGTGAGAAAACAATTTTCGACAAAATGATTCACAAATACTAATTTTGGACTCTGAATCACGTGTAAGACTTTGTTGTGACGTTGTTACCCGTAGTTCGGTACTAACACATTGTAGATGTTGCAATAGGAATCATCCATTTCTTCATTTAAAGAATTAGGTTCCAGATCATCACCTAATCTCTTGGCAGCCATATTTTTTAGTTCTATCTGCTCCGAAAGTAATTCCTCTTCGTTCTGTAAAATGTGACAATATTATTTTTTTTCCGTTATATACAACATTACTTATAAGGTTTTTAATTGACTGAGTTTGAAAATTTCTCGATTGTTAAAGTCTATTGAAGGTGAACCAAAATCAAATAAACCGACATATCTTCTTAGTTACAAGCCTAATAAGTGTTTTGTTTTATTGGGGACGGAAATTTTAAGTATGAAGACAAATAAAAATACACGGTCATCCAGGTTAATTCCATTACGAAAACCCCAAAGTTAATTTATATTGTAATTGCAACCAAACAGCTAGGCTCACGAAGGGTAAAAATCGGTTCTGTCAAGGAAATAAATGAAATTTGTGGAATATATTGTTGAACGAAATTATTTTGTATATCAAAGGTTATTTTTTCAAAAATAATTAAAATATGTTTATACAGTAGGTCAAAGGTCAGTCTGTCAGAGTTCAATTTCATAAAAAAAGTCATTATCATTTTCTCTTTGTGCTTCATTTACATTAAAATCATGCATTTTGTAATCAATCTGATTTTAAAGAAGTACATATTAACTTACGTTTCTAGGGAAAAAAAGTTTGGTAGTTATTTAATGTATTTTGAACAAACATAAAATGTTACAAAATCGCATTGACTGAAAACTGAAATATCCGTATATAAATACACTGTACCAGTATATTCATATTTATTATTTTATTTAGCAAACATATTGAAATAAAATGTTTTGTTGAATCATGAATATTGCAGTGGTTAAAATGGAAACCATTGAAAAAAATATTTGCATTTTCTTTAGTTTCAAAAAATGTAAAATATGTTAACATAATGATAAATGTTGTCATTTTTTAAAACAATAATACTTGGATGAACAAATTGACAATAATTTAGTCGAGCTATTTTAAAAAGTAAATCAATTGCTGAACATAAACCTATAAAAGAAATAGGCTCATTAAAAGTATTTAAAATGATATTTCACGAAGACAATAAAAAGAAAAAGAAAAGTAACAATAACTTGTAAATCATAAATGAAAAATAATCGGAAAATTTATCGTTATATCTATTAATTTCAATAAGATTCATTTAAAGCGGGTTAAATAAGAAAATGTATTCAATGGTTTTTTCTTCTTTAATTTATTGTTTTCAATTTACACATTACAAATTGGGTTCATTGAATAAACGACCTTTAACGCAATCTGTTGTTCTATTTCATTGCAAATGAACTTGGACTCATTGGAAGATTTTGGATTTAGTTACTTGTATTGGGTAAATTACTTTTAGCAACAAAACTCAAAGTTGGGCAAAATTAATAAAAGTGTTTCTCTTAGAAATGCTTATGTAGTATATTTATGGAAAAATTTGGTTGACCAAAAATATTACTTGCAAATAAAAGTATATGTAGATAATGCATCAACATCAATTGAAAGAGTAGTCTTATGATTATATTTGACACAGTTTATGACTAATTACAGTAAAATAGTACTAACTCTGTTTCTTAAGTTTAAAAAGACGTGTTATTTCCATAAATACATTTTTAAAAAATAATTGACCAACTATGAACGAATCATTTACAACATATTCATAAACACTTTTTTTTATCAACTTATGCAAAATTGTATAAAAATGGTGTTTGTTACATATATATTTTGCAAAAGTTTTATGAATGATCTGAGCAAAGAATTGCCCAACAAACTGTTTATTAAAATTAGGAATTTTAGACTGGTCACGTGACGTGCTACCAATGGCCAGGTAAAAAACTCAGCTCCTGCATTTTCGGTGAAAAGTGTGAATTACGGTGGGACTAGTGAAATTCTATTTATACCAGTCTGTTAATATACACTTTTGGAACATGCAAAAAAGAAGAAGAAAGATTTATGTGGAAATGTCAACAGGTAAACAACAACGGCCAGTGAAAATGTTAACAAAAAGCCCGAGGAGGAGAAATCACCGAAGCTAACTGTCAAAAACAAACAGGTAGCGGTACATATAAAGGATTTTCAATCCTTAAAAAAGACAGTAAATTATTTAAGTAAAAAACTTTGGAGGTATGAGCCATTACAGAGTGAATTTCAGTTTATTAGAACTTTTTCATAACAGCATAGGAACCCACAGTTATGGCTGAGGAGAAAAAACAACGCCTTTACGCTATCTCAGATATGCTAATAATATCAGAACAAAGGTTGAGAGGGGCCACATCGAATGACCAAACTTCGAAAAGTACCATGAACCGATTCCCAAACTGGAAATTGCGCAACTATTTAAGATACTATTTAGATAATGGGTTGCCTTGAGAGAGACGCTTACCACATCGATAATTTTAGGACCGATCGTGTTTTGAGGCCAACCACTAGTCGGTTGATACTCCTTTAGTAGTAGGAAAGGAGTTCGCCCTTAGTTAGAGGTAGCACATTGTCCGTCCTGCATAAGACATTAACACAGTGATTGCATCTGCTGATGGTTTTCCTCTTTATACGCTATACCCGCTTATAAGTAGGTTATACAGCTAGGAAGTGCCACGGGTTATCACTATAGCTTTTACATCATTGTCACACCTCACAGCCTACTCAATATTCAGGGTCATGAACCCTGGGGAGCATTCATTATTGTGCCCAAGAGATAGCTCTTGAAAACGTGCATTGACTATAGTCCGTTTCTTGATAATGTTATTGAAATAAATAAATTAAGAAAAGTTTGCAAAGTATTTTAATTATACATAATACATATAACAATGAGTATTAGGCATGAAAAATGCATGAAAGAAGTACATTATCAAATATAGTAGGCTCGTACATGTACCTGGTGAATATTAACGTATACTGCTTGTAGGTACATGTATAAATCTACACAACTACATACAATTAATACCCTGTATTATGTAAATTGAAAAAAAAATACACAGGTTGTAAGAGATGATTTTTTAAATGAATTTTCTTAAAATGAAAAATAAATTAATGAAATTACATATATCATTCTTAAAAAAAATCATAAAACTAATAGACATGCAGTTCAACATAAATAGAGTGATATATTAAATGGATAGGATATACTGTACAGCAATTTAAGATTTAGATGTCATTGTTCATATGAATATAATTAAAAACTAGATACGATCTCGTTACGAGTATCGAGTAAGTCTTCCGTTCAATTTTTTAAACGATATCATTAAAATACCAATGAAATTTCTGAATTTCCACTCAATCCCCCCTTTCAGAAAATGTATGTCAATTTCCTTTCAAATGCTTAACAAAGTGTTTTGCTTTTTTACATACAGTACATTAAAGATTTAAGATTTTAGTCCCCTAAAATCTCTAATTACATCATCAATGGGTGTGGCAATAAGTTTTACGAACTGATATTGTTACGATCAACTACTTTGCTTCTATATTGCATTACAAAATCTTGATCGTTTTTAAAGTATTTGTTAAAGACTTAACAAGTGTCTTGGCTCCTAATTCAAGGGGCCAGTCCCTTTTGGTGAGTTTATTTAAGGTAGCTCGCGGGTTTACCTGCTTGTGAGAAAACCTATCTTGAAAATTTGTCCACGTGATCCATAGGTTTCAGGGTTTTATTTAAAAAAATTATTTGAGATTCGTCTGCGTAGTAATAATGTTATCGTGATTCAAACACAGTGTCGCTGATAAAATAATGCAACGCCATTTCAATGAAATATATAGTAAAATGCATATCTTAGTCGAAAACTGCATTTTAAAACTATGCTTCAAACTTTTAAACGATCTAGACGAACTTAATTTTACTCAACACAATAACAGAAGAGATAATTCTGAATCAATTCATAAAAAAAAATCAATATGTGTTCTCGGCCAATTTTTCGCAAAACAACTTTAAAGATTTAAAAGATTTCTCAAAATCCTATATTTTCATCACGACGTTAGCCCGACGTCATCAATTTCTTTCGTTTGAGAACCAAAAATGAAAATGCGCTGGTTGGCCAGACTAGCCGATTAACACATATTAGAAAATGCAAATCCAATCAAAATTATAATGAATGTTTCTGAATGCACAAATGCAATTAATGTAAGGTTTTGAAGAGAAGAAACTTGGCTACTTTTCTTTTCATGAAACTCAATCAGTCAAGCATGCATTCATTGCAAAAACAATTACCATACAACTATTGACATATTAATAAGTTTGTAATCGTATACGATAACTAGCTAAAGC
Organism: Magallana gigas; assembly: GCF_963853765.1. NCBI lineage: Eukaryota > Metazoa > Mollusca > Bivalvia > Ostreida > Ostreidae > Magallana > Magallana gigas. The sequence continues at coordinate 5,225,158 of NC_088856.1, forward strand.
CAAAATAATTTTAATAGTTTAATAGTTAAATAGTCAGTATAATAATAGTTATATCGGTATTTGAAAATATAGAACGAGTGAAGTTAATGCATACGGTTCAATTTTTTTTTTACAATGTACTTGTCTAAACATAAATCAGATTAAATAGTTCCAACGCACACTCATACTTTATAGAACTAAATGCGACAATGTATGTCACATCTTTAAATTTTTCGCACTTAATTTGTATAAAGTGCAATTTAGCTTTTTAAAATATTTCATTTTATGTTTTTAAGATCATTTGTTATTTTCAAAAGAAATGTATGAGTTTGCTATGACGGTCAACTCTGTACGCCGAATCCCATTGTGACGTCAGCAAACCCGCGAGCTACGTTAAAAGGTCCCACGAATACTAACATTTTTTGTTCTTACAACCATCTAGAATTGTTGTTTATTTTTGAGATACAAATGATTGAATATTTTAGGGGCCACCCCTCTAGATCCTTAATGGGGACAGACATTAGTGCTTTGATTAATGGAATCGATTAGAATCTTCAGTGCAAACATTTTCTCTTTTACAATGCTGAACAAAATATGTCTTCGTTTCTAGATATAGTGCTTCAAAGTTCAAGTACTTTGGCCCCTAAAAATCCCTAATTGCGTAAAAAATGGGCATGGCAATGATTTTTTCTGATACATATTGTTACGATCAACAACATTGCTTCTATATTGCATTACAAAATCTTTATCGTTTTTAAGTTATTTGTAATAGAGTTTACGAGTGTCTTGGCCCTTAATTGAAGGGGCCAGCCCCTTTTTCTTGATTTCTTTGAAAAGGTCTCACAAATACTAACATTTTTAGTTCTTACACCAATCTAAAATTGTTGTTCATTTTTGAGATACAGATGATTAAATATTTTAGGGGCCAGTCCTGTAGATCCCTAATGGGGACAGACATTGGTGTTTTGATAAGTGGAATCGATTTAAATTATTAATGCAACAATTTTCTCTTCTATGATGTCTAACAAAATATGTCTCCTTTTCTAGATATATTGCGTCAAAGTTTAAGTACTTTGGCCCCTCAAAATCCCTAATTACGTAATATACAAGCGTGGCAATGATTTTTTCTGATAGATATTGTTACGATCAACAACTTTGCTTCTAATGTATTACAAAATTAGTATCTTTGTAAATTATGTGTGATAGAGTTTACAAGTGTCTTGGCCCCTAAAAAAAGGGACCAGCCCCTTTTTCTTGATTTTGTTGTAAAGAACTTTTGATTATCTACTACTTTTGTTATACATGTTTTAACAAAATAACAACTGATAAAAAGATAACGATCAAAACGTATGAAAATTTTGAATGAAAATTCGTACCCAAAATTTCTTGCCTCGGTGAGCTCTAAGGAATACATTACTATTCTACATATCCTGAAAGTTTCAAAGTCATATCTATGATAGTTTCTGGGATCATCTTTGCACAAAATCGGTTGAATAGTTAGCGAGAAATCGCATGCACAAAATTTGGAAAAAAATGGACGATAATAATTAGATTCTCGTTACGAGTAACGGGTAGGTCTTCCTGTCCGATTTGTTTTATATGATACGATAAAATATTGATATTCTCTTCAAAATCTGAGATCTATTGAATATATATATAGTTTTTTGTGTCGGTACCGGAAACGGACGAACAGAAGTGAATAATGAAAATAAAATAAGTATTTCTTTTAGGTTTGCTTAGTGTACATCACTGTTTATCAGGCTAGAGGACCAACCAAGAAAATCTGTTTAATTTGTTAAAAACATGAATTGTTTGAACCCTTCCGGTGAGTAACGGAAGTGACGGTTGACAAAATAAAACTCATTAAACATATCTTCAATCAATTGTCTATCATTTAGAAACGTTTTGAGCTCAACCACTTTTATCACTCCCTTTCGATCCTCGTTGATCACGTGGGTTGTGATAGTATATAAGCGGCTACAACGGAGGTTGTAAGGCAGCTGCAGTCCGAAGCTGAAGGTGTTCACTTCGTAATAGGTGAGGACAAACCCTTGGTATTAGGATAAGTCTTATGTGCCTGAATAAGGCTTTCGAGACTTGAGTTGTTATTATATAAGCTTGTGATAGCTGTTAGGGTTAATAGAAAGCGCGCGCGCTCCATAATAGAGTGGGATATTGTAAATATTATTGATTAAAATATTTTATTGAGAAATTTATAGTTTCTTTACATATTTATTAAATTGCTCAGGCAGAACAGCCGAATACCTGAACCCAGAAACGTTACACTGATATATTCATTCCATGTACAATAAATAAATAATAAATAAATAATTTTATATTGACTGGAGTCAATATTTCTTTTCACTCGACAGGAAACGAACAAACGGAAACTTAATGAAAATAAAAGTTAGTATTTTTTTAACATTAGACAGGTGTTCTTTATTGAATTCTAATTTTATTAAAATTTTCTTATAAAACCGTTTAACTTTCAAATAACTTTATTTGTTTGAACTTTTCTGGTGAGGACCGGAAGTGACGGTTGACAAAATGAGACCAGTCAAACGAATTTTTTATCAAATGTCTATCATCCATGTGTCTTGATCACTTGTACTTTCTGAGATTTCGCAGGAAAAAGATTTGTTCAAAAAAAGCTACCTGAGATAATTGAGATCTCACCGGAAGATGAACTTTTTGGTTTATTCAACATCGCGTTAATGACATACGTAAAGATTTATACTTACATATTCATTCTAATATGTAATATAAATGAATGACGTAAAAAATTAAATTTTCAATTACTTCCGGTGACGACCGGAAGTAACGACAAACAAAACAAAATAGTTTAATTACATTCAAAGACATTGGTCTATCGTCCTACAAAGTTTGGTAGTTTAAGTTCTAATCATTTCTTAGTTCTCTAGGAAACAAGGTTTTTGTCACGGGACAGGAAACAGACAACTGGAAATGAATTTTTGTAAAATTACAAAAAAAGGCTGGGAGATTTAATCAGAATCTAATATCCCTGAAAATTTCAGGCAATTCTATGCAGTCATCTCGGATATATTCTGCCTGATAAAATAGAACGGAAAAAAGAAAAACAAAATTCGTACCCGAATTTCGTGCCTCGTTGAGCTCCAAGAAATGGTGCCACTGACATAAAATTTAATAGGGTCCAATTTCAAGCTATAGTCTATAAACTAGCAAATATATAATAAATATCCTGAAAATTTCATAGTCATATCTCCAATAGTTCTTGAGATCAGCTCTGCACATAATAGGTCGTAAAAATGTACAAAAAAGCCGATATGTCGGTACCGGAAGTGACGACAGAAAAAATATCAAAAATGTATAAAGTTTATATTAAGTTTCATCGTCTGTGAAAAAATGGCTGAAATCGGTTGAATAGTTTTTGAGAAATCGCGTGCACAAAATTTGTGGGAAAAAAAAATAACTAGATTCTCGTTACAGTAACGAGTAGGTCTTCCGTCCGATTTGTTTTATATGATACGATGATATATTGATACTCTCTGCCAAATCTGAGATCTTGTTGACACAAGTTTTTTTGTTTTTGCGCCGAAATTGGACGAACGGAAGTGAATTATGAAAATAAAAGCTTGAATTTCTTGGACGTTTGCTTAATGTACATCACTTTTTATCAGGAGAGATGACACACCCAAGAACGTCACTTCAATTTGTTAAAGACATGAATTGTCTGAACCGGAAGTGACGGTTGACAATGTATACCCCATTAAACATATCCTCAATCAATTGTCTATCATTCAGAAAAGTTTTGTGTCTCAACCACTTACAGTGACTAAAATCTTCCTGGTATCAAATTTGTTAAAAGGAAAGCCACCTAAGATATTTGAGATATTTTACCGGAAGTAGAATAAGTTTGCTTATTTAACATTGTATAGTTAACATATACAAGATTATATACTGATATATTCATTCCATGTAAAAAAATTTAAAAAAAATGATAATATTAAGACGAATGAAACAAAATAATGTAAACACAGATACATATATAGGGCTATTATCCCACAAAGTTTGGTTGTTCTAGTCATCAACGTTTTTGAGATCTCATGTTTTTTGCCTCTCGACAGGAAACGGAGAAACGGAAGTGCTTAGTGAAAATAAAAGTTTGTATTTCTTAAACATTTGACAGTTGTACTTTATTGTTTATTAATTTTACTAAAATTTTCTAATTAAAACTGTCAAACTTTCAAACAACTTGATTTGTTTGAACCTTTCCGCTGAGGACCGGAAGTGACAGTTGACAAAATGATAACAAACGAATTTTTTATCAAATGTCTATCACCCATGTACGTTTTGTGTCTTGATCACTTCTACTTTCTAAGATCTCGCGTGTAAAACATTTGTTTAAAAGAAGCTACTTGAGATAATTTAGATCTCACCGGAAGCAGAACTTTTTTTTTTGTTTATTCAACATCGCATAAATGGCATGCGTAAAGATTTATACTAATATATTCATTTTATGTAAAATAACCTAAAGACGTAATAAAAATAATTTTTTGATTACTTTCGGTGACGACCAGAAGTTACGACGAACAAAACAAATTAATTGAAACACACTTCCAGACATTGGTCTATCATCCTACAAAATTTGGATGTTCAAGTCTTAATCGTTTCTCTGATTTCGAGGAAACAAGTTTTTTTGTGGTGGGACAGGAAACGGACAACCGGAAATGAATTTCAAAAGAAATGACAAAAACGGCTGGATGAAATTATCACAATCTATTATTCCTTAAAAGGACTATATATGATACGGACCTAAAATGGCCCCTAAAATGAACATCATCATTTTACTATCATTCTTTGTTTTCTTAGTACAGATATGTATGTGATATGTTTACATAATATTCATTTTGGTTCAAGTGCCCACAATTTAGAAATATGACATTGTAAAGATAACCTTTTCCTGCCATTTTTGCATTTTAGCGTAAAACAGATTGTTTTCAAGCAGTTTTTCCTTCCGAAAACATAAAGCACATTCTTGAACAAATAAAATATTTTGATCAGATATGTCTCTAGCCAAGACTAATAAGTGACAAAAAAAATTTCCTTGTTCAAGCATGCGCTCTATATTTCCCATTCGTAAATAGATAAGAAAAAGTAATAGACATGCTGTTCAATAAACTAAAGTGATATATAACAGGGATCAATAGGATATACTGTACATCAATTTTAGATATAAACGGTATAAATTTCAATGACTTCGTTTCCAAACATTTGATTAAAGGGAAAATTCTTTTATATTTTAATTTTTTTTCCAACTTAGATTAAACAAAATATTCTTAAAAAAAATTTAACCAGGTAATATTTGAATTTAATGGCTGAAACTGAATATTTTTCTGTCAATTTCTTCAGTTCATGAACAAGACCTATACATTTATCAAACACTTTTATATATTTTCTGTCCATTTCCCATTGTAACTGAGTATTTTCGTTCTGTTTGTATACAATAGAGTATATTAAAAAATTGTATAAGATAGTAATGCTAAATTTCAATTAAATAAAGATAGCTGTTTCCTAAAATGATACATGTATATGAATATATTATATAAAAACAGATGGAAAGGAAAAATACAAAAAAGTGCACTTGATAAAAAGTTTGCTGGTATTCATTAGGTGAACACTTATTGTCGAAACAAATCATCTAGTAACATTTAAAGTGCCCACACCTTTTTATGTAAGATAAATTAGAATGTCGTGTATAGAACAAATTCTTCTGTGGTTGGTTCCATAAATCTTGAAAAGATGATGTGAGTTGGTAAAAAGGCAGAATAAGGTTCCATCCTAATCCTCATGCATTCCATTCTAGAAATATTCATTAATGTCATGGTCTGGAAACTAAGATAGAAACATAAAGTGTTAAGAGAATTAATTTTTGCAAACATTGTGCACTCATCAAATACTTATATATTCAATGCAGTTATTTCAAGAATGTGCTATAAAGTGATACTGACAATGTAATCTTTTCTAATAGTGTACATGTACATACATGTATGACATCATTTTGCCACTCATTTTAAACCCAGCTGACAGTTTCTTTATCTTTTTATTATATATATAACTTCAAAAGATAGTTGCATCATGTGCATGTACTTTCAGTAAACTTAAAAGCCATCAAAACATTAAGTCTAATAAAACACAAACCATTTTTCAGATGATTATACAAATGAAATATGTACTAATATACCAGTATTAAAGACACAAGTGATTTACTTTTTAAAGCAATATCACTTATACGACAAAATCAGGAAACACGGGTCAATCAAGTCTCAACAAAAATGAAAATTGTAATGAATCAAAAAGTTAAGACAGAATCACCAGAAACCACTTGCCTTTGTTACCAACTGGTGTAACTTTAAAGATATTTAAATTTCCTTTGGACAGAAAGATATTAAATATATTGAACAAAGAATAAAGTCATAAACTCTTATGTAACAAATGACTGTCTTTATTAGTTGCAACTATCAACATTCTATGTACACCAAAATAAGATTGTGTCAATTACAAAAACTAATCTTTAAAACATACTTACAGCATTAGAAATTCATGGGATTTCTGCAAATCCCATTTTCTCAGCAGAGTGTTAAAGACATTTCCATAATTTCATAACATTTTGAAACTCCTGGTATTCCTTTCAGAGGTTTTCACCACTTCAAATACTGATAATCATGCAGTGTAGCAACAAGATGCCTATACAAACCATTCTCTTTTACAGAAGACATTGTAGCTGTGACCTGGCTTAGCTTCCAGTCAGCTTAAACCTAATATATACCTGTATCTACATATGGAGGACAAAATCGAAAACTGCTGTTCAGGCGGTTTCATGCTGAACAAAATTTTACGAGATAAGGCTTATCACCGCAAACTTTGAATTCACATTAATAAACAATTGTTTTGCAACTTTAAATGATTTAAACGCTTGCCGATATAATAAACATAAACTTTTACTTACTTTTTCGATCTTAACTCCTCTCTCAATTTGCAAGAGTCTCGAGCTGGTCTCGTTAAAATCCCGCGAATAGCGTATTTAGGCGTTCTCGGGGTTTTTTAGTTTTTCGTTAATATAAAAATCAGAAAGGCTGCGAGTATGCTACTAAGGCTGTGAGGTGTGATTGTTTTAATAAAGTTTGATCCCGGCTGACCATATACGTTTTATGATTTTGCCCTAAGTAATGGAAGGCCTTTTGTAAATATTCGTATGCCACTTGTAATCTACAATCATTTAAGAAAAGAAAATAGTTGTTATCTAATAATTTTATATTCAACCCCAGACCCTAGAACTGACTAGGTACGGCCCCTCAAGACGTTAACATACCAAGAATAACTAGATGCTGTCATTAGACAGTAATACCCGCACCAAGTGTTTGCCCCTAAATAACAATAATTAAAAATGAAGGCCACATGCAAGCTTCTGTAATACATTTAAAAATTATAATTCTCATAACTGAAGGTTGATATCCCTTCTCATATGATAATACACATTAGCAGTACTTTATGTGCAGTTTGGGGTTGAACTGTTTGCAGTGAATTTTCAGTTAATCAATAACAATCTTTACATTTCATGTCATAGAGAGTATAATGGTCTATATAAGTATTACAAACAAAATTATAAATTAAATAATGCCCCCTCCCCGTGGCGGTTGAAGGTTTTAGATTTGCTTCTGTGTGCCTACATGTACATCATCGTGTGATCAGATTTAGAGGAGGGTGGGAATGAGGGGTCGAGACCCCCCCCCCCCATGAAAATTCATTTATATCAATAGTAAAATAACCAAAAATACACCTTGAGCCCCAATGCTTTTACAGACATGTAAACGCTCTAACCCATTGCGCTTCAATGTTAAGTAACATTATTTTGGGGGTAAATATTTAATTACTATATATATATATATATATTATTGTTTATCTCAATTAAGGAAGTATACATCACAATATGCAGGTGTCCTGCACCACCTTAATGCTGTTATTTACCTAATAAAATAGTGCAAGGGGTTTTGAAGAATAGGTCATAAAAATACATGCATGTTACAAATAACTGATCTTTGTCTGAAGTTACGTACACAACACAGGTCTGCAGGTCTCATTAGCGGGTACTTATTTTACCCAGCTCTTCGATTAGATGGTTTCATGTACTGGTATGTGTTTTCCATATTCAGAAAAGGATTAGTTAAGATCAGCTAAAGGAATTTATTATTGCGCTTTAATTGGATTATCATTATGATGTTGACCAATATAGGTAAGTATAATACATGTAGTAGCAGTAGCACAATATAATGAGATGGCAGCACACATAAGTTTTACTTTCACTTTCTAAATGTGATCTTCCTTTGACAGCATACTAGCTGTATCATCATCTTTTAATATTTAAATAAGCTTATTATTGTTACCTATCCTATCGCATTTGTAAAGTTTCTGTCATTTTAATTGCAAAAGTTATTTTTTTTATTTGTCAGACTTACACTATTTAGTTGACCCCATATTGACCCTGTATAATTAACAATTTCGTATTAGATTTGTGTATAACATGTAAGTTAGTGTAGACACTTATCATTTTTATATGAGTTATAATAGGAAGGAAGGAATATTTCTTTCTTAATGTATTATAATGCATCAAATACAATGTAGGTCATGACCTTATGGGACTGTTCGATCTGACCCCACGAAATATGGTGTAAAGTACATTAATGACCCCCAGGTGTTGTCTTAACCCCCCCCCCCTTTATGAAATAGGAAATGATGATACACTGTATATTTTGTTAACTTCTGAGATCCTCATCCCTAAACCATATAATTTATTCTTGCTCTCTGTGTCATCGCGCGTCAAATTGTATATATATATAGGTTATGCCCCCTTGGAGACACTCTGACATTCTAGAACTAGAAATAATAAAGTATTTTATCTTTTTCATATGTAGTGTTTGATCCATGTAGGTAATTCCTATCCTAATGATGACACTGCTTTGTTTCGGAGACTTTACAATTGCCAAAAATAGGCGAATACACATGCATATAACATTTTGTTTATAAATCTTAAAAAATAAATTAAGCAATTTTCAAAATGTTAATGTGCATCAGGAGAGAAAAAGCAATCAATAAATGATTTAAAATTTGCTACTGTACACATGTGAGAATGTATTAAGAAGACTGAATCTTTAGAACCAGATTAGATGGGGGGGGGGGGGGGGAGGGATATGATCATATCTCAATAGATCATTTGTCAAGTATGCAAGGTGTAATGTAATTTTTTTAAGAATAACATTTTTTACCAGTTTATAAAAGTTTTTAGACACCCAAATTATATTTTGATTTTAATAGATCATTTGAGAATTAAGAGGGGGGGGGGGGGGAGGGGGGGGAGAACAGTTTATATTTGAGTTTGTTTGGGGGTGGGGGTTCCAAGTCATCCCGATATATTTGACAATTTTTTAATGTAATTGAAAATAAAACTATAAGCCATACTACAGCCATACTACAGTCATGAACATGAATAGTATAGAACAAAACACAAACTAATAAATGTATATATACATAGGAAGTATTACAAAACATAGATGATTGATCTATATCTGGGTTCTTAAATTGAATCATATATCATGTACATTTTATATTATTGTCTCTTTGTTCAAGGCATTTCAGATGGTTGATGTAGGTCATGATCCCAAGTGCCCTTCCTGAAATTATCAAATATCATAAAAACCATTGAGATCCCCACCTTAATCCATAGATAAATTTATTCCTCCTGAGGTCATGGCGCATCAGATCATTATGGCATGTAAGTCATGACCCTGAGGGGTCAGGATTATCCCGACCCCCTTAGAATCAGAAATTTTCAATTATCTTTAGATTATTGATGTTTGATGATCCTATCTCTATTTAATCTTTATTATTAAGTTACCCCAATGAAATTTGGAGACTTATTGTTTTCGTACGGTTCTTAATACATGTATTATTATTCTTCGTTTTCTTCTTTCCCGCTCTGAACTTGTTTCTCAGAGATGGCTGAACAGAATTGTACAAAACTCTAGGATATGATAGGCCTGCATATCTAGTTGTGCATACTGGTTTGATTTTTCTCATTTTGGGTTAGACAACCACTTTTAGGAGGGGGGGGGTCAAAACGGTGTGGGGTCTAACATTGAACCTTGTAGGAAGAATAGTAGACTCTATTGTAAATGGTAACTTGAAAACGGACAAAGATAATAATATAGGGTTTTCATAATCATATATTGACTGTTACTGGCAATATATAGGGTTTATTTGGTCTGACCCCTGGGGTCATCCCCACCCCCCCCCCCCAAGGAATTTGAAATTACAATACATCTCAGAAACTGTTGTAATCATGACCCCTAAATCATATATATTCATGGTTTTGATGTCAATGAGCATCAAATGTTATGTAGGTCATGGGCCCTGTGGGTGGTCCTGACCCCCTTGAACAGCAAGTCCCTTAATATCTTCAAAACAGTTGAGATCCCCACCCTTAAACCATATATATTCTTGTTCCTTGTGTCAAGGGGCATCAAACAGTATGTATGTCATGGGCTCCCGGGATGGTCGTGACCCCCCTCGAACAGGAAGTGCACGAATATCTCGAAAATGGTTGAGATCCCCACTCCTTAACCATATATATTCTTGTTTCTTAATTAAAGAGCATCAAAAGCTATGTAGGTAATGGGCCTCAGGATTAAATTTAATTTTTCAAAACCGTAATGCATATGTAGAACAGTCCCTATCATATCCCAAGATATGATGTGTCTATCCTTTAAATAATAAGAGGAGCTCTAGAATCTATGTTTTTTTAGTGATAAACGTCAATTTTCTGCTACTATGTGACTCCCTTGATGAAATTTAAATTTTTAAAACCATACTGCACATTTATAGGACAGTTTCTATCATATCCCAAGATATGATGTGTCTATCCATTGAATCATAAGAGGAGTTCTAGGATCTATGTTTTTTTTTTAGTGATAAACGTCAATTTTCTGCTATTTTTTGACTCCCTTGATGAAATTTAAATTTTTAAAACCTTATTGCACATCTACAGGACAGCCTCAATTATATCCCAAGAGATGACGGAGCTACTCCAAAAGTTGTAGGAGAAGTTCTGGGAACCATACTTTTTTTTTTGCAAAAAAACGTCATTTTTTGTTGCCCACTGATCCCTTTAATAAAAAAAAATTCTGAAACCTGATCACACTTCAATATGACACCCCCACTCATATTCTAGAAGATCATTTGGCTACTGATAAAAAAATGACGTTTTTGAAACAAGTTTTTTGGTAAAAAAAAAACACGTCATTTTTCAGCCATTTAATGACCCCCAGGACAAAATTGAAAATTCTGAAGCCTTATCGCGCATCTATAGGATACCCTAAAACATATTCAAAGAGATGATTTGTCTACTGTTGAAAATGTAGGAGGAGTTCGAGGAAGAAGGTTTTTTGTGAAAAAACGTCATTTTTTTTACCAATTATGTGACCCCCAGGACTAACAGAGAATTTTTGAAACCTTTTTACAAAACAACATGATACCCCAAATCAAACTCCAAGAGTTCAGTTTGCTGGTTTATAAGATGTAAGAGCAGTTTGAGAAAATAAAACGTGACAGCCGGACGGACGGACGGACGGAGGGACGGACGGAACAGGGTAACAACAATATACCCGAACTTTCTTTAGAAAGTGCGGGTAAAATTAATGAAGAAATAACTATTGTAGACGATTATAATAGTGTTACGAATCCATCTAAAGATTATTTTCATTATTTGAATTTAAAAAATCCGAAAGCAACTGAATAGTTATTTTGATTTAGCATATGACTGCCGTCATGAGAAAAGGGCCCTTATCTTTTGACGTCACAATGCTCAGAAAACGACGTCAAAGTAGCGGCATTTTAAACGTTGTTTTTTTTCTATTTTCTGTTTCTATTTTTTTCTGCGTCTGCGTTTTGTTTTTTGAATAACTAGAGCCCGGCTTTGTTATAATACCGCGATTAACATTTTTTTCATTCAAATAATACATGTTGATTTAAAAAATAAACATTTAATTAGATGCTGTCATTAGACAGTAATACCCGCACCAAGTGTTTGCCCCTAAATAACACTGTTTAGTACCAGTTTAATTAAAAATGAAGGCCACATGCAAGTTCCGGTAATACATTTAAAAATTATAATTTGCATAACTGAAGGTTGAGATCCCTTCCCATATGATAATACACATGAGCAGCACTCTTAAATGTGCAATTTGGGGTTGAACTGTTTGCACGTGAATTTTATGTTAATCAATAATCTTAACATTTCATGGCATATAAAGTATAATGGTCTATATTCATATAATTATTACATACAGAATTAAATTATGCCCCCTTTCTGCGGCAGTTGCCGGCTTTAAATTTGCTTCTGTGTGCATACATGTACATAATCGTGTGCAGGGATTTAGAAAAGGGGTGCGAGTGAGGGGTCCAGACCCCCCCCCCCCCCCCCGCCCCCGATGAAAATTCATTGATATCGATAGTAAAATTACCAAAAAATACACCTCAGACTCCAAATGCCCTTACAGACATGTAATTGCTCTAACCCATCGCGCTTCAAAGTAAGGTAACATTATCTTGGGGGAAATATTATATCTATTCTTCATTGTTTAGTTCAATAGGAAGTATACAATATGCAGGTGTCCTGCACCACCTTAAAGCTGTTATTTACCTAATGAAATAGTACAAGGGATTTTGAAGAATAGGTCATAAAAATACATGCATGTTACAAAAAACTGATCTTTGTCTGAAGTTACGTACACAACACGGTTCTACAGGTCTCATTAGCGGGTACTAGTTTTACCCAGCTCTTCGATTTGATGGATTCACGTGGCGTATACATACATGTATCACGGTGTTTTTCATATGCAGAAAAGGATTAGTTAACATGCATAAACATTTCTTTTGTGATGATCAGCTAAAGGGATTCATATTGTGCTCTATTTGGATTATCATTATGATGTTGACCGATATAGGTAAGCATAATACATGTATAGTGAGTATTATAGTAGCACAATATAATGAGACACGGTATGTACAGAAGTATTACTTTCACTTTCTAAATAAGTGATCTCCCTTTGCTAGCATACTGTATAATCATCTTTTGATATTTAAATAAGCTTATCATCGTTACCTATCCTATCACATTTATAAAGTTTCTGCCATTTTAATAGCAAAAGTTATTTTTTTCATTTGTCAGACTTACACTATTGAGTTGACCCCATATTGACCCTGTAACAATTTCGTATTAAATTTGTGTATTACATGTATAAGTAAGTGTAGAGACTTCAGGCACGCACGTAGCATCAGGTGGGGCCAGGGGGAGCCTGATCCCCCCCCCTTCCCCTTCCACTTTTTCCCGCAGGAACAAATTTTTGAAAATTTACATGTACATATTAAAAACTGAATTATCATGGAGTTGCCCCCCCCCCCCCCCCCACTTTTTTGGGAGTATAGAAGAAATTGATATGAAAATAAGGAAATTAGGAGTGAAATTGAAGTTATATACTACGCTACATTGTTTTGACCCCATGAAACAGGAAAATACAAAATATCTTTTTATGTCATTTTGATGCATCAAATGGTGTAAAGTACATAACCCTCAGGTGTTGTCTTTAACCCCCCCCCCTTCTTATGAAATAGGAAATGATGATACACTGTATATTTTTATAACTTTTGAGATCCTCATTCCTAAACCATATAATTTTTTCTTGCTCTTTGTGTCATTGCGCATCAAATTGTATAATATAGGTAATGCCCCCTTGGAGACACCCCGACATTCTAGAACTAGAAATTACAAAGTATATTATCTTATTCATATGTAGTGTTTGATCCATGTAGGTAATTCATAGCCTAATGATGACACTGCTTTGTTTAGGAGACTTTACAATTGCCCCAAATAGGCGAATACACATGCATATAACATTTTGTTAATTTAAAAATTAAATTAAGCAATTTCAAAAATGTTAATGTGCATTAGAAGAGAAAAGCAATCAAAAAATGATTTAAAATTTGCTGTTATTGTACACTTGTAAGAATGTAAGAAGACTGAATCTTTAGAACCAGGTTTGATTGGGGGGGGGGGGGGGTGGGGTGGATGTGGAGTATAAACATTTATAATGTAAATCATTTATTGTTATCAATTTTAACTTGTTGATGAATATTAGTTACGGTATTGATCCCAAGGTAGAAATATGACTTCTGATCATATCTCAATAGATCATTTGTCAATTATGCAAGGTGTAATGTGATTTTTTTTAAGAATAACATTTTTTACCAGTTTTTAAAACTTTTTAGACCCCAAATTATATTTTTATTTTAATGGATCATTCGACAATGAAGAAAAGTGTATATGTAAGGTTATTTTCATTTTAAGCATAAATAAATGCAAGTTTTTTAATTTCATTTTATCTTCAGTTTGAGGAGGAATACATGCTCGGATCCAGAAAATTTTCCAGGGGGAGGGGGGACAGTTTATATTTGAGTTTGTTTAGTCTAATGATCATTGGCATAAAAAAACGTGTACATGCATATTGGAAAGAATAACACGATTGAACAATTTACATTCTGGAAAAAAATTATATTGCGGTACTAAATCAGATATTGAATGTTTTGAATGTAAATTAATCTTAAAATTACCGGTTAATGAGAAATCATTATATTCGCGACTGCGTTTTCGCTACCGATTATAACTTGTTGATCCGCCCGTCAGCATCTGTTAACTCGCGCGGCCGACTTTAACTTCATGTAGGTCTTCCTTTTTCATCTAAAGCCTCTGAATCTCTGACGATTTGGGTCCAAAAACAAGCTTAACAATCTGGATGAAACCCATAGCCTTTTTTTTGCGCGATTAATATTTCAAGCACTGTTTATAAAGGCATTTATATATGATCACGACGAAGAACAAGAAAGATAATCCACTTGTGTAGAAAATACCATGAGGTTCCGCACAGGGAAATTGATAATAAAAAAAGATGTTTAATTTATTTTATCTGTTCAATATTTATTAGTGTTATTTTAATCTAAATTAAAGAGACTGAATGAATTATTATTAAAAATATGTGTTTAGTTAATAGGTTGATACTACATGTAGATCCAGTCGGTTTATCAATTGATATAGCTCGATATTATTCCAAACTGTAAGATTTTTAGTTATGTCATTTTATTGATTTTTTAAATAGATAATAATAAATGAAATTTGATAAATTCATTATAAAACTAAATTCTTAGTATGAATATAACCTTTCACTATAGCTTCATCTTTTTTTTGTACTGTAACTTACAGTTATTCAAGTTAGAATATTTAGAAGAAATTAGTCATATCATGTCATTAGTGAGTGTTTTTTTTTAAGTTCGTTTGTTATTCCAGACTATTTTCATTGCATATATTTCATAAAGATTAGATATACACTCTGAAAATTGTTTTAACTGAATGTTGTCAATAAAAAAAATGTTTACAATGACTACAAAATGTAGTGCATACAGATTTAAGCGCAAAATCAAATGCAAGTTAATTTTACGATTGTCATTTAATTGTTGCAAATATGAATTTATACAATAAAAGCACCACCTTATTTTTGCCCTCGCTCTGTTTCTTTTATGGTCTGTCAGTAATATATTCAGGCAAAAAAGCAGTATTATTTAATAGATGCTTATAAAGTGCCGATCCGATCATTCAGAATAAAAATTGAAATAAAATATTTTTTCAACTCTTCATTAGTTTTAGTGCTACAAAATTGTAAAGAACAGATAAACATACAATCGGCTACTTTCTCTGTGTTATCAAAATGTGTTAAAAACAGCGTACATTTTTATTGTAATAATTAATGATAAAATATTTCAATAACTTTTAAAACCAAATTCACTTGATTCTGAAATTAAGTTTACAAAACCTATTAGTGATTTAATATTTTAATTACGTACGCAGGCTAGCGATGTACATGTACTGATTTAGATTAAAGCTAGCATTGATTACAAGTTCGTGCAAAAAATTTAACAATAAGTATTTTTAATTGATTAGATTTTATTTTTTTCCCCCAATTTAAATTAGTTGTCCAAAAGTTTATGGAGCTTGATTTTTTATATAAATATACATTTTTGGGGAGGGGAGGGGTATTGACCCACTTCTTTGGAAGAAATTCCTAAATGACAAAGGGTAAATACATGTAAATTGGCGTACAACATCTACTATAAATGTAAATAGCAATAAGAATATAACCTGCTCAGTTTGTTTGATAATACATGTAGATGCATTCCGGCAGATAAGATGCTAGTAATTTTAGAGAACGCTCAAAAACATGAGAAGTTTTTTTTCAATAAAAAAAAGTTGGTGTGCTGCTTTTTAAAATGTCCGTGGTATTTAAGCTACATATAGAAGCACTAAATTATTCATGTGTCGACAAATACCCCATGTTAACAAATGAGCCAACTCATTGTATTAAAATCTGTACACATTTTGAGTCATTACATTCTACATTGTAATAAATTTAGACGTAAACTATAGTTTTCATTAATCCTAAGAGTATCTTAGTATATAACAAACGATTTTATTCTTTGACAAAATCACATTATAATTTATTGCTTCGGGAACTTGATAATCTATTTAATGAACAATTTGGCCTTGACAAAAATAGTGGGTGCTTCAAAAACATTAAGAAAATGCTACGAGAGAAGAAAGTCTAAAGCTTTAATGCTTGTATTGAGATTTCAGTAAATGAAATGCGAGTGGAGGGGTAAATTAATCAAGGTTCACGATTCGATACCTTTGCACGTTTTCATTTCCATATCACTTCCATTAAAATGGGACAACCTTTTTTTTTATTCCACTACGCTTTAATTTTTCATACATGCAGTAAACTGTTGTCAGTTAACTTTATGAAATTATTGGTGCTCGTTATTTCCATGATTTTACATTCTTGCAATTTAACACAAAACAAAAACAATGCTTAATAAGAGTTCGCGTAAAATATAAAAAAAATCTACAATATCAGCAACGTTACACATTGATTTACACATAAAAAGTAAACCAAATTAACAACGTTAAGAGTTTTATTTATGGCAATAAGCGTGGGATAAAATAAACATACGTTTCGATCCTGAACAAATCTAATTGAATTCAGAATAAAGTATATCTCATTCATATTTTGACTTAATAAATATTAATTTTTTTAACTTCAATTTTCATTTAAACACATTTGCGAATTTATTGAAATGAACATGTATCTGTATCGCACATTATCATGTTTACTTTCAAGACGTAGTCCCCATTTAGTTTTGTAGGTGTCTATGCTAATTTTCAGACTCTCGAAATCCATGCCAAGCTTGCGAAAATGATTATTATTTTATGGATATATACTATTTTAGAGCTTGGTGAACGTATTGTATCTTTTGGCTCGAATTGCCTCTCTAAGAGCGAAAAATCCCGGAATCTTAATAAGCCTGCTGCGTATTTTCATAAACCGGAACTGGGGGGGGGGGGGGGGGGGCAATTGCAACAACACACTACCGCTTAGCTTAAAAATGCGACTTTTCATTTAAACGATTTGATTGCAGAATTTACGTATTTAATTAAAACACAATTAGGTATAATAATGAACTATTGAACAAGATCAGTAAATATGAAAGAGAGTAATTTAAATTATTACGGACTAAATAAATATTAAAGCAACATAGAATTAAGCAAGCCATGACGAATTAAAAACGAATCAAAGTAAAATACGATAACCATTGATATGAAATCACTAAAGAGACAATCATGTGTAAATGTACAGAAGAATAAAGAAGTTAAAGCAAAATGAGAAAAAGAAAGATCGACTTTTGGCGAAGTTTCTTTTTTTCATAAAGCATGCACAGGAATCCAATACGTATATATTGGCACCATACATTTTTTTAAATGCCATGTTCATTGTATTTAGTTATTGATAGTTAATAATTTTAAAAACATTCTTTGAATTGCACATGTAGTTTATAAAATCAGTTATTTACTAGACTAAGATATGATTTATTCAGAAAAAATGAAAGTGCATTAAAAAGACTTCATAGTTTTCGTGACAGTTACATTTACATTTTCAATGTGCACAAGCCAGGAGCCGCCCCGGATTATATGAAAAAAATATGTATTGATATATTTATGCATTATTATTAAAAGTTAATAATAAGTTATCTAATAATAATTTAAAAGTGATCTCTTCAAAAGCAAAGATTATAACAAATAAAACACTGGGGCTATATACCTAACATAAAAATGACGTTGATAAAATCATAACGTAACGTTGCAAGGTGAACAACGTCATAGGTAAAAAAAAATCCTTAACTTTAAATGCCAAATAAAGATATTTATAGTTATTGGATCTTCATGAAACTTCATAACTTTATTCTTCTGACATATATAAGTATAAATCCATAACAATCTGGAATTGTGAAAAAAAAAATGCCATAAGGGCCCTTTTCTCATGGGCGCAATCATATATACATGTACCTAGGAAGTATTACAATGATACGATGATATATCTATATCTGGGTTCTTAGATTGAATCATGTACATGTACATATATATTATTGTTTCTTTGTTCAAGGCATTTCAGATGGTATGTAGGTCATGATCCCAAGTGCTCTTCCTTATCAAATATCATAAAAACCATTGAGATTCCCATCTTAATCCAAAGATATTATTCCTACTTTGGTCATGGTGCATCAGATCTTTATGGTATGTAAGTCATGACCCTAAGGGGTCATCCTGACCCCTTAGAAACAGAAATTGTCAATTATCTTTAGATTATTGATGTTTGATGATCCTATCTTTATTTAATCTTTATTATTAAGTCTCCCTAATGAAATTTGGAGACTTATTGTTTTTGAACGGTTCTTATTACATGTATTATAAGTTCTTCTTCTTCTTTTTTTCTTTCCCGCTCTGAACTTGTTTCTCAGAGATGGTTGAACAGAATAATACAAAACTGTAGGATACAATAGGCCTGCTTATCTAGTTGTGCACCCTAGTTTGATTTTTCTCATTTGGGGTTAGATAACCCCTTTGGGGGGGGGGGGGGGTAAAAGGGTGTGGGGTCTAACATTGAACCTTATGGGAAGAATCGTAGACTCTATTGTAAATGGTAACTTGAAAACGGAGAAAGATAATAATATAGGGTTTTCATAATCATATATTGACTGTTACTGGCAATATATAGCGTTTATTAGATCTGACCCCTGGGGTCATCCCCCCCCCCCGGAATTAAAAATTACCATATATCTCAGAAACTGTTATAATCATGACCCCTAAACCATATATATTTTTGTTCCTTATATCAAGGGGCATCAAATGTTATGTAGGTCATGGGCCCTGTGGGTGGTCCTGACCCTCCTCGAACAGCAAGTCCCTTAATATCTTCAAAACAGTTGAGATCCCCGCCCTTAAACCATATATATTCTCGTTCCTTGTGTCAAGGGCATCAAACAGTATGTAGGTCGTGGGCCCCGGGGGTGGTCGTGACCCCCCTCGAACAGGAAGTGCACAAATATCTTGAAAATGGTTAAGATCCCCACCCCTTAACCATATATATTCTTGATCCTTAAAGGGCATCAAACGGTATGTAGGTAATGGGCCTCAGGGTTGAATTTAATTTTTAAAACCGTAATGCACATCTATAGAACAGTCCCTATCATATCCCAAGATACGATGTGTCTATCCATTAAATCATAAGAGGAGTTTCTATGGTTTTTTTGGAGTGATAAACGTCAATTTTCTGCTTCTATTTGACTCTCTGGATGAAATTTAATTTTTCAAAATGGTAATGCACATCTATAGAACAGTCCCTATCATATCCCAAGATACGATGTGTCTATCCATTAAATCATAAGAGGAGTTCAAGGATATATGTTTTTTTTGGAGTGATAAACGTCAATTTTCTGCTTCTATTTGACTCCCTGGATGAAATTTAATTTTTCAAAATGGTAATGCACATCTATAGAACAGTCCCTATCATATCCCAAGATACGATGTGTCTATCCATTAAATCATAAGAGGAGTTCTAGGATATATATTTTTTTGGAGTGATAAACGTCAATTTTCTGCTACTATTTGACTCCCTGGATGAAATTTAAAGTTTTAAAACCTTACAACACATCTATAGAACAGTCCCTATCATATCCCAAGATATGATGTGTCTATTCATTAAATCATAAGAGGAGTTCTGGAATCTATGGGTTTTTTTTTAAATGATAAACGTCAATTTTCTGCTACTATTTGACTCCGTGGATAAAATTTAAATTTTTAAAACCTTATTGCACATCTCTAGGACAGCTCCAATTATATCCCAAGAGATGACGTAGCTACTCCAAAAGTTGTGAGAGGAGTTCTGGGAACCATCCTTTTTTTTTGCAAAAAAACGTCATTTTTTGTTGCCAAATGATCCCCTTAATACAAAAAAAAAATTCTGGAACCTGATCACACTTCAATATGACACCCCCAATCATATTCTACAAGATCATCTGGCTACTGCAAAAAAAAAAATGACGTTTTTGAAACCAGTTTTTTTTTGCAAAAAAAAGTCATTTTTCAGCCATTAAATGATCCCCAGGACAAAATTAAAAATTCCGAAACCTTATTGCGCATCTATAGGATACCCTTAAACATATTCCAAGAGATGATTTGTCTACAGTTGAAAATGTAGGAGAAGTTCGAGGAAGAAGGTTTTTTGTGAAAAAACGTCATTTTTTACCAATTATTTGACCCTCAGGACTACCAGAGAATTTTTGAAACCTTTTTACAAAACAACATGATACCCCCAATCAAACTCCCAGAGTTCAGTTTGCTGGTTTATAAGATGTAAGAGCAGTTTGAGAAAGTAAATCGTGACAGACGGATGGACGAACGGACGGACGGAAAGACGGACTTTCTTTAGAAAGTGCGGGTATAATTAATGAAATATAATACACATGTAACGTCAATATCTACACATTTCGAACACGTACTATTGCACACAAGTTGATGGTGAGATATCATAAAAATGCCGCTTTTGCATCCAGTATGAAATTTAAATACTACATTTTCCATTCTAAAGAGATGAAAATATGCTCTTATTGGAAAATAACTTTTTTTTTTATAAATCATCGCTGGAAACCAAAGGCCCGTCTTGGATACGCTTACTTATTAATGAATGCGAGACTGGTCGTGGATTTCCGATGATGTTTATTTTATAATACAGTATTCTGAGTAAAATTGTACAACTTTAGTTTGTATTAGCAATACATATGTGAGTTATCAATGTAAACAAAAACTACACTGCATACTCGTTGTTGATACATGTAAGAGGGGTTGAAGGCTGAGACATACCCAATCGATGCAGAGCAGTATTTTTTAAAATCTAACAGCCCTCTTCGCAGTAATTACTGTGAAACAATACAAATCAAATATTTCAAAAGATCTTTTTTAAATCTTAAGTTTAGAAGTTCACCTCCCAGGAGACGATTCTACACTTTTTAAATTAGTCGGAATGAACACGAGAGAAGCGTTTTCGTCTCAATTATAGTGCTACTGCCAACATACAAAATAAATTATCGCAAAATTCTATTACTAAAGAATTTGCGATAAAATTTTGAAATTATTTAACGAATTGATACTAATGGATACTCAATGAGTATAAACTACGTCCATCGGCACTGTACTATCGATTAGTGCAAAAAATAGACATAATTAACGCAGAAGTCTTATTGAAAATTATATGCAATCTTGCATTTTGAAAAAAAAATTGAATGAAATTGTAGAATTGTTTAGTCTTTATATTACGCGGGTACTTAATTCCGCGATACCGCTGGTTTGTATCAAATCGCGAGAATATAAAATCGCGAACGTCGAACTTTTATCCATATATCTTATGGTTTTCATGTTTATTGCGTGTGGATTCATCGGAAGTGTATCTGGATTAGCTGCAGAATTTTAACTGGATATTAAAATGTTTAGTTCTCTTTTGTTCAAATGTAAGAAATCTAGAATTGTAGAAAATTGTTAGTTAACCCTACATCACACAATTTAAGACAATGAAAGGAAGAATAGAAGACTCAGGGTTGTCTCTAAGACCGGCGGGGGATTCCCCCGCCTATAATGGCGTAATTACCCGGCTATTATTGCTTTTAGAAAACCACGTAGTTATAAGCAAGACCTCCAGACCCCCTTCTTCTGTTTTTTTTTCTTCCCTCTACTTCAATATTTAGAGACAATCCGGAGACTGAAGAAAATTTTTTAATGAAAATCAAAATTTGACGTTCGTGACGTCGTGATGTTTTCGACCAGCTCGTCAAAGTCGTTTTAACATGTCTTACTAAAATTGTCATAAAATGCTTAAAACACACAAGCATTTTGATATCTTTGTATATTTGTATTCAGAAAGAGGTGACTAATCGGAATTGACAAAAAATGAGTTTGTGAAATTTTGACCTTAAGGGCCCTTTTTTCGTGACGGCAGTCATATATTAGTGGAGAATTTCACCAAAATACAGAAATATATACTTTGAGAAAACCTAATATATTAAAGCAAGCAAGGCTAGACTTTTTCACGATACCAACTCATTTGTAACAAGATAAAACAATGTGACATAATAACAAGCTATAGGTCAGTCATTGATAAAACTGAATTCTAACATGGTAAAGCCTATAGAAATTTAATAACTCTCATTTAAATATTCCTGAATATGTACAATCAATCAATCAATCAATCAATCAATCAATCAATCAATCAATCAATCATTATATTGATAAAATTAAAAAAAAAACCAATATGCATTGTCTATATATAAAAGAGAAAATATTTTTTATTTACCAGACTCTGAAATACAGTTTTTAATAAATGACCAGTTATTTTTGTAAACTCCTCTAATGGTAATCAAGATTAAAACTATTTCGTTTGCTTAGAGAAAGAATATGAAATGAATACTGATAGAATAAATGAAAAGAAACAAGAACTAGAAAATATAAGAAAACATAAGCAAACAGGAAATTTAGTTAGATCACGGGCGAAATGGCTAAGTGAAAATGAAGAACCCACAAGCTACTTTTTAATTTTGGAACAGACATAAGGTAAACAAAACTATACCTAAGTTTATAAAACAGGACAATAATATACATGTAGAAATAAATAAACCGGAAGACATTTTAAAAGAAGTTGCGACTTTCTATAAAAATTTGTATAATGCAAAAACAAATGTAGATACAGCGAAATTTGAGGAAAACAGCTTTTACAGACGTTATGAAAATAAATGACTCAGAACGTGAAAAATTAAAGAGCTAAATTAGAAATGATGAAGCCTTAGCAGTATTAAAAAAGTGCAGGTATAAAAATATGTCAATTAACAAAAGATCTTGAAGTGATGGCTTTACAGCGGAATTTTATAAAATGTTTTGGAATAAGTTAGATTATTTTATTAAAATATCTTTAAACTGGGGTTATGAAGTTGGTGAATTATCATCAAAACAGAAGCAAGGTATAATAACGTGAACCAAAAGAGGGTAAAAGTAAATTTAAGAGAGCAAATTAACAACCTACAAGTCTACTTAATACAGTTTTTAAGATTGGATTATGATGTATAATTAGAAGAAACTCAAAAAACACTTTAAACAAAACAATAAGTTCAGACCAATCTTGTTTCATTTCAGGCAGATATATTGAAGAAAACACGAGATTAATATATGACTTGATGAACTACACTGAAATTTGGTATATTTTTTGAGTCTTAGCCATGAATGATTTTGAAAGAGCCTTTGACTTTATGTCTTTAAAATTCATTCATAAAGTCCTATCCTACTTCAATTTTGGTCTGTCAATTTCAAATTGGGTTAAACTTTTCAAAAAAAGCTTTTCAAAAAAATCATGTGTCATGTGTACCTCAAGCAGACATTTTATCTAATTAACAAAGAGGCTGTAGACAAGGAGACCCTATTTCCCCATATATTTTTTTGCTATGGGCTGAAATACTGTCAATAAATATAAAACAAAACAATGATTTAAAGATATAAAAATAGATGATAATGAATATATACTATCACATTATGCTGATGATACAGTTATATTTCTTGATGAATCAAATATTCACTTTATGCAACAATGGAAGACTTAGAACAGTTTTATATCATGTCAGGGCTAAATGCAAATAATGGAAAAACCCAGATTGTATGGATAGGCAGTAAAAAATACTCAGAAGACAAAATCTGTTCAGAAAATAATTTTGAATGGACAACAAACTGTAACTTTTAGGCATTCACTTAACAGAAATAAATAAACTCAATTATGACAAAACGTGGTTCAAATAAAAAGTATTATTGAACAATTGAAAAAGCGTAACATAACACAAATGGGAGAATAAAATTTTTAATCATATCTCAACGTAACCACTTATCTATAACGTTACCAAACCCACAACATATAATAATGAAAGACCTAATTAGCAATGTTTTAAGATTTTTAAGGACCTCTGATGTTGATAAAGTTAAAAAAAGAGATTGTTACACAAAAATACTCTCAGGGAGGGCTGAAACTGCTTGAAGTAGAAAAATTATGAAAGGAATAAGTTCTACATGGATAAGAAAAATTCTTTTAAGTAACAATTTGAAGTAGAAAACTGTGAACCAAATTCTTAGTTTACCTAAAAGAAAATATTAAAAATGAATTTTGGAAAGATGTTTTACAGCGTTCAAAGAAAGTTAAGATAAAAACCAAATGAATAATTGGAAAGAATATATTAGCCAGCCTTTGTGGCATCATAAACAAAAAATTTAGATACATATAGGAAAAGAAACAGTTTTTACAGACCTTGGTATGAAAATAATATCATATATGTCGATGACCGTCAGAATGAAGAGGGACATTTTATATCTTTAGATACACTACAACTGAATTTTAATATAGAAAACAAACTATGTCACTTCTTTAGGACTCAAGCATGCTATAATATCTGATATGAAAAAGTGTAATATATGCAGAAATGTATGTCTAGATAAACCTTTTACTCCGATAAATATCCAGATTTTTGTCACCGTAAAAAAAAAAAGATCAAAAGCTTTGTATGATGTATTAAATAGATCAGTAATCAAGCCAACTGCTCAGGAAAAGTGGGGGGGATTTATGAAATGGAAAAAGTTATATTTTACCCTATGAGAATGCAAAACTAAAGAAAGTATAAGTAAAGCAATGTTATATTTATGCTAGTTTAGCAATAACTATACAGAAGCAGATGCTTTAACAGTAACTTATCAGTCCTTGGGGTATTACACGATATTGAATCATATATTAAGGCAATAAAAGACACTTAGTAACACATGGGAAAGATGACAACATTTATTTACATCTCTCTCTCTCTCTCTCTCTCTCTCTCTCTCTCTCTCTCTCTCTCTCTCTCTCTCTCTCCAGATAAGTTAAATTTATGTCATTTATCTAAAACTTTCATGTTTTGTCAACATAAATGTTGTTCTTGTATCCGGAATTTATCCGGAAATGTGATATTTTTAAGGGCAATCTTGTATCAATCGAGGTTCCGGACTGTTAATCAACAGTTTACCCGGACGGATGCTAAGATTTTTTTCACTTTGACAAAGTATATGTACAATACTTAGGCCATATTTAAAGGGAAATAATTCATCAAAATGATCGTTCATTTTGGCAATTTATTTTGCCCTCTGTTGACCTAGCTTTTATCCCGAAGGCCCATTTAAAGTGTTCAAGACATTTGTCGAAATTTAGAGTGAAACATTCAAATAGGTGGGTGGATGTGTATTTTTGTTACCTTTGAGGAATCAACAATTTCCGCATAAATTTGAGAGTTAGGAACATTGAGATGTCGTCCTTTGTGTCTTCGTAAGTCCATGAACACTTTTCTTAAATAAACAAAAGTTTAACTCTTTTATTGTTTATTTTAAAAACCACCTTTCAATATTGTTTTGGTATATTTTTTATAGAAATATACGAGGAAAACAAGTCAGACCTGTGATGTGATAAGCGCATCCCAATACAGCAGCCTACGAAGACACCAACTGCCAAAGCTCCAGGAAAAATGATTACTAAATATAACGTATGAAATCATTTTATGCTTTCGTAACACAAAATCATATTTACAATTGCTTATTCATAAGTGCACATCAAATAATTCAAAAGTAATTTAATTTTAAAGTAGAATATTGCTGCCAAACATTTTTATAATAAAACATAACATATTATTTGCTTCTTATTCTTACAACTTTATAATGTTAAGTCAATATAACAATGAGCTGAATTTGACTTGTTTATAATTTTATTCTTTTAGAACAGTCAAGAATTCATATTCAGAGCAGATGAAAGCATATTATATTTTAGTATTAAATGAACTTTGTTATATATATATATATATATATATATATATATATATATATATATATATATATATATATATATATATATATATATATATATATATTGCACCTTTCCAATGATTCCAAAGTTTCTTAATCCAATTGTTTGTGTTTATTGAAAATTCGGAGTCGTTCATATGGGTCGTAACTTGTTCATTACGTCTCAAAGGGCAGGTAAAAATTCCAGAATCACAGAGATGTATTGATAAGTTTCTCTGCACGGCAGGCATAGGGTTCGTTATAGAAGCAGAAATTCTACAATATTATTATACCTCATTA
Organism: Magallana gigas; assembly: GCF_963853765.1. Lineage (NCBI taxonomy): Eukaryota > Metazoa > Mollusca > Bivalvia > Ostreida > Ostreidae > Magallana > Magallana gigas. The sequence goes on from NC_088856.1 coordinate 5,251,847, forward strand.
TAATAAATTTCATATAACTGATCCAAAGATTGACATGGCAGGACAAACAAAACTTTGTGTCTACCGCAGAGGAAATATGATATCCAACTTCTTTTAAATCCTTATGAATTTTTATACCAATAGTATAAAAAAGCCTAAATATGAGCAAATGATCTAATCGAACCAATAACCGAATAGGCAATTTCATAAAATTAATAACATTTTTTCTTATTGTATCAAAACATTAAAAAATACATAAGTCAAACTACTGATAAATAAAAATTAAAACTGTAAGTTAGATGTTTTCGCTTTGATATACACAATTTCAAAATTATATGATTTTGATCTTTTGATGAACTCTTTATGTCGTACAATGTTTGGTATCAGAACAGACAACTTACTCTGTAATTTGCATTTTGACCTCGTCAAAGAAACAATTTCCTTCGTCAATTTTGAATGTTGAACATGACTGTCTATTCATATGTTCGTCTATATAAGATTAGAAAGAATATATCATCACAGGAATTAAAAAATATAACAAATTTCATTAGCCAAAATCACGGACAACCTCGGTTTTGCATTTGTGAAGATTTGCTGCGCACGTCATATTTATGAGTTTGAAATTAATGAATATTATTAGTTTACTAGTATTTTCCCTTACCATTTAGTTTGTTGACCACAAGGTAATTTAAACATTCCTGGGTTTCTTCTGTGTGTACTTCAATTGTGCAATTAATCTTTAACTGACTTGTTTTGAAGATACCTTTGCATATGATTTTTGCGCACGTTGCATTTGCACATGCACACAATGTACTATGTGATTTTGTAACGTTTATTGGGCAAGATTTGTCATTAATGCAGTTCCAAAAGTTTTTTGTGTCATCTATAAAATGAGACAAGTAAAATCATATATACTGTATTCAGGTATACCTTGTAAATTCGTTTCAAGGGTTTGATAAATGTATGAGAATTGTATACGTTAAAGAAAGAGAGGAGTAACTAAAATAACATTGTATGTTGTGGAAAATAAAACCAAATATAAACAGGATATATTCTATTAGAATGTTGATATAACTTTAAGAATGGAGTTAGCATGAGTCGATGTAAAGTACATTTATCGGAAGTAAACATTTGAATCATTTTGGTAAGGCTAGATTATTCTTGCAAATTATAAAATTAAATGAAATTAAAAAAAATGACTCTATGAATTTCCTGATATTTGCTTTTTAATTAATTATACCCTAACATTTTTTTAAGAATAGTTTTAAAAAAGTTATATATATATATATATATATATATATATATATATATATATATATATATATATATATATATATATATATATATATATATATATATATATATATATATATATAATATTTGTTGATGGTAACAATGACTATAATACGTAGTGCATAAGATCTTATTTTCCATCTACTCTTCTAATAATGATTATAGTTATGTAGTTACTGTTTCCCACGTTGATCCAGGTTGCTTGAAACGATACATTAAATTCGTTAACGTCAGTGGCATTTGTTTCTGTATTATTGATAACTCTGAAATACAAAGGAATAGGAGTTGAGTGAATGTGTATTTCTAAACAACAGGAACATACAATACATGCGCATGGCATAACATCAGTGTTTAGCTCATCTCAGCTGAACGCTCAAGTGAGCTATTCTGATCGTATTTAGTCCATTGTCCATCTGTCCATCTGCCCGTCTGTCTGTAAACTTTTTAGATTTTGAACTTCTTCTCTAAAACCGCTCGGCCAATTGCAACCAGATTTGACACAAAACATCCTTATGGAATGCAAACATCAATTGGAGAAATAAAAGATCGGTCTTTATTCAAGGGGGAGAAAACCCAGAAACTATAGAAAAAAGATGTGCATTTTTAAAAATCTTCTCAAGAACTGCTGATTCAAGTTCAACGTAATTTAGCATAAATAATCCTTGCAAACATTTTGTGCTAATTCTGTTTCAAATCTGAGTTATTACGAAAACAATATTAAAGGATTTGACGGTGGTGTTTTGTTAGCTTGATTTGATCTTTGTTTCATTTTCATTATTTATGCTTTGTAACCTGGGGAAATATCGCCTGTATTTTGTAAATTTTAGCTCACCTGAGCTGAAAGCTTAAGTTAGCTTTTCTAATCACATTTTGTCTGTCGTCCGTCTGTCCGTACGTCTGTAAACTTTTCACATTTTCAACACCTTCTCCCGAACTACTGGGCCAATTTAAACCAAGCTTGGCAAAAATCATCCTTAAGCAAAGGGAATTCAAAGTTGTAAAAACCAGGGGCCACACCATTTTCAATTATTAGAAATGAATGAAATTTTTAAAAAAAATCTCATTCTCAAAAACCATTCAGCCAGGAAAGCTGAAACTTGTGTTTTGAAGCATCCCCTGGTAGTGTAGATTCAAAGTTGTAAAAATCATGACCCCAGGGGGTAGGATGGGGCCACAATGGGTGGTCAAAGTTTAACATAGGAATATATAGAGTTAAGTTTAAAAATCTTCTTCTCAGAAACTAATCAGCAGCCAGGAAAGCTGAAACTTGTGGGGAAGTATACTCAGGTAGTATAAATACAAAGTTGTGAAAATCCTGACCCCCTCGGGGTAGGGTTGGCCATTGGGGGTGTTAAGTAGACATAGGAATATGTGGAGTAAAATTCTAAAAATCTTCTCAAAAACTAATCAGCCAGGAAAGCTGGACCCCCTCGGGGTAGGGTTGGCCATTGGGGGGGGGGGGTGGGGGGGGGGGGTTAAATTTTTACATAGGAATAGGTAGAGTAAATTTTTAAAAATCTTCTCAAAAACTAATCAGCCAGGAAAGCTGGAACTTGTGTGGAAGTATCTTCAGTTAATTTAGATTCAAAGTTGTGAAAATCAGGATCCCCAGGAGAAGGGTCGGGCCACAATGGGGGGGGGGGGTCAAAGTTTAACATTGGAATATATAGAGTAAATCTTTAAAAATATTCTACTTAGAAACTAATCAGCCAGGAAAGCTAAAACTAGTGTTGAAGCATCCTCAGGTAGTGTAGATTCAAAATTGTGAAAATTATGTCCCCCATGGGTAGGGTGGGGCCACATTTTGGGGGGGGGGGATGTTGAAGTTTTACATGGGAATATGTAGAATAAATCTTTAAAAATCTTTTTCTCAAAAACTAATCAACCAGAAAAGCTGAAATTTGTGAGGAACTATCCTCAGGTAGTGTAGATTCAAAGTTTTAATCATGATCCCCAGGGGTAGGGTGGAGTCATATTGGGGGGGGGGGGGTGTTAAAGTTTTACATGGGAATATGTAGAGTAAATCTTTAAAAATCTTCTTCTCAAAAACTAATCAGCCAGGAAGCCTGAAAATTGTGTGGACGTACATGTATCTTCAGGTAAAGGAGATTCAAAGTGTGAAAATAATGACACCCCCGGGAGTAGGGTTTACCACAATGGGGAGGGGATCAAACTTTTACATAGGAATATGTAGAGTAAATCTTTAAAAGTCTTCTTTTCAGAAACTAATCAGCAAGATGATTCTTTGTTATTGTTAAGACTTTGGCCCCAGGACAATTGTTCGGCCTCACAAGAAGGTTCAGAGTTTGATGTAGGTTTATATCCCATATATGAATAATTATTAAGGATGTTTTTCATGTTATATGACTATAAAATCATCCTGTTAGAAAAGGGACTAATGATTATAAAGATAAAAATATCAAGGGAGAAAATATATTTTATTTATACAATATCTACATGAATTATTGTACATTGTCCAGATAGTTTGTATTATGACTGCATTAAGCTGATTTTTTCAATCGTATTGTTCCTCAGCTGAGCGATGTGGCCCATGGGCCTCTTGTTCCGTATCAAATCAAACATAGACTTTGGTAAATCAGACAGCTGACTGTTTACCAGCGTAAAACAAGCAAAATTTGTTGTGTCAACAATTAAAGTACTAAAATGCAATTCATTCTAATGGTAAATAGGTATGATCTTTTACGTGATGGTTGATTTATGCAGCGTGTTTTATTGAGATGCTCGGCATTTTCTCGAGTTTTCATGTTAAACAGTTTTAAAAAAAGATTAATATCGCTGACGGAAATATGTAGGTATATATACATGATTCATTTTGAAAAAATAAATTGATCTCTTTATTGTTTCTTCTGTTTAATTTTTTTTTTTATGATTTCTATTCACTAACCATATTTGAGCGTTAAGCTTTGAGTTATAATTATGATACAGAGTGTGCCCTCAGTTCTATGTTTTTATACAGATCTGTGGCCATTCTTTTCTTTTTAGGGTCTTCCGTTTCCAACGGAAGACCCTCTTGTTATTCTATTGTTAGGGTCTTCCGTTTCCAACGGAAGACCCTCTTGTTATTCTTCGGTTTCTTTTTATTAGGGTCTTCCGTTTTCAACGGAAGACCCTTTTGTTATTCTTCGGTTTCTTTTTATTAGGGTCTTCCGTTTTCAACGGAAGACCCTCTTGTTATTCTATTGTTTTTTTTAGGGTCTTCCGTTTTCAACGGAAGACCCTCTTGTTATTCTATTGTTTTTTAGGGTCTTCCGTTTCCAACGGAAGACCCTCTTGTTATTCTTCGGTTTCTTTTTATTATTATTTTTTTTCTTTTTCTTTTTTTTCTGACTCCTTCTTGGCTTCATAACTCAAAAAGTTTTCAACTTATTTAAAGGAAACTTTCAGGGATTATGTGCAAATATAATGCCTTAAAGATATAAAAGTTTCCGTAACAACGTCACTTCCGTTTTGACGTTACGTCATTTTTAAACTTTTAAAAAAGTCATTTTGTCCGCGACATTTCTCAAAAACGCTTTAAGATAGAGTCTTGAAATTTTCTGTGGTTATGAATTTGGCAATTTACATGTGCAATAAGGCTGGAAATAAAAATCCATCACTTCCGGTCGAAACCGGAAGTGAAACAAATTTTTCGAAAAAATGAATTTTCTGATCAAATCAAAAATGAATATGTGTTTTATAAAGCTTATCAAGCTGAATCTAACACTGAAACCCGTTTTAAAATCGGACAATGCATTAAAGAGATATCTGGGTTTAAAAATTGATTATTCCGGAAATTTTGTTTCCGCGTTTTTGGTTTAAAAAATAGCGTAATGTTCAAAGTAAAGTTAACTCGTACCAAAAATAATTGTTAAGTCGTACTTGAACACATTCGGATTTTTTTTGTTAAGTCGTTCTTGAAATCAGGAAGGTTTTTGTTAAGTCGTACTTAAAATCATTCGGATTTTGTTAAGTCGTACTAGGAATAATTCGATTTTTTCATCTTTTTATTTTAGTTACACTTGTTATTGGTTCAAGCTTTGCTTCTTACAGGAACTTCCAGCTTTACTTCCGACATTAACGGAAGACCCACTCGTTGCTTTGCAACGAGCTTTGCTCTAGTTTTTATTATTATTATTCTTCTTGTTTTTCCTTCTGACTTCTTTTTTGCTGTATATCTCAAAAACTATTCAACCAATTTGCAAGAAATTTTCAGGGATTATTTTAATTTTTTGTCCCTTGAAGCCTTCAAACTTTTATTCATTAAGTCACTTCCGGTTTCTAGTTACGTCATTTTAAAAATTTTCAAAAAGTGATTTTGTCCAGCACTTTTCTCGTAAACGGTTGTTTATAAAGACTTGAAATTTTCTGTGATTGTAAATCTGCGGATTGACTTATGGCAAATGTACAGAAAAATTTATTTTGTCACTTCCGGTCGAAACCGGAAGTGAAACAATTTTTTCGAAAAAATGAATTTTCTGATCAAATCAAAAACGAATATAAGTTTTGTAGAGCTTATTAAGCTGAATCTAACACTGAAAGCCGTTTCAAATTCGGACGATGCATAACAGAGATATCGGGGTTTAAAAATTGATTTTTCCGGAAATTTTGATTCCGCTTCCTTGGTTTAAAAAATAGCGTAATATTCAAAGTAAAATTAACTCGTACCAAAAATAATTGTTAAGTCGTACTTGAACACATTTGGATTTTTTTTGTTAAGTCGTTCTTGAAATCGGAAATGTTTTTTGTTAAGTCGTACTTAAAATCATTCGTATTTTGTTAAGTCGTACCAGGAATAATTCGATTTTTTCATCTTTTTATTTTCGTTACTCTTGTTGTTGGTTTTAGAGCTCTGCTTCTGACAGGAACTTCCAGCTTTACTTCTGACATTAACGGAAGACCCACTCGTTGCTTTGCAACGAGCTTTGCTCTAGTTTATTATTATTATTCTTCTTGTTTTTCCTTCTGACTTCTTTTTTGCTTTATATCTCAAAAACTATTCAACCGATTTGCAAGAAATTTTCAGAGATTATGTTAAATAGTTGTCCCTTGAAGATTTTAAACTTTCAGTCATTAAGTCACTTCCGTTTTCTAGTTACGTCATTTTTAAAAATTTCAAAAAGTGATTTTGTCCAGGACTTTTCTCGTAAACGGTTGTTTATAAAGACTTGAAATTCTCTGTGATTGTAAATCTGCGGAGTTACTTATGGCAAATTTACAAAAAAAAATATTTTGTAACTTCCGGTCGAAACCGGAAGTGATTCTAATTTTTCGGAATTTTCATTTTTTTGAGCGAATAATAAAGTTATATGCATGTTGTAGAGTTTGCAAAGCTAAATGCAAAACTAAAATTCGTTTTCAAATCGGATGATGCATTTCAGAGATATCGGGGTTTAAAAATTGATCTTTCCGGAAATTTTGATTCCGTGTTTTTGGTTTTAAAAATAGTGCATATTTCACACTGAAAGTAATTTCTACTGAAAACAATTCGTACTGATAATTAAACTATATATAAAACAAAAAATTATATGCATATTGTAGAGTTTGCAAAGCTTAATACAAAACTGAAATTCTTTTTCAAATCGAATGATGCATTGCAGAGATATCGGGGTTTAAATATTGATTTTTCCGGAAATTTTGATTCCGTGTTCTTGTTTTAAAAAATAGTGTAAAATTCACACTGAAAGTAACTCCTGCTGAAAACAATTCGTGCAGGTCATAAAACCGGACTCTGTTTTTTAATAGTTAATTAAAGTGTTTATCGATACAATTTAGTTATTTCGATCGATAATTACGTTGTTAGTTTTTATTAGTCTTATTAGTTTTAATCGAAATAATCATCGTACGATTCCCCATTTCAACTCGCCATGTTTTGACTGGCGAACAAACAGCTGATAGCGGTGTGTCTACATTTTAAAAAAAAGCAAGGTGTTGAATTTACATCGAGATCGAGAGTCGCCATTTTTAGGGTAACTAGAATTACCGGAATACCCGCGATTTACCGAAATGCCCGGTGAAAACACCGAAATACCCTTCAAAAACACCAAAATGCTTCATTTGAGCACAAATATTTAACATCATAGTTTGAATCTAAGTGTTTAAATATATTTCCCAAATTTTCAGTTTGATAATGTAAGTATTTTGACATAAATAGCGATTTTTAACGTGTATACATTGGGTCAAGAACGATAACTCTTGCATGAATTGCTTTCACTCGAATAGAGGTTTGACATTTTATTCCCCAGAATAAAATAACTAAGAATTAAAAATACAGTTCATCAGCTTTTATTTTCTTATATCATATAATAATTTTACATGATTATACTATAAATATTCCTTTCTCTACCATAATTGCTCCTTTCGCTTGCACACGCATATAACACAAGTTCAAGTATCATAATGAATATACATGTCATCAAAAATCCATATAGAGTGGAAGCAACTATAAAAATAGCAACTATTTTAAAGACGTAATTCCTATCAGAATTGCCCCTTTCTCTTGCACACGTACATAATACAAGTAGCATAATAAATATACATGTCATCAAAAATCCATATAGAGTGGAAGCAAATATAAAAATAGCAACTATTGTAAGTTCACATCATTTTAGAAAAAAAATATCAAAAATGAGTAAGCATGGTGGCAGAACAGGATGCATTGAAATAAGGAAAAGAAAGTTCAATGACTGGACATCACTCAAAAATAATTATTTAATGTACGACAGTCGATTCCTACCCATTAAATGGGCACCTCAACAATAAGGTACGGCGTTCGCACTGAAGTATCATTAAATAATTAAGATTTGTGTTTTTTAATTGTCTGGGTCCTTTCATTGACCTTCCTTTTCCTATATGTGGCTCATTCCCGAATAGGAATTGATGTTCACCGCGTCACCAAGGATTTGCTCGTAAGTTCCGCTGACGACCCTGTTGTCACTGATCAGGTCAACGTATTTACGGTGGTCACTGTCATAATAGGGGCGGTGTTCTAATAGTTCTAACACGGTCAGGAGCCGCAGAAGAACATGGTGGATTTCGCTCCCTGTTTTGGCTCTGGACACGGCTCGGTAAAGGCAGTTACCATCCCCGATCGTTTTCGCCGGTATTATATCGGTCAATAGAGCCGGATGAAACTGTCGCAATATGTTCATAGAAACATCGTCTTTTTCACATGTTGAACTGTCGAAGACGTTGAGATTTTTGTCCGGTAGATGAACACAATAAGTTTCTAGAAGAAGTTTTTCGGAAATGACACATTTCTTTAACTCTTTTTGACTGCCAGTGAGCGCTTGTGATACCCTACAAAACGAATGTATATGTAAATGACTTTCATATTACTAATAAACTTATAGGACATGATTATCTGTGTGCATGGGTGTGTGTGGATGTGTGCATACGTATTTGTCAAATGACAGTCTGGTAAGTGGTTACTTGCTTGAATTTGAATTATTATTGTTATTTGCGCTTTGTTTCCGTATGATACCACGCTCGGGTAAAACATCATTACATGTATTAGCTATGCAATAATAATAATTGATATAACAAATAAACAGTTACTGATCAAGAATTCATAATGGTAAGGTGTCAAATTAATTAATTAATTAATTAAACTAACACTAACTTGTCATTAGTATATATTGCCCTATTTTCATACTAAAGTGAATAAATTTAACAAAATTACATAGTACTTTCACATTTTCAAAATTAAACAGCTTGAACATAGAAAACAATTTTGTGCAAATTGATGCGATTACAACGATTGACGATAATGCGATTGACAGATCATTTTAATAATTATTCATTGCAACGTGTTAAATTAATGGAAGGCAATTTCGACATTTAATTAACCAGATATTTGCTATTTAAAAAAAAGCTGGCAGAACTTTGCTCACCCATTTACCAATCTAAACTAATTAATAAAACTCACCAATTTCTATTGGTCAACAACTTAAATTACTTATCAGAATTTACATAAAACCTTGTATGTTTCGTACAATCAGGCATATAGTCAATAATCATGGCAAAAGTAGCATTTCTTGGTTCCAGCTACATAGCTAGACTCGACAAGTTTTGTTGCAGTGATATGAAAATACCAGGAAATACACAATTCTTCGGTGTGCCAGGTCTGCGGGCTGATAGGGTTCCCCCCTCAAAGATACAAGAAATTACAGTTTTTAACCCCGATATAATCTGTGTCCTCGTTGGAGGAAATGATATAAGTGACACGTCATCGCCAAGCGAAATCTTTAAAAACATTGTAAACCTAGTGGATGTGTTGAAAAATGTGTGCATGATCTATCAAATTTATGTGTGTGAAGTCCTTTCTAGAGGGAAATTCAAGTTTTCAAAACATATGACATATGAAAGATTTGAAGCACAGCGGAAGAAGATCAACAAGAAACTCGTTATCATGAAGAATGCATCGATAATTCCCCTCAGAAAAATAAAGTACCCGCAAGACTACGTCAGTGACTGTGTTCATCTGAACGACGGCGGACAAAAGAAATTGTTTTTTGCTCTACGAACAGCTATTCTATCAACAAAACTGACTGGACTATAAATGACTTTGTGCAAGTGAAAAACTGATAAATGATCATACTCCTTAGTTCATTCTTTAAATTTGTACTATGCATAATCTTTTCATTTGCCTGTTCAAATCTTAGTAATGCTATTTATTGAGTGTTTCCTTATTTAAGAGGGACTATAGGATTGATACCGTATTGTATGCATTTATAAAATTCAATTTATTGCGATCATTATAATAAAAAAAGATTAAGAAGATTAGTTACGCTTAAAACTAATGTCTCCTTTTTACGCTGAATTACGAAATATAGTAATAAAGAGTTTTTATTACCAAAAAAACAAGTTTTTTTTATTTTAAGCAACTTAACATACATTTGTGTCAAGAGGTTATATTGTGCATTCATCGATTTAAAAAAAGCGTTTGATTCTATTGATAGACGACTTTTGTGGCTTGAATTTATATGTTAACTTAACGATTTCGAAAATAGCTTTTTAAATGCCGGTTGTTTGTCTTACGAGTTATCTTCCCTAAATCTGTTTCTTTTAATGTACGTTGATGATATGATCCTGTTCTCTGATACTGTGGAAGGTTTACAATGTCTTTTGAATGAACTACATAGCTATTGTAATACTTGGAAAATGCATGTTAATGCGGAAAAGTCAAAAATTGTGGTTTTTAGAAAAAGATATTGAGTGTTGGCATATTGGTAATGATGTTTTAGAAATTGTACAACAATTCACTTACTTAGGAATACTTTTCAACTTTAACAACAAATTCACCAAGAATATACGGGGAATGTCATTCAATGTTTTATTGGTGGAATTGTTAATTACTGTTCAGAAATATGGGGAAATAATTCTATTCCCATTAAATTACAGAAATATATAACTTAATTACGACTATCGTCACATCGCCTGGCTATTGAAACTGGTAGATATAATAACACAAATAGAGAAAATAGATTTTGTCCACATTGCAAATCTAGTGTTGAAGATGAATTCCATTTTTTATTTGTTTGTCCTCTATACAGAACATTGCGCAGATTATACAACTTTTTAATACTAACAATATGTTGTTTTAGCGGCACGTGCCACTCCATTATCCTAGGTATATAACATGTACAATCTTCGATGTTGTTTTAGCAGACACGTGCTGTGTATAGGGGGTAGATATACCCATGTAATCTATTCGATCAAACTAATCAATCGTTGATAATGCTAATATATGCCATTCTAGTTATATACACGTTGATAGATTTAGAGATTAAAATTAACGTGATTATTAAATTAATTCTATGTAATTTAGAATTTCTGATAGTAAACAAAACTAATGAACTAGAAATGGATGATACCTTAACGAGGAGTAGTAGAATATGATTAAGTTGCCTAAGTCATACATGTACATGTAAATTTCATAACTTAGTGTAAGTAAGAAACAGGCTTATTAAACTTTAAAAAATACAAATATGATGACGATATACATTACAATACAATACAAATTCTGTACGTAAATTATGATTTTCATAACTTATCAATGCTTAAGCATAAAAGATAAATGGCGTATTAAACTTTCAACAAAAAAATACTAATATGTTACCGATATACAAATTCTATTTACAACTATTTAATTGTCCGACCTTTAATAAGATTTGCATTTATCTTGTTATTCAAAGACCAATGATAAAATTTAGGACTAAATACATTATTAAATATTCGCAAATGTACAATTTCATTTTTAACGTTTTTTCAATCGATGTATGCAAATCTAATTGAAGGTGGGACAAAAAAATATTCAAAGTATAAATACCTTTTAAGGGACTTCTCTTGATCAAATCCGTTGTGGTTACAACAGCAATTTCTGCACAGAAACGATAGATGCGATTGCGACCACACTTTAAGTTGGGTTGGTGACATGGGCACACATTGTATATGCACCCATTTGTTACAATCACTGCATTGAATTGTGTCATTTTGACATTGAGTTTTACATTGAAGGCAAGGATACGACCCTGCCATCCTGACTTTTTGGAAGACAGAATTCAAATGATACATAAAATAGTACCATTTCCTCTAATAATTTTTTAATTTGGAGACGAAAATTGTTCGGTATTATTTTTAGTGCAAAGTAATTATTATGATTAAAGTATAGCATGTTAGATCTTTAATTATGAGCATCAAATTGTTTTATATTGAAGATTAAAGCATAAAATGTTAGATCTTTAATTAGGAGCATCAAATTGTTTTATATTTTTTCAAAATGTATTTGATCTATGTTTAGCGAAAGCGTGAAAATAATTGTGAGTAGATAATTGGTCACAGGGCAATAACCTGTTAACTTAATGAGATTAAAACATTTATGTCCAGTTTAAATTAATTATTCAAAACAAATTTAATTATTGTTATTTACAAGAAATAAATTAATAAAATTTTTTAGTTACATTGGGTTTTTATCAACACGTTAAAAACTAAATTAAATGAAAGAGTTATCTTTCTTGGAAGAATTGCATTTTAATCAATAACCACGAAAATCGGCTGATTTATTAAAAAAAATAACTTTATATACAATAACTATCTATATAACATACTAGACATATACTTTTTATGGCATAATAATGTGTATTTTGATGTTTTTGAAGGGTATTTCGGTGTTTTCACCGGGTATTTCGGTAAATCGCGGGTATTCCGGTAATTCTATGTACCGCCATTTTTACATGTAAACAAAGTGGACCACATGAATTTACGGGACTGGTGATGGTGTTTAAAAGACTATCCGAGGCAAGTGAAGAAAGGATATCAGTAGTAAATTGCATGAAGAATTTAAAATTAAAAGCGGTGGGAGTCCTAAGGTACACAAGAATAGAATGTTGTAATTAGAGTGCATGTATGCATGATGATAACTTTACCCAAATATTTAAATATAGCAGATCTTTACAATATCGCCTTCACTGAATTTATAAATTAAAAAACTCAGGCTTGTGTTTAATTAAATAAATATATTTGACAAAGTAAATATTCAATCTAATTAAAATTAGACCTTTTGTCTCGCTCTCTATATGGTTATTGCTTGTGTAACAGGCATGTAAAACAGAGTGCGAGATGAAAAGTCTCAAATTTCATATTATATCAAGCTCAGAATTTAGGTCAATGTTCCATGATATCTATTAAACAGTCTTCTCAAGATATAAGTATTTCACAGAATCATTGTAATTTGAGAGATTAGATTATCTTTTATACATATTGATTCATTTTAGGTAAGCTTTACATGCATATCACATCTACATAGTATGTAAATAATTTTTACTGCATGTGCCTCAGATCTCTCTCTGTCTCTCTCTCTCTCTCTCTCTCTCTCTCTCTCTCTCTCTTTTAATCTTGGCAAAGACTCATGAAACTGTCAGAGGGCATCTTAATTTTATGACAAAAATATCTCGATCTTGTAAAAGAAATCCAAAGTGCATTGAATTTTAAAATGAGCATGTATTATTAATCCCTCATTTTTATGCGCATTATACATAGTATTGTTTTTAAAACATGTAATTCGTAAGAAAAAAAAACCCTCGCTAAATTTATTCGCAATAAACCCCAGTAGAATTGACAAAACATGGTATACACGTAGCAGAAGCTTATACTTTGACACTGTTTGGATTGGTAATATTCCTTTGTAGTTTATGAATTGAAATATTGCTGTCGCTTTTCAAGTAAAACAAACTCTCTCGCTCACTCCTGCTCTCGCTCTCTCTCAATCTGATATGTCTATACCCAAGAAATTATTTTAATGTTATGATATTATGACTTGATATGCACATTTTTGTTTTTGTACTGGCTAAATGTTAATGTCATATATTTGGATATGTCATACTTATAACACTGCATGGTCAGTGTATTTTTTCCAAAAATATTATGATTGTATATGTTAATGTAAACACAGCTATTACAAGTACATGTATGTTAACACAGCTAATTTATTTTTTTTTTTATTTCAGCTTAAAGCAGACTCTTGTTACCACATGGCTTTTACCTGTTGATTCTTGTGGTTTCAGCTCTTGAGGTTAACCTGTCACCTCTACCCACATGCATATTCCTTGTGTTCTACAGACTATCTACCGGTAATTCAAATTAAATCGGATAATGCATGAACAATAATGGAACTTTAAGAAAGCATCATGTCCTATTGTGGTTTGTTCATGTTTGATAAGAAATTATGAAAAACAAAATTAAGGCTGTTTAAAGAAATATAATTGTTGTGAAAATTTGTTTTTCAATAAAAGTATGCAATTATGTTTCCTTCATTTTTTATTTTATAAAGATATTTAGATGTGTTTACATAGTTGAAAAATCACCCAAACTCTTTCCAATTTTCTCCATAAGATTACATGTAGGATATGTAAATGTACATTTGACTTTTGAATAACACCAGCAATGATAATTACTTTTGAAATGAGCAAGAAACAATCTATTTTCATCCTTTTAAGGTATATATGCATAAAAAAAGTAGAAAAAAACATGTCAAATTTGAACATTTTTAATGGAATTCTCCGCCGCCTCCAGCTACCCGGGTGTGTTTGGATTTAATTTTATATAAGGCAGATGTTGAACTTGTTGATCTTACTGTTTTATCATGGTTAAAAAGAGACTAGAAACCAGAATAGATTAGATATTTAATAAATATGATTGTTAACTTACTTTTTTTCATGGAAAAAAGAAATCACATGCAGGAATACTTGTCTATTTAATTATTAAAATGCTACAAATCATTCAAGAAACATAAAAAGATCAAATTTTAGTATCATTGATGATTGTTTTCAAATATGTGTGAGAAATGACTCATAGAAATTGCCACAAGTTTCAGAAAATTAGGTAAAAGATTTCAAACCATGACTTTTTATGAAAATCAAAAGATAGGGGGTGGGTATACATGTAAGGGCATTTCTAAGTTATGTGATGCTTTTATCAAGATTATATCATGTAGATGTATGTTGTATTGAATAAGGTTTCTTATTAAAGGTGGTTGAACAACAATTGACCTCTAAAAGGTCAGGTAAAGATGTTTTACTAAGGAGAACCCTGTAAATCTGTGTTGAGTAAAAGAAATTGGAAATGGTGGGTTCACTTAAATGGCCATATGTTTATTAAACCTCAATGGAATTGTCAATATGTGGTATACTTTTTTCTCAGAATTGCATTAGCTTTCTTATTCTAAGACAAAGACATCTGTTCATAAAATGTACTAAGTTAAAGGTAGCAAGGGACCATTCGGATAAAGTACCCGTTAATATTTTTGTAAAATTAAGGTACATCACTACACCTAGACTTATACTTTTTAAGACACTACTTCACAAGATGGCGATTTAAATGTTTTGTTGAACTCTTAATATCGTTTGATTGGGTTGTATACCGTCATAGCTTAATGGTTAAAGTATTGGGTTTCTAAAGCGTTTGAGTTTTAGTCCGCCTGGAGCTTTTGTTACTGTTTATTGAATTAAATTTTTGAAAATGTAATTGTTCATCCAAATTTGCATATTTTTTGCCTATTTGACTTAAACACTTCTTATCAATTATGATATCTATCATAATCAAGTAATTTTCTGCTGATTTGAGAAAATATTTCAAGGTGTTTTGAGCCACCTTAAGAGATGCTGCACAATTGAAGGCTTATGAGTGTTGCTAAGATTCATAAAATGAATTTTAATGATCATCATTAGAGGGATCTCCCTTGTTGGAATTGGTATGCAATATGAAAACCCCTAATGTTTAATACGTACATGCGAATTGAATGGTGAAACTTGCGGCTAAGACTGTTGTGTTGACTTTACACTGTGAAATTGCAGGTTACAAATGGGAGGTTATATAACTCGAAATTTATGTGGATGGGACATTATATACCTATTCACTGGGTATGAGGATGATAGCAAGTTTATTGTCCTCCAAGACAGCCACTATTTCATGGGGCGAAGCCAAGTGAAATAGTTGCTGTTGAGGGGGACAATAAACTGTCTGTCATCCTCAAATAACACAACAGTCTTAGTCTGTCTTTCTGTCAGTAAATAGCTATAGATATCTTAATTATTATCCTGAAGAAAACTTTATTTGTTGGCGATGCAGAATTTCTTGATGATAAACAAATTAGAATTATCGGACTTTGAATTTAATGCTGTGATCGGATTATACCAGAGGTGTTCCGAGTTTAAAAAAGGGAAATTGTATGCTGCTGGTGAATACTTTCGTTGACTATTCACTATGGACAGATAGCATAGAAACTATTTCACAGTTAGATGGAATAGCATGTTTATTCATTGTAATTTTACATAGGAAATATTCACAGAAATATAATAAACTTTACATTGCTAAGTTTCTGACATTTGGTGGTGCAACAAGCACAGTTTGGAAGGTCAAAGGTGACATCTTTTGTATCTGACTCCTTTTCGGCTTTATAACTCAAAAAGTTTATAACCGATTGAGATGAAACTTTGAGAGATTATGTGCAACTATTATGCCTCTAAGATCCTAAAGTTTCTTTGAAAACGACCTTTCCGTTTTTACGTTACGTCATTTAAACAAAAAATTTTAGAAAGTCATTTTGTCCGCAGCGTTTCTAAAAACGCTTTAAGATAGAGGCTTGAAATTTTCAATGGTTATGATTTTGTCGTTTTACCTCTGTAATAAGGCTCAAAATGAAAATCTGTCACTTCCGGTCAAAACCGGAAGTGAATCAAATTTTTCGAAAAATTGAATTTTTTGATCAAGTCAAAAATGAATATCTGTTTTGTAGAGCTTATTCAGCTTAATCTAACACTGAAAGCCGTTTTAAAATCGGACGATGCATTACAGATATTGGGGTTTAAAAATTGATATTTCCAGAAATTTTGATTCCGCGTCCTTGGTTTAAAAAATAGCGTAATGTTCAAAGTAAAATTAACTTGTACAAAAAAAACTTGTTAAGTCGTACTTGAAATTAGTAAGGTTTTTGTTAAGTCGTACTTAAAATCATTCGGATTTTGTTAAGTCGTACCAGGAATAATTCGATTTTTTTCATCTTTTTATTTTAGTTACTCTTGTTATTGGTTTAAGAGCTCTGCTTCTTACATGAACTTCCAGCTTTACTTCCGACATTAACGGAAGACCCACTCGTTGCTTTGCAACGAGCTTTGCTCTAGTTATTATTATTCTTTTTATTTTTTTTTCTGACTCCTTTTCGGCTTTATAACTCAAAAAGTTTACAACCGATTTTAATGAAATTTTCAGAGGTTGTGTGCAACTGTAATACCTCAAAGTTTGTGAAGTTTCTTTGAAAACGTCACTTCCGTTCTTACGTTACGTCATTTTTAAAATTTTCAAAAAGTCATTTTGTCCGCGGCGTTTCTCAAAAACGCTTTAAGATAGAGGCTTGAAATTGTCAATGGTTATGATTTAATCGATTTACCTCTGTAATAAGGCTGGAAATGAAAATCTGTCACTTCCGGTCGAAACCGGAAGGGAATCAAATTTTTCGAAAAAATGAATTTTCTGATCAAATCAAAAATGAATATGTGTTTTATAGAGCTTATTAAGCTGAATCTAACACTGAAAGCCGTTTTAAAATCGGACGATGCATTACAGAGATATACGAGTTCAAAAAATGATTTTCCCGGAAATTTTGATTCCGCGTTTTTGGTTAAGAAATTAGTATCAAGTTCTTGGTTAAATTAACTTGTACCTAAAAATTAGTTGTTAAGTCGTACTGTAACACATTCGAATTTTTTTGTTTAGTCGTTCTTAAAATCGGATAGGTTTTTGTTAAGTCGTACGTAAAATTATTAGGTTTTTGTTAAGTCGTACCAGGAATAATTCGATTTTTTCATCTTTTTATTTAAGGTACTCTTGTTATTGGTTTAAGAGCTCTGCTTCTTACAGGAACTTCCAGCTTTACTTCCGATATGAACGGAAGACCCACTCGTTGCTTTGCAACGAGCTTTGCTCTAGTTATTATACTTTTTCTTTTTTTTTCTGACTCCTTCTCGGCTTTATAACTCAAAAAGTTTCCAACCGATTTTGATGAAACTTTCAGAGATAATGTGAAACTATTATAGCTCAAAGATGTAAAAGTTTACTAGACATCGTCACTTCCGTTTTGACGTAACGTCATTTTTAAAATTTTAAAAAAGTCATTTTGTCCGCGGCGTTTCTCAAAAACGCTTTAAGATAGAGGCTTGAAATTGTCAATGGTTATGATTTGGTCGATTTACCTTTGTAATAAGGCTGGAAATGAAAATCTGTCACTTCCGGTCGAAACTGGAAGCGAAACAAAATTTTCGAAAAAATGAATTTTCTGATCAAATCAAAAATGAATATGTGTTTTGTAGAGCTTATTAAACTGAATCTAACACTGAAAGCCTTTTAAAAATCGGACGATGCATTACAGAGATATCGGGGTTTAAAAATTGATTTTTCCGGAAATTTTGATTCCGCGTTTTTGGTTAAGAAATTAGTATCAAGTTCTTGGTTAAATTAACTTGTACCTAAAAATTAATTGTTAAGTCGTACTGTAACACATTCGGATTTTTTTTGTTAAGTCGTTCTTGAAATCGGAAAGGTTTTTGTTAAGTCGTGCGTAAAATTATTCGGATTTTGTTAAGTCGTACCAGGAATAATTCGATTTTTTCATCTTTTTATTTAAGGTACTCTTGTTATTGGTTTAAGAGCTCTGCTTCTTACAGGAACTTCTAGCTTTACTTCCGACATTAACGGAAGACCCACTCGTTGCTTTGCAACGAGCTTTGCTCTAGTTATTATTTTTTTTCTTTTTCTTTTTTTTCTGACTCCTTTTCGGCTTCATTACTCAAAAAGTTTTCAACGTATTTAAAGGAAACTTTCAGGGATTATGTGCAATAAGAATGCCTCAAAGATGTTAAAGTTTCCATAACAACGTCACTTCCGTTTTGACGTTACGTCATTTTTAAACTTTTAAAAAAGTCATTTTGTCCGCGACATTTCTCAAAAACGCTTTAAGATAGAGTCTTCAAATTTTCTGTGGTTATGAATTTGGCAATTTTCATGTGCAATAAGGCTGGAAATAAAAATCTGTCATTTCCGGTCGAAACCGGAAGTGAAACAAATTTTTCGAAAAAATGAATTTTCTGATTAAATCAAAAATAAATATGTGATTTATAGAGCCTATCAAGCTGAATCTAACACTGAAATCCGTTTTAAAATCGGACAATGCATTACAGAGTAATCGGGGTTTTAAAATTGATTTTTCCGGAAATTTTGTTTCCGCGTCCTTGGTTTTAAAAATAGCATAATGTTGAAAGTAAAGTTAACTCGTACCAAAAATAATTGTTAAGTCGTACTTGAACACATTCGGATTTTTTTTGTTAAGTCGTTCTTGAAATCAGGAAGGGTTTTGTTAAGTCGTACTTAAAATCATTCGGATTTTGTTAAGTCGTACCAGGAATAATTCGATTTTTAGGGTCTTCCGTTTTCCAACGGAAGACCCTTTTGTTTTTCTTCGGTTTCTTTTTATTATTAGGGTCTTCCGTTTTCAACGGAAGACCCTCTTGTTATTCTTCGGTTTCTTTTTAGGGTCTTCCGTTTTCAACGGAAGACCCTCTTGTTATTCTTCGGTTTCTTTTTATTATTATACTTTTTCTTTTTTTTTCTGACTCCATTTCGGCTTTATAACTCAAAAAGTTTCCAACCGATTTTTATGAAACTTTTAGAGATAATGTGAAACTATTATCCCTCAAAGATGTTAAAGTTTTCTCGAAAACATCACTTCCGTTTTTACGTTACGTCATTTTTAAAATTTTCCAAAAAGTCATTTTGTCCGCGGCGTTTCTCAAAAACGCTTAAAGATAGAGGCTTGAATTTTTTATTGGTTATGATTTGGTCGATTTACCTCTGTAATAAGGCTCGAAATGAAAATCTGTCACTTCCGGTCGAAACCGGAAGTAAAACAATTTTTTTGAAAAAATGAATTTTCTGATCAAATCAAAAATGAATATGTGTTTTGTAGAGCTTATCAAGTTGAATCTAACACTGAAATCCGTTTTAAAATCTGACGATGCATTACAGAGATATCGCGGTTTAAAAATTGATTTTTCCGGAAATTTTATCCGCGTCCTTGGTTTAAAAAATAGCGTAATGTTCAAAGTAAAATTAACTCGTACCAAAAATAATTGTTAAGTCGTACTTGAACACATTCGGATTTTTTTGTTAAGTCGTTCTAGAAATCAGGAAGGTTTTTGTTAAGTCGTACTTAACATCATTCGTATTTTGTTAAGTCGTACAAGGAATAATTCGATTTTTTTTTCATCTTTTTATTTTAGTTTCTCTTGTCATTGGTTTAAGAGCTCTGCTTCTTACAGGAACTTCCAGCTTTACTCCGGACATTAAAGGAAGACCCACTCGTTGCTTTGCAACGAGCTTTGCTCTAGTTATTATACTTTTTCTTTTTTTCTGACTCCTAATTTGCCTCATAACTCAAAAAGTTTTAAACCGATTTCAATGAAACTTTCAGAGATATTA
The DNA here is from genome assembly GCF_963853765.1 of Magallana gigas. Classification (NCBI taxonomy): domain Eukaryota; kingdom Metazoa; phylum Mollusca; class Bivalvia; order Ostreida; family Ostreidae; genus Magallana; species Magallana gigas. Next base: position 5,272,142 of record NC_088856.1, read on the forward strand.
GCACGTTGGCGTCCCTCAAAAATGTTAAAGTTTTAAAGACAACGTCACTTCCATTTTGACGTTACGTCATTTATAAAATTTTAAAAAAGTCATTTTGTCCGGGACTTTTCTCAAAAATGCTTGAAGATACGGGCTTGAAACTTTTAACGATTTTACATTTGTCATTTTACTTATGTAATAGGGCCGAGAAATGAAAATCTGTCACTTCCGGTGGAAACCGGAAGTGATTCAAATTTTTCGAAAAATTAAATTTTTTGATCAAATGAAAAAATGTATGTATTTTGTAGAGCTTAATAATCTGAATCTAACACTGAAATCTGTTTGAAAATCGGACGATGCATTACAGAGTTATTGGGGTTTAAAAATTGATTTTTCCGGAAATTTTGATTCCGCGTCCTTGGTTTAAAAAATAGCGTAATGTTTAAAGTAAAATTAACTCGTACCAAAAATGATTGCTAAGTCGTACTTGAACAGATTCGGATTTTTTTTGTTAAGTCGTTCTTGAAATCGGAAAGGTTTTTGTTAAGTCGCACTTAAAATCATTCGTATTTTGTTAAGTCGTACCAGGAATAATTCGATTTTTTCATCTTTTTATTTTAGTTACATTTGTTATTGGTTTAAGAGCTCTGCTTCTTACAGGAACTTCCAGCTTTACTTCCGACATTAACGGAAGACCCACTCGTTGCTTTGCAACGAGCTTTGCTCTAGTTTCATCTTCTTATTTTAGTTAGTCTTGTTATTGGTTCAAGAGCTCTGCTTCTTACAGGAACTCCCAGCTTTACTTCCGACATTAACGGAAGACCCACTCGTTGCTGTGCAACGAGCTTTGCACTAGTTTCTTTCTATTATTATTACATGTATTATTAGGGTCTTCCGTTTTCAACGGAAGACCCTCTTGTTATTCTTCGGTTTCTTTTTATTAGGGTCTTCCGTTTTCAACGGAAGACCCTCTTGTTATTCTTCGGTTTCTTTTTATTATTATTATACTTTTTCTTTTTTTTTCTGACTCCTTCTCGGCTTTATAACTATAAAAGTTTCCAACCGATTTTGATGAAATTTTCAGAGATAATGTGAAACTATTATCCCTCAAAGATGTGAAAGTTTTCTTGACAACGTCACTTCCGTTTTTACGTTACGTCATTTTTAAAATTTTCAAAAAGTCATTTTGTCCACGGCGTTTCTCAAAAACGCTTTAAGATAGAGGGTTTAAATTTTCAATGGTTATGATTTGGTCGATTTACCTCTGTAATAAGGCTCGAAATGAAAATCTGTCACTTCTGGTCCAAACCGGAAGTGAAACAAATTTTTCGAAAAAATCAATTTTCTGATCAAATCAAAAATAAATATGTGTTTTTTAGAGCTTATCAAGCTGAATCTAACACTGAAAGCCGTTTTAAAATCGGACGATGCATTACAGAGATATCGGGGTTTAAAAATTGATTTTTCCGGAAATTTTTATTCCGCGTCCTTGGTTTAAAAAATAGCGTAATATTAAAAGTAAAATTAACTCGTACCAAAAATAATTGTTAAGTCGTACTTGAACAATTCGGATTTTTTTTGTTAAGTCGTTCTTGAAATCGGAAAGGTGTTTGTTAAGTCGTACTTAAAATCATTCGGATTTTGTTAAGTCATACCAGGAATAATTTGATTTTTTCATCTTTTTTATTTTAGTTACTCTTGTTAATGGTTTAAGAGCTCTGCTTCTTACAGAAACTTCCAGCTTTACTTCCGACATTAACGGAAGACCCACTCGTTGCTTTGCAACGAGCTTTGCTCTAGTTATTAGGGTCTTCCGTTTCCAACGGAAGACCCTCTTGTTATTCTTCGGTTTCTTTCTATTATTATTATTATTAGGGTCTTCCGTTTTCCAACGGAAGACCCTTTTGTTTTTCTACGGTTTCTTTTTTTTCTTATTCTTATTATTATTATTCTTTTTATTTTTTTTCCAACTAAAATATTTCAAAAACGCTTGCATCGATTGTTTTGAAATTTACAGCTTTAATGTGTATCTAAAAGATCTCTATGATATGAAAAAAAAAATTGATGACGTCATCAAATTCGTCAGATATTGACGTTTTTCACGTTTAAAAAAGTGATTTTGTCCGGAGCTTTTTTCATTTTTGATTAAAGATAAAGCTATGAAATTTACAGAATAGGTAGAACTACCGTTTTACTTATGACATAAGGCTGGAAACTCAATTCGGACACTTCCGGACGAAACCGGAAGCAAAACCAATTTTTTTTAATTTTCATGTTTTTCAATTTTAAAGCTTTTACGTACATATCTTACAGTAATTTTCATGCTGAGTTCAAAACTGAAATCCGTTTTTAAATCGGACGATGCATTACAGAGATATCGGGGTTAAAAAATTGATTTTTCCGGAAATTTTGATTCCGCGTCCTTGGTTTAAAAAAATAGCGTAATGTTCAAAGTAAAATTAACTTGTACCAAAAATAATTGTTAAGTCGTACTTGAACAATTCGGATTTTTTTTGTTAAGTCGTTCTTGAAATCGGAAAGGTGTTTGTTAAGTTGTACTTAAAATCATTCGGATTTTGTTAAGTCGTACCAGGAATAATTCGATTTTTTCATCTTTTTATTTTAGTTACTCTTGTTAATGGTTTAAGAGCTCTGTTTCTTACAGAATCTTCCAGCTTTACTTCCGACATTAACGGAAGACCCACTCGTTGCTTTGCAACGAGCTTTGCTCTAGTTATTATTAGGGTCTTCCGTTTCCAACGGAAGACCCTCTTGTTATTCTTCGGTTTCTTTTTATTAGGGTCTTCCGTTTCCAACGGAAGTCCCTCTTGTCATTCTATTGTTTCTTTTTATTATTAGGGTCTTCCGTTTTCAACGGAAGACCCTCTTGTTTTTCTACGGTTTCTTTTTTTTCTTATTCTTATTATTATTATTCTTTTTATTTTTTTTCCAACTCAAACATTTCAAAAACGCTTGCATCGATTGTTTTGAAATTTACAGATTTAATGTGTATCTAAAAGATCTCTATGATGTGAAAAAATTAATTGATGACGTCATCAATTTCGTCAGATATTGACGTTTTTCACGTTTTAAAATGTGATTTTGTCCGGAGCTTTTCTCATTTTTGATTTAAGATAAAGCTGTGAGATTTACAGAGAAGGTAGAACTATCGTTTTACTTATTACATAAGGCCGGAAACTCAATTCGGACACTTCCGGTCGAAACCGGAAGCAAAACCAATTTTTTGGAATTTTCATGTTTTTCAATTTTAAAAATTTTACGTACGTATCTTACAGTAACTTTCATGCTGAGTTCAAAACTGAAATCCGTTTTTGAATCGGACGATGCATTACAGAGATATCGGGGTTTAAAAATTGATTTTTCCGGAAATTTTGATTCCGCGTCCTTGGTTTAAAAAATAGCGTAATGTTCAAAGTAAAATTAACTCGTACCAAAAATAATTGCTAAGTCGTACTTCAACATATTCGGATTTTTTTGTTAAGGTGTTCTTGAAATCGGAAAGGTTTTTGTTATGTCGTACTTAAAATCAGTCGTATTTTGTTAAGGAAGGAGTCTTTTCTGGTTTTCGACTTGTCAAACGTAAATTTGATTAATTGTTCATTAAATCAAGATGAAAGGAAATTAAAATAGTATATTTTTCTTTCTTTTTTACTATCATACAACTTGGCATAGAAAAATGTAATCAATGTTTAGAATGGAACAAGGACTATATTTTTGGCGTAATATTGGCGTAGGAAAATATCACATGTTGCGCAATTCAGAATTGCTGCAGATTATATATATATAATGAGTCTGTTATAGCATTTTAAAAACAATAACAATAATGTTGGATTTTTTTTTACTAATGTGAACTAATAATATGATACTTGGGTTTCAGAATATGTTTTTAAAATATGATTTGCCTATCAAATAACATTTTTATAAGCTTTTTAAAGCGCCCATTCTATACATTGATTTTTGTGAAAAAATCACTAAAATCAGTTTTTCTCTCTTATGAAACGGTCAATATATTAGCTTTTCTGTCAATTTATATCTTTATATAAAGTCTTCATAATACATAAATATTAGAAATATTTTATTATTGGAAGCATAAAAAAATAATCAAAATTTCTTCAAAATGTAAGAAAATTAGAGGAAATGCGGGCTAAGCAATATCAATTTTAGTATAAATATTTATTCCAATTTAGTAGTATAAGCTGATAGACACTCTCATGGTCTATGATTTCATTGAAGATTTGAATCTTCAAATCTTAAACAAATGTCTACAGAACTATAAAGAGCTACACTTATTTTTATCACTCTTTACGTTGACAAAAAAGGTAGTGACCTTGACCTGACCTTTATCCGAAAACAAAAAGGTCAAATTTAATTAAACTGATAGAATCATTAAGTAATATGATCCGTTTGACTGTGTCAAAATTTCATGCATTTCTTATTATAAGAAGTATGTTTGATAATGAAAAGACTCCTTCCTTAAGTCGTACCAGGAATAATTCGATTATTTCATCTTTTTATTTTAGTTAATCTTGTTATTGGTTTAAGAGCTCTGCTTCTTACAGGAACTTCCAGCTTTACTTCCGACATTAACGGAAGACCCACTCGTTGCTTTGCAACGAGCTTTGCTCTAGTTATTATTATTATTCTTTTTCTTTATTTTTCTGACTTTTTTAAAGCTTAATATCTCAAAAAGTTTTCAACTGATTTACATAAAACTTTCAGGGATTATGAAGCATCACTGTCCCTCAAAGATGTTAAATTTTGAATAACAACGTCACTTCTGTTTTTACGTTACGTCAATTTTTAAATTTTAAAAAAGTGATTTTGTCCAGGGCGTTTTTCAAAAACGCTTCAAGATATAGACTTGAAATTTTCTGTGTTGAAGCATTGATCGTTTTTATTTGGACATAAGGTTGGAATTTGGTTTCCGTCACTTCCGGTCTTAACCGGAAGCGTTTTAAAATTTTCGAATTTTCGAATTTTTCGTTTCAATTTCAAATGTTTACAAGGTTTGTAGAGTTGGTCATGCTGAATACGAAACTGAAATCCGTTTGAAAATCGGACGATGCATTACAGAGATATCGGGGTTTAAAAATTGATTTTTCCGGAAATTTTGATTCCGCGTCCTTGGTTTAAAAAATAGCGTAATGTTCAAAGCAAAATTAACTCGTACCAAAAATAATTGCTAAGTCGTACTTGAACACATTCGGATTTTTTTTGTTAAGTCGTTCTTAAAATCGGAAAGGTTTTTGTTAAGTCGTACTTTAAATCATTCGTATTTTGTTAAGTCGTACCAGGAATATTCGATTTTTTCATCTTTTTATCTAAGTAATTCTTGTTATTGGTTTAAGAGCTCTGCTTCTGACAGGAACTTCCAGCTTTACTTCCGACATTAACGGGAGACCCACTCGTTGCTTTGCAACGAGCTTTGATCTAGTTATTATTATTATTCTTTTTCTTTTCTTTAGACTCCTTTTTTGCCTCATAACTCAAAAGGTTTTTAACCGATTTTGATGAAATTTTCAGAGATTTTTGCAAGTTGGCGTCCCTAAAAAATGTAAAAGTTTTAAAGAGAATGTCACCTCCGTTTTGACGTGACGTCATTTTTAAAAATTCCAAAAAGTCATTTTGTCCCGGACTTTTCTCAAAAACGCTTTAAGATAGAGGCTTGAAATTTGGAATGGTTATGATTTGATCGATTTACCTCTGTAATAAGGCTGGAAATGAAAATCTATTACTTCCGGTCGAAACTGGAAGTAAAACAAATTTTTCGAAAAAATGAATTTTCTGATTTTATCAAAAACGTATATGTGTTTTGTAGAGCTTATTAAGCTGAATCTAACACTGAAAGCCGTTTTAAAATCGGACGATGCATTACAGAGATATCGGGGTTTAAAAATTGATTTTTCCGGAAATTTTGATTCCGCGTCCTTGGTTTAAAAAATAGCGTAATGTTCAAAGTAATATTAACTCGTACCAAAAATAATTCTTAAGTCGTACTTGGACACATTCGGATTTTTTTGTTAAGTCGTTCTTGAAATCAGAAAGGTTTTTGTTAAGTCGTACTTAAAATCATTCGGATTTTGTTAAGTCGTACCAGGAATAATTCGATTTTTTTCATCTTTTTATTTTAGTTACTCTTGTTATTGGTTTAAGAGCTTTGCTTCTTACAGGAACTTCCAGCTTTACTTCCGACATTAACGGAAGACCCACTCGTTGCTTTGCAACGAGCTTTGCTCTAGTTCTTTTTATTTTTTTTTCTGACTCCTTTTCGGCTTTATAACTCAAAAAGTTTACAACCGATTTTAATGAAACTTTCAGAGATTATGTGCAATTATAATACCTCAAAGTTTATGAAGTTTCTTTGAAAACATCACTTCCGTTTTAACATTACGTCATTTTTAAAATTTTCAAAAAGTCATTTTGTCCGCGGCGTTTCTCGAAAACGCTTAAAGATAGAGGCTTGAAATTTTCAATGGTAATGATTTGGTCGATTTACCTCTGTAATAAGGCTGGAAATGAAAATCTGTCACTTCCGGTCGAAACCGGAAGTGAAACAAATTTTTCGAAAAAATAAATTTTCTGATCAAATCAAAAATGAATATGTGTTTTGTAGAGCTTATTAAGCTGAATGTAACACTGAAATCCGTTTTAAAATCGGACGATGCATTACAGAGATATTCGGGTTTAAAAATTGATTTTCCGGAAATTTTGATTCCGCGTCCTTGGTTTAAAAAATAGCGTAATGTTAAAAGTAAAATTAACTCGTACCAAAAATATTTGTTAAGTCGTACTGTAACACATTCGGATTTTTTTTGTTAAGTCGTACTTGAAATCGGAAAAGTTTTTGTTAAGTCGTACTTAAAATCATTCGTATTTTGTTAAGTCGTACCAGGAATAATTCGATTTTTTTCATTTTTTTCTTTTAGTTACTCTTGTTGTTGGTTAAAGAGCTCTGCTTCTTACAGGACCTTCCAGGTTTACTTCCAACATTGACGGAAGACCCACTCGTTGCTTTGCAACGAGCTTTGCTCTAGTTATTATTATTCTTTTTCTTTTCTTCTGACTCCTTTTTTGCCTCATAACTCAACAAATGTTTAACCGATTTTGATGAAATTTTCAGAGATTTTTGTACGTTGGCGCCCCTTAAAAATATTAAAGTTTTAAAGAGAACGTCACTCCCGTTTTGACGTTACGTCATTTTTAAAAAATTCAAAAAGTCATTTTGTCCCGGACTTTTCTCAAAAACGCTTAAAGATAGAGGCTTGAAATTTTGAATGGTTATGATTTGATCGATTTACCTCTGTAATAAGGCTGGAAATGAAAATCTATCACTTCCGGTCGAAACCGGAAGTAAAACAAAATTTTCGAAAAAATGAATTTTCTGATTTAATCAAAAATGTATATGTGTTTTGTAGAGCTTATTAAGCTGAATCTAATACTGAAAGCCGTTTTAAAATCGGACGATGCATTGCAGAGATATCGGGGTTTAAAAATTGATTTTTCCGGAAATTTTGATTCTGCGTCCTTGGTTTAAAAAATAGCGTAATGTTCAAAGTAATATTAACTCGTACCAAAAATAATTGTTAAGTCGTACTTGGACACATTCGAATTTTTTTTGTTAAGTCGTTCTTGAAATCAGAAAGGTTTTTGTTAAGTCGTACTTAAAATCATTCGGATTTTGTTAAGTCGTACCAGGAATAATTCGATTTTTTTCATCTTTTTATTTTAGTTACTCTTGTTATTGGTTTAAGAGATGTGCATCTTACAGGAACTTCCAGCTTTACTTCCGACATTAACGGAAGACCCACTCGTTGCTTTGCAACGAGCTTTGCTCTAGTTCTTTTTATTATTTTTTTCTGACTCCTTTTCGGCTTTATAACTCAAAAAGTTTACAACCGATTTTAATGAAACTTTCAGAGATTATGTGCAATTATAAAACCTCGAAGTTTATGAAGTTTCTTTGACAACGTCACTTCCCTTTTAACGTTACGTCATTTTTAAAATTTTCAAAAAATCATTTTGTCCGCGGCGTTTCTCAAAAACGCTTTAAGATAGAGGCTTGAAATTTTCAATGCTTATGATTTGGTCGATTTACCTCTGTAATAAGGCTCGAAATGAAAATCTGTTACTTCCGGTCGAAACCGGAAGTGAAACAAATTTTTCGAAAAAATGAATTTTCTGATCAAATAAAAAATGAATATGTGTTTTGTAGAGCTTATTAAGCTGAATCTAACACTGAAAGCCGTTTTAAAATCGGACGATGCATTACAGAGTAATCGGGGTTTTAAAATTGATTTTTCCGGAAATTTTGATTCCGCGTCCTTGGTTTAAAAAATAGCGTAATGTTTAAAGTAAAATTAACTCGTACCAAAAATAATTGTTAAGTCGTACTTGAACACATTCGGATTTTTTTTTGTTAAGTCGTTCTTGAAATCAGAAAGGTTTTTGTTAAGTCGTACTTAAACTCATTCGGGTTTTGTTAAGTCGTACCAGGAATATTCGATTTTTTTTATCTTTTTATTTTAGTTACTCTTGTTATTGGTTTAAGAGCTCTGCCTCTTACAGGAACTTCCAGATTTACTTCGGACATTAAAGGAAGACCCACTCGTTGCTTTGCAATGAGCTTTGCTCTAGTTTTTCTTTTTTTTGTTTACGTTTTAAATTTTGAATAGGAAACATCAAGTTAAAAATCTTAAGCTGAATATTAATAACTCATCTGAACAGAATATGACTTAAAGCTCTGTATCTTGGTGGTAATTCTACAATTAACGCTGAAGTTTTGGTTCATCTTTAAAAAATGTTATAATAAACGTTAAAGACACAGTACAGCTGAGAACATATATGTAAATAACTTCAGATTTACCCATTGTATCGTTTATATGAAGAACGTTGATTGTAATAGTTGAAATACATAAAAAATTCCTTTCACAGTCTTAGTTTTTGTAATTGTGAGCTTCCGGAAATTTAAGGGTCGTACAAACCGGAATAATCTTAAATCGTTTATTTGTACCACGTGGACTTTAATTGACTGTAATTGACACGTGCTAAAAACTACAAGATCTTCGTCCGACTACGGTCATCATGGTATACGAGGTTAAAGGGACTCTCTAAACGGAACATATCCTCACTTACTAGATAATTTATAAATGGTTTACCAATTTCGGTTCATTTTAAAATGAAAAGACATAAATATGCCAAAAACCTCTCAAGGGGCCTCATTACAAAAATGAATTTAGGTTGTAGCAACTCCTATGATAACAAGAAAAATACATTCTCACAAAATAATAATTGTGATTATCTTAAAATGTTGAACAACTATTACCTAGGAGAAGTAAAAAAAAAAAGACACATTTTATCAACAAACATGTCCAGGAGAATCTTCGCGAGCTCTTGTTTACAGTAAATACGCATGGGTAATAGTATCACTGGTGTTAAGCCGGTATGCGTACCATTTGGTACGCATATCATAAGATGGCGACGACCTCTGCAGGCTCGTAAGTTTACACAACTCTTTTTATTTATTCAGATCGTATTTCAGAGGGTAAAACATCAGTATTCGAAGGGCTAGCGAATCTTCACATGTAGCAACCTATAACATAATCCAAAACTGCACATTAATTAATATTTTCTTCGTTAATGAAAATCCCGATGATATGCGTACCTACGGTATGTTTATGTTTTTGGATATACGTACCATATTTTGATGATATGGGTACATGTACCAGCTACTTTCCTATTATATTTTGTGTTTTCTTATTTTCACTGAACTGTACGGTTTTGAGACGTTGAATGCATTTGTATTATATTGTTTTATTATCGTTATCCCCAGAGCGTCAGTACGTTGAGAACTTTGACATATATCATTACTTTATAGAAGCGGGAAATAAACATTCAAATTTTCAATATATCATACTAATTGATCTCTTGTTTTCGGTTGGTCTGTTCAATCGGTTTTGATATACGCTTAGTACTGAACCTCGATTCTGACAATACTTTTTTTCAAAGAATGCAGAAACAATAATGGATGAATCCCATGTAAATAGATAATATTTAAATAGTTGTCAAAAAAATATCCTATCTGTTTAATGTCAATTGTTTTAAAATGATAAATATGCCGGGTATTAATTGTTTCATGCTTTATCATTTAAACAGAATTCAAAATTAAGTGGTAAATTTTTTAACAAAATTTTCTTTTAGTTGTCTATTGTTTCATTCGTTCGTAATTTTATACAGTTAAACTTTGATATCTTGAACACCGATATATCGAATACAATGGACATGTCGAAGTGATTTGTAATTAACAACCACCCATTTCTTGAAGTACCAAACCCTCAAAATCTCGAATACTCGGATATCTCGAAGTTATAAACAGTCCCATTTAGTTCGAGATAACGAAGTTTGACTGAATTTATAAACAAAATCATTTTTTATACTTTGAATATTTTTTTTTGATAAAGAAATTGAAGGACTCCAAATATCTGTATCATTCGGACTTGAATGTTGAATTTGGACTTAAAGTGAGATTTTGGTAATCTGATGATTATATATCAGGCAATCTAAATCACCTGTATTTCTTTCTTAGATAATTTTTTTTTTCATTTCTAGTTCTCATTTTAAAAGTGGTTTTAATTCTTTTTTTTTACGAAATACAGTTAAATAAGTTATAAATATACAATTCCCTGAAAAAAACAAAAAAACAAATCAATTTGTATATAAATGGTACGTATATCTTACCAATGGTACGCATATCCAGAAATTCTTATTTGTTTTATGGTACGTATATCTGTTTTGTAGGTACGCATATCATCGGGATTTTCATTAGTGAAGAAAATTTCAATTAATATGCAGTTTTGTATTATTTTATAGGTTGCTACATGTGAAGACTCGCTAACCCTTCAAACACTGATGTTTTACCCGCTGAAATACGATCTGAATAAAAAAAAAGAGTTGTGTAAACTTACGAACCTGCAGAGGTCGTCGCCATCTTATGATATGCGTACCAAATGGTACGCATATCGGCTTAACACCAGTGAGTATAGAAGGCTGAACCCCGTAACATGTTGCGTTGTAAGTAATAGGTTATACGTGATTATTAGTTTTAATGAAATAATTAGATTTATTTCATGGAGTAGTTTAAAATTTCCTGAAAGTTTATACATTCATGGGTAGTACAAAAATACCGAACCCGATGAGAAAATTTTTTCAAGTCGGTCTTTTGATAAGATGTACCTTACTGTCTCTTTAAATACCTGTACAAAAAAATTTAAGGATGACCTTTACTCAGAACGAAAAAAAATTCCACTGATGATAATAAAAAACCAACTATTGTGTGTTATAGACCTTTTATTGTGGTGATAATTTTCATTTTCAAAAAAGTAGGTCAATGACCTACTTTTTGAGTCAATGGCCATTGTATATTTTTGGAAAATTAAAGGAAAATCCCTTAAAATTTTACACTATGATTGAGATTTTCTTAATGATGAAAATAATACAAATTGCTCAACACTTTTGAGAATGAAATTCAATTTATGAATGGCAATGACATTAAATACATACAAAGCATTAAGTTTTCCTTCACAATTTTTATAAATATTCCAGTCCGAATTTCCTCTATCACTTTTCAAATTCCTACCCATTTTGATCGAATTTTACAAAAAATTAAATGATGATAATACAAAAACATTTATAGTATTAAACGATTTTTATTGATCTTATTCTGTTGGCTTATAATTTATATGAGGTCAATGATCAAAAGTTTGAGATATGGTGTCTTTTCTCGTTTTTAAGCATATTTCAATATTTTTTTAATTCGGGACATACGGTTATTATCATGAATAAATGAGGTAAAACTAACAGAAAATATGCAAAATTATAAAGACTAAAATATAAAATCTTAACTTTTAATATTCGAGTACTTCCAAAAATATTTTAGCGGAAAACAAAATCTGCAAAATTTAGTCCGAATATCCTCTGTTTGGCTAAAAGTCTAATTTTGTTTGGGCATAATTCCATAATATAGTAGAAATATCAAATGTTATGTCAATAATAATTCATTTCACAGATACTTTTTGTGTTTAGAACAAATTTTACCCATGACATTGAACTCTATAACAATCCGAATTTGAGAACTCAAACCCTGAGTAAACAACACCCTTAAAGGATGATATGCTATAACTACTATCTTGGGCCCCCTCTTTATACGAAGAATTGTATGATTTCTAAATCAAGTTTGATGTTTTTAAGACACGAGTTAATAACAATGGGCCCAAGGGCCACATCGCTCACCTGAGGAACAACAGGTATGATAAAATCACCTTAATGGAGTCATAATACAAACTATCTGGAAAATGTACAATAATACATGTAGATTCTGTATAAATAAAATCCATTTTTCCCCTGGATATTCTTATGTTTATAATCATTAGTCCCTTTTCCAACAGGATGACTTTGTAGTCATATCACATGTTGAGTATTGCAGTTCTCAAAAACATCCTTAACAATTGTTTTTATATGGGATATAAACCTACACCAAACTCTGAACCTTGAGGCCGAAGAATTGACCTGGTGCCAAAGTTTTAACAATTATAAAAAATCATCTGGCTGGTTAGTTTCTGAGTAGAAGAATTTTAAAGATTTACTCTATATATTCCTATGTTAAACTTCGACCCCCCATTGTGGCCCCAACCTACCTCTGGGGCATGATTTTCACAACTTTGAATCTACACTACCTGAGAATGCTTCCACACAAGTTTCAGCTTTCCTGGCTGATTAGTTTCTGAGTAGAAGATTTTTAAAGATTTACTCTATATATTCCTATGTTAAACTTCGACCCTCCAATGTGGCGCTACTCTTCCCCCGGGGGTCCTGATTTTCACAACTTTGAACCTACACTACCTGAGGATGCTTCCACATAAGTTTCAGCTTTCCTGGCTGATTAGTTTCTGAGAAGAAGATTTGAAAGATATACTCGATATATTCCTATGTAAAACTTTGACCCCCATTGTGGACCCACCCTACCCACAGGGATCATGATTTTCCTAACTTTGAATCTACTTACCTAAGAATGATTCCACACAAGATTCAGCTTTCCTGGCTGATTTGTTTTTGAGGAGAAAATTTTTAAAGATTTAATCTATATATTCCTATTAAAACTTCGACCCCCCCCCCATTGTGGCCCCACCCTACTCCTGGGGGTCATGATTTTCACTACTTTAAATCTACATTACCTGAGGATACTGCCACACAAGTAAGTAGTTGAAGAATGATTTGTACCCATATGCTCTAAAATATTTTGATCGCCTTATAAAGTAGGTGAAAATGGGGCAGGGGGGGGGGGCAGAACGAGAATTGAAAATCATACTTTTCAACTTAGCAGTTTTAACATTACCTAAGAAAAAAAATAAAAGTGATTCCTAACAACAAGCAAACATACAGACAGTGGTACAAATCTGTACCATTTGTCCAAACAATACGACGTTTATTGTATCATATTTAAAGGTATGGCCATGTTCTACATATCGTCGAACATGCGTAAACCATTTATTGTAGTAGATCATGCTTTAACAACATTGATTTCAGTAGCTGTAGTTGGGTATTATTAAAAGTAACACGCTTTGTGGCTTACTTGGATTTATCATGGATACTAGAACGGATGGATTTACTATGGGTGATCTACTATGGATACTAGGATGCATTTATTTTGTACGAATGACAAATCTGTTCAATGTTGAAGCGAAATGGAACATTTTTTTATTTTTTTGCAAGATCGAATAATTTAGCAAATTTTGACAGTAAATAATTGTCTGTAATTAGTTGTGACGTCTACTCAGTGTAGTTACTGTGTTAGTTTTTTTCAAATTATTACTGCAAGGTATAGTGAATTAATTCGTACAGCATGAATGTCTCGGTCAAATTCAATCAACCGTAATTTTATTGACTTGTATTTTTAACGTGTGGCAATTAAGGAACGATGAAACTACTTTATGATTTCATGTCGGCTTTAACTTATCTGTTTAGGCAAATAAATGGTGCGTAACAACCAGAGAAAAGCATAAAATGCTTTCATAATGAATGACTATTAATACCTTTCGTTGCAATAGCTATGACAATCCGGGCACCATGAATGTAACAAAACGACGATGAATCGACAACTGAAGTCTCCTAAAATCAAGAGTCACGAAGAAGTATCTTAACAACATTGTAATACGAATATGTACTCTAACATACATATTTTCCTGAGAGTTGCAATTTGAATAATGTGAAATAAATAAAAAGAATTTTACCTATCCAAACTGGAAATTTCTTTGTATTATTTCTTCTGGAGCAATATTTCTTTTTTCTTTCTATTATAAAACATGTAATTTTTGGACCCACAATTTTACATAACGATAATGACGATCTCTGTCGTATTGAAAACGCATGGCACTTCTTTCTATGAATGCAGCTTGTTACAATGTTATGCAAAGTTTTCCACTCTCCTAAAAGCATTTTCAATTAAAATTTTTTACAAGATATCAAGTTTGCAATTCAATGTGCATGATCAGTATTCTGTATTGACAGAATAATTCAATAAACTTAAATGTCATAAAGGAAACATCAATGAAATTAATTCTGCTTGGCTTAAATGTTTGGATTTTACCTGCCAAATTGAAGTGGGGTATCTCAATTTCCATATCTCCCAAATTTCTTAAATACACTTGCTCAAATTCAAAGAAATTGTAATTCTAAATACCTAAGCCACGATGAATCTCATCGAAATCAAGAAGAACTACATACCAAAGGTTCTATTGCCATTTTTTTCAAATATAATGGTAACTCTGCTTCTATTAGGCAAAAAGCTATAAAAGTAATAAGTTAGGATGTCAGAAAACATGGAAATTGATATACACGTGTATATCAATCAATCAGGATTTAAAACTCGTTACAGAGTATACGTACAATATTATTTTTTATATCGATTATACATGCAATAATAAAATCTGTAAAATAAATCCAATTTCAGATAGCATATATAAATATTTTAAAAACTTGATCACTGGCCACAAAATTTAAATATTAGAACATTAAAAACGATACACAGTACCTGATATCATAAATAGTTAATATATCCTATACTTTATATTTTTATAGGTACATGTAATATCAAATCCATAATTGGTAGAATTAAAGAATCATCAATCAAAATCGGACAATATATTTTAAAGTCTGTTGTTACGTTTGATTATAAATGTAAACAAAACCTACTTTGTGTTCATTGTTTTAAATTCTCTAAAAAGATCTTACAGTTGTACTTTAAACAATAATGGTAACATTAGAAATAGATCATTGACCTAGTTGTTCAAATGAAAATAATTGCAGCAAAATTATAGTCCATAAGTGTATTTTACGTGTCATTTTATTCCCTAAAATCAATTTTGTTTTGCTATCTGAGAAAACATCATTCTGAATAAAATGTTTACCTTGATTCCATCAATCGAATTCCGCTGAAAAGATTTCTCAGTTTGTCAAATTTAACGCAAATGCTTTTTCTCTCAATTCTTTTTTTAAGTACAGCATCTTTGTTCACTGTTTACAAGAAAAAGAATATTATACAGATTAAAGTATTTTATTCAATGATATTCCTAATATCTTACCGTCAGGAAATATTGAACTTACATGTAATAACGATATCTCTTTAAAAAAGTTTTACCTTTTTTTCAATTACAATCGGAAATTCAGAAATTTAAGCTACAATATAAATTACAATTATTTATGTTTGACATAGATACATTGTACGTCTTGGCATTCAGATATGAATTTTGCTACCCTTTACACACGTTTGTTACATGTAACATGTTACATATTTCAGGATTTAATAAAATTATAACAACATATGAAGAGCTTATAAAGCTGAACGCGTAGTTCACCTGCATATGACCTACTAGACGAATATAACATTTGATTTTTTGACTGAGAAAAAAAACAGATGAGGAATTTACAATTGCTACAATTGGTTATTAATATTTTTGTCGTTCAATGTACTGCCGTGTTCTCAATGCTTTCGGCTATGACTTTGAACTAAATAAAGATGGTGTTTTCTTCGCATGATACATGTTAAACTCAATTTGATATGTCACTGAATCATATGATAAAACAATTATTGTTGGTTTTTTTCTATCAATACGAAGATCAAGCTACCCTAAAACTACAATATTTACCTCTGGGTCAGTAGGAGTTTAGCAAATGATTTAATTTTTAAGCTTGTTGATGAATAAGAGAAATGATCAGCAGACATCTGAACCCAACCACTCCCTGATTTTACTATAAAATTTTAATAAAAATGTCTTGAGTCTGATACTCTAATGCCAGCCGGTTAGGAAAGGGTATAAATAAACATTACGTTGATCTTACCTAAAGGTGCAATTTTGGTATCAGTAAAACGACCATAATCCTTTAGTATTTTACTGCTGATTTTCCTTGAACTATTTCCTTTCTTTGATTGAGTCCATTTAATGGAAACACACGCATCAATGGTACACAAACGTGCTGTGTCATTCATTTCTTTGATGTAAATGGGGCATGTCATGTCATATAAACAATTCCACAAATGCTTTGATTTCGTTACTAAAACGAAAAAAAAATTGATTTTCTGTTCTTAATTATTCGGTTTAAAATCAGAAGTGCTTTTGTTGATAAGTTACAAAAAAGAATTCCCCAAACTATTGTACATTCTATAAAATAAAATAATCATACAAAAACTGTACACCAGATATATTATAAATATTTCTTACAAATTAAAAGCATATCATGACAATAATAAAATCTATCTCACCGTTGGTTCCTTTGCCCCATGTTGTACGTAGTGAAAGCGAGTACTTTGCAAATTTATTGTTCTCACTGAAAATTACAATTAATGATTCTAATGATATTTTCATGAAAGCATCTTAAGAATAATCCTTAGGCAGATTTTAATGATGTATTATAAGTCTTATGTGGGATCTTAATCGAAGCTATGATTGGTTTTATTGAAAACGTGAACGAATGTAGATAACTAACTTTTAAATATTGAAAACTATATTAGGTACAGAAAGTCAAATGAATTATGATTAAATAATTAATTTGATATCCAAACATATTGTTGAGTACACTTTTTCGTGTTTATAAATTGTGTTCATAAACATTTAAACTATGTGGCGTGAGATATGTAAACATGTTAACTCCAAATGGATAACTATTGGAATTATCTATTTACGAAGACGTTTGACAAACTGTGTCGTTTTGTATCGTGAGCGGCTTCTGTAAAAACTGTCAAAGTATATATGAGTTTTCACATTTCACCAAATTTAACAGTACAATTGTCGTTTAAACAAATAAAGGGACGAACATTCTGTGATGAAAAACCAAATTAAATTTTATTCTGGTTAATATACATGCATATGGCGGGAGAAAACACGCATTATGTTTGTTGGCTTGTCAAGCAAACTTCTATATAATTTCGGAAACCATTGAAAATAATCTATATAATTTAATATTTGAAAAATAAAAAAAGTAAAATTAAATTAAAAATCGTACGTGTCTTTAAATATACTTTGTTTAATATGATTCTTAATACCAACATGATTATCTCGAATTTAATACGTTACGCAAATGAAAAAACAAACACTTTTTTCTGTTGAAATTAATTTTATAAATGTGTTGGAATGTGTCGGAAAATTGAAAAGAAACATCATCTAATTAACCTACTAATGAGTTTTACATGTTTTCATTATTTTAAATAAACATGGTCATAATTAGTCTCCTTCATTCGGACGCTCTTTCTATGCACAACTTAGAACCATTGATTAGACAAAGCTTCTGGTTTAATAATATTTGTTCATGATGGTTCTGCAAAAATGAACTGGTACTTGAAACTTCTGGCAGCCTGGAATAGAAGCGTTTCGTAATATAGTGGGAAATACTGAGCAACATCAACATCTATAAAGCAAGAAGGTGGGATAATAAAAAATAACAAAAATAATGCAAATTATCCTTAATGGTAAATTTATTTATACAAGTAACAACAGCATTAAGGACCCTCTACACCCCGTGAAATCTACTTTTTATGACAGTAGGTCACAACATGGCAATTTAAACGCATTGAGAAACAGTTTATATCGCCAAACTTTGGTGACTATCAATGTGGTGCAATGGGTGTACACAGGAAAAATGTCCACATGTGTAAAATATGTGTATAATTTTACACATGTTTTGCACATATAATGCATGTGTACAGCACATGTTTTAAAATTTATATGTTGTACACATATATTATACACGTGTGTAACATATACATTTTACATATGTTTAACACTTATATAAAATAATATATGTTCAGTATATGTTTCAAAGAACATATACACAAAAAAAATGTTTAATTTATGACATGACTTTCACTTATATTTTTGCATTTATTAGTAAATACTTGCAAAAATAACATTTATTTAACAAACTTTTGCCGACTAACTTACAGAAAATTTATTTGTTAACCATTAACCGGATTTAAATCTCGATTGGCTTTAATTTTGTCGTTTGCAATCATACGTCATTTTTTACGTCACGGAAGCAGAAGATGTTGAATCATTTGCAGATATTCGATTTGAGGCTACAGGTAAAGTTTGTTAATCATTCTTATTCATTTTTTTGTATTGTAAAACTATATAAATATTGCTGGTAGCAACCTAGTTATCTTATAACGCGAAAAGTATTTAAGAGCTTGTGTTTTCAAGGAAAATTCGGGTTGAAAACAAAAAACCTGTATTGGAAATGATCGATGCTGATCCAATCTACTTAGGTGAACTTGATGAAAGTTTTTAGATGAAATGTAAAGGCAAATACGGTGATTTAATGTATATATGTCACAGGGATACAATTGAATATAATTTAGTATACAGTAATTCATTTATTTACTCATTCATTCATCCATACATTTCATTATTAACTCATTCATAGTTTACTCGTGTTTGACTGGTATTCGTGTTCTGTCACGTGATTGTGTTATTTTGGGTTGTGATTCACCAAATACGGTATTAGCTACAATATGTCTATATTTGGTAGTGGAAAAACAGGTTTTCATGGGTGTGTATGGTCAGTGCGCAAGTGTGAGTGATAACACTTAATTTATAATGTTTTGCATCATGATTTTAGAACATAACTCGTTTGCCAGCAGACAGCGACAGTTTTACAACTTGTCTGGTTAAATAGTTTGAAACTGTCATAAGTTTCAAACTATTACATTTAAGTTTTACTGAAGGCGAATTTGGTGAGAAATACTTTCTTTCATTGTTTTTATCTTAAAGTTAAAATATCTAAATATTATAAAAATGTATGCGTCAATTGTATGAGTGTTTTCATTTCAGGTCACCTTCTCATCATCATTATTATTCACCAATGCCATAATAAAGTAATATTGGAAACTGGACCATCCTTTTATTTATTTATTTTGTACGAGGAATAACGACCCCGTGACATATATACACATAAAGGTATATACAACATCTGCTATATGTAAACGGTAGGTCTGTCGGTAAACGTTTTCCACAAAGCTTCAAATAAGCAGTTGTCGCTGGCAAAAAGCACATTTATAGACAGAACAATGCTTGAAAATTAAGCGAACATTAAATATATTTATTTAGATCAGACACATTTCAATCTTGAAAAGTGAAAGTAGAATAAACTAGAGTAAAGCTCGTTGCAAAGTAACGAGTAGGTATTCCAGAAAACTTAAAGCAGCAAGTGAAGTCGAAAGTTTTATAAAATTTTGTTGTTGTTGTTGATATATCAAAACTGAAAATTAAATTGATTGTTTAAAATGTTACTTATTGTGCAACAAGTTGCTAAAATGTTCAGTCAGTTACTTAATATATATTAAAGGGGAAGGAAACTAAAACTATGTTGTACAATAAATCAATTTATAATCATCTACTATAATTGTAAATCGTATTTATTTTCATTAAAAACCCCGGAACAATGAATAAATCAAGAAAATCAATCGCTTAATTTAAATTTCCCGCCGCCATGGGGTCAGACGTCACACCATCTATTCCGGTTTGTCTTATCAACATAACATCATGATATTCGCTCTAAATGACAAGTTCTGGAAAATTTGAAACAATATTGATTTGAGACCGTTCTTTTACCTTTGCAAACTACAAACTAACGTCAAAAGGAGCATGTTCGTTAAAATCTAAAAGCGGAGGTTAGTGTCGGAGAAATCTCCGCGTAAATGTGGAAATTGTCAACATACGCCAAGTATCATAGAGAATGTCTGCCGTCGTTATTTCGACATGGTAATTCCAACTTCAAAGAATGAATTTTAAACATCCCGATTTCAATTATAACATTTATTCAGTTAGCGAAGAACTTGACTTGGAATAAAAAATTTAATCGAGGTCGTTTTCATCTTTGAATGATAGCAGATTAACAGCTGTCATTTACTTATAAAAATGCTATTTATGCATACAATGATACATGTATTTATTCTTTAGATTGACGTGTGAACTCAAACATTGTCAATTTTGTTTAGTCGATTATTTGAGCAACAGAAAGGTATAAACCAGCGTTAATTATATTCAGAGCACTGTGTACATTCATTTGTATATGTAAACCAAACCGGAATAGATGGTGTTAATTTTTTTGGTTTTTAATACAAAAGAGTTCTACATCATGTCAGCCTCCAGTAAATACGATTCATCCAACTTCAAACGTTCATTCAAGGTTAATTACGTATTTTATTTTCAAAACAGCATGACCACATGTGATA
Organism: Magallana gigas; assembly: GCF_963853765.1. Lineage (NCBI taxonomy): Eukaryota > Metazoa > Mollusca > Bivalvia > Ostreida > Ostreidae > Magallana > Magallana gigas. The sequence goes on from NC_088856.1 coordinate 5,292,918, forward strand.
ATTTACACCACCTTATTAAAATAAATTAATTACGTTTTTGACTTTCCTTCCCCTTTAAGTGAGTACTTGTTTTATGCTAATTAACACACTTTATTTTCAGACAGGTCACATAAACTAACCCAGTGAATAACAGGAATATGACTCTCTAAACTGTTTATGCAGTTGTAAGTATTATAAGTAAAATTCAGTTTGTTATCTTCAAAACTACTTCTTTTGAAAGTATTCATGATTTAAATTTTGTAAAAGAAAATCAATGAAATTTTCATATTAATTCTAAATGTCATGTTTTAAGTGTTCTTTTTTAATTATTAAACATGCAATATAATACCTGCAATGTTCTATGATATGCAACTTATTGTAGATATACAACTATTGTGTGGAATTTCTTTTTTTGAAGAAAATGGCTACCAATATTTGGTCGGTCAGGAAGTCCTAAGACATAGGGTAATGCTTTTTTCAAGATCCAGACATTCTTCTTGAGTTCATAGATAGTTCTACACTGCAGCTGGTACAAAAGTGACAAATCATGGTAATTAAATCTAAATACGTAGAGTTCTGACTGTATTGTTAATATTAGGAATTTCTGTATATTGTATCGTAATTTTTTAAAAGTGTTGAAAATCAAACTTTCACAAATATTTCAGGTTTATTTGAAACAAATATTATCATAATATGTCTGTTTTCCTCCTCAAAATTCAATATTTATTTTATGCCAATTTAAAAACCTCTGATGATTGTATTAAGTTGGTATTACCATTTTAGAAAGAACCCAGTCCACACATGAATTGCTAAGGTCAGTGCATTGAAAAGAAGGAAGTTGAAGTTAGATCGACATAGAGATAGCTTGTTTTTAGGTTAGTTTGCATGTTATGTTGCAAAAATATGTGTAGTATCAGAATTCTGTTTAAGCTGCTTGGTATCCACGGATGGTTGGATGAAAATTGTTTGTTTATTATTTCTTATTTCAGACTTCTTAAAATTGCTGTTGGTTTTTAACAATCAACAGCACTTGTAACAATTATTGTATAACATGTACATGTACTTGCAAAACACCATTATAATTCTGAAAATCTGGATATTTCCGGTTTTTTATAGTTGTAATAATGGTAATTTCTAGGATGTACAACAATGACTTCTCTTACATGTGTATACAGTGACTGATTTAAAGCAATATGAGCTGTAATTTTTAGAATTTTCTTTTGTCGCAAAAACATGCTAGTGTGATAAGTTTGCCAATAACTTAAACTTTTATGGTAAATAAAATTTAAAAAAAATCATTCATTTTTGTCAGAAAAAAGATTTCACTTATAAGTGATGATCAATTTTTGTACAGGACGATGATAATTCAATTTTGCTCCAATTAAGGCTTCTTAATGGCTTTTCCCACAGAAACAGAGCTGACAGAAATTTAAAAGCCAATATATTTTTTGTCATTTTAGTAGATAAAAACATTTTCTTTAAAAAAAATTCGACATGAAAATTGCAGCTCATATTGCTTTAAAAAAATATTTGTTTTTTAGTTTCGATATTAAAAGTCTGATGTTTATTTTTCTTAACTGTTCCACTCTACAATGGACTTTAAGACACTCTCCCCCAGGATGGCCTGTGCAATTATTTGTACAGGCAATTTACTCCTCCATGAAAGAATCCTGTGGACATGAGGAGAAAGAAGATGACAGCAGCACTTGTAAGTCTGATTTTGTAATATCATGTGTATGATATACTTATATAAGAATAAAAATCAACAATAGCAGGCATCTTAAAGGTGTCGGATCTAATGTATGGATACTATTGGCTAACGAATCAAATGATTGAACTTAACATGCAACCAGTCCCTTCTTTTGGACATAATTATGTACAACTAAAGTGTATCATGTACATGTGTATAAATATATAACTATTTATTAAATGATACTTTATCAAAGAATTTTGCTTATTTTTTGTTCATTTCTTTCAGAGGGCATTCTTAACAATGAAAAAGTTTACCGGATGTTAGAAGTTCTGGCCAGAGTTTAAAGGTGAGATTTATAATTATATTATATACATGATTGTATATAGTAATAACTACATGTATATACATGTAAGTTATGATAGAGAAATACCTGTATTTAAATTAAAATGAAAATTTGATTCTCTAATGACAATTTAATTTATATCTTCAATCTATGAAATATACCATGACTATATATTAACTTGAGATTTTTTTCTGTCACCAGAGTTCTATGCATCAATAAAAGAGACAATAGACCGAACATCTAGGGGGGCTTCTGCGGGAAAAAGAAGAATCAAGGGTTACCAACAGGTAAGTTAAAAGATTTGTTGTGATTTCACTTTTATGAAATTAATACATATTCTGACCTAGATTACCAGGTACTTATCTTATATATTTCTGTATGAATTCTAGTATTGAATCTATATAATGTAATATCATTGGATAGTGTAACAAGTGTACATGTATACTGTAAAACAGAAACATGGAAAATAATAACTATTGGTGTTAAATATGACATAAAATCAATACATAATTATGTATGTGTAATTTTTCTTTTTATTTACAGGAACAAGGAAGAGAGAAATGAATTGTAACATGGCAATGAAGAATAAACCCCTGAGAACAAATTAATGAAGTTTTTGTTATTATTTTTTTTATATGCCTGGTATGCATCTGCAATAGTATACTGATGATCTATACATTGATATCAAGGAATAGTTTGCATATGAAGCACACTGTACGTAAGATGTTTTGAATAAAAGTTTAAGTAAAGATGTACCTTTATTTAAATATTGAAAATTGCTAGCCAAACATTATATATAAATTTCATATATAAAATGCAACAAATATATTACACATAAAGAATATGATTTTTACACATATAACATATGCTCTGTTTAATTTCACACATGTTTAACACATATTAAACACATGTTATACATGTGTGAAATTAAAAACTTTATATATGTGTGCTGTTTTTATGTGTTTTACACATGTAAAATATATATGTAAAATATATGTTGAACACATGTTGCACACATGTTGACATTTTTCCTGTGTAGCTTCGGTCTACCAACCCACAGATCCCGATTTCGAATACTGCAGGGATTTTTATTTTTTATGAAGAGGGCAACATTTAAAAAGTTGATTTTCCCCAAAAATTGAAAGTTTTTGTGATCATTTTTAAGTCGACAACATGCCAAAAAAACCATATCTTCAAGTAATTAAGAAGAACGGGCTTGTATGCAAAACTTTGCATCTGCAATAGTATACTGATGATCTATACATTGATATCAAGGACTAGTTTGCATATGAAGCACACTGAACGTAAGATATTTGGAATGAAAGTTTAAGTAAAGATGTACCTTTATTATTGAAAATTGCTAGCCAAACATTATATATAAATTTCATATATAAAATGCAACAAATATATTACACATAAAGAATATGTGTTTCACACATATAACATATGCTCTGCTTGATTTCACACATGTTTAACACATTTTAAACACATGTTATACATGTGTGAAATTAAAAACTTTATATATGTGTGCTGTTTTTATGTGTTTTACACATGTAAAATATATATGTAAAATATATGTTGAACACATGTTGCACACATGTTGACATTTTTCCTGTGAAGCTTCGGACTACCAACCCACAGATCCCGATTTCGAATACTGCAGGGATTTTTATTTTTTGAAGAGGGCAACATTTAAAAAGTTGATTCTCCCCAAAAATTGAAAGTTTTTGTGATCATTTTTAAGTCGACAACATGCCAAAAAATCCATATCTTCAAGTAATTAAGAAGAACGGGCTTGTATGCAAAACTTTTCCCAGGATTGTGGATGACCCTTAACCTTAGCTGTGTTCTTACTTCAGCCAAACACTCGGGTCAGGTTTTCGCATTTCATATTGGGTTTGGCATCCTTTAATCTAATCATGACTCTGGATAACCGCATTAAATTTCAGGTCGTAAATCCATATCATCTATGGACTAGAGTAACCATCAATTGAAAATATCCTGGTTAAGTATACGCTGAACTACTAGTTATGCCGACATTAAGATTTTGTAACACATGTGCTGTCCAACAACTTGAAGTTAGGGTTAAGTATACGGATCAACTACCAGCAATGCCACAAGTAAAATTTCGTAGCATACATGCTGGCCATCACTTCTAGAACACTTGAAGCAGCTTTCTGGCCTGCAGCCCACCGCATGCCGATGCACTAAACCTCGTGCAGACCTTCACCGCAATGTTTTTACCTTGATTCCTACATTGATATCAGACACTAGAGATTCTCTAACCAAGTCTTCCTTATCAACTGGGGATATTTTTTACGTGTAACCTACTGCTACCAAGCATTGCTCTTTCAGACTAATCTTTCAGTTAACATGTTCAGTTATCTTATTAATAATAAAAGAAGCACTATAATATGTCAAGGTATTAAGTGCACATATTAAATATTTCTATTTACCAGTATTCACAAATGGGCCCATATTGAACAAGCTCTCATTCCTTAATATAATGAATAAATATAAACACAGATGCCTACAACAAACTTCAGTCAGGTTGAATTGCTTGTTGCAGACATTTGCCATATAAATACTGTTTAACCCTCATACATTTCATATTGTGTTACAGTTCACACTAACAAATATTTACATTCAGTGTAAATGTCTCATTATGGTTGCATTGGAAATCTGCGACGTTCAATTTTCTATGAATAGACTTTGCTTATTCATGCGCAATGAGCACGGATACAAACGTCTTCGCGTGTTTTAAGTATATCTATTTTAGTAAGATTAAATGAAACTTTCAATCTTGCATTACAAAATGTATATGTTCTTCAAAAAAACAATCATTAATATATATTGACTCTTTAATGAAAAATATTTGTCTCCCCAAAGTTTCTGGCACTATATTTTTTGTCGCGGAAGCTAACAAAATAACATGTTAATATGCGCAGGGGTGTTAAGGAAGCATATGGAATCTGAGTTACATATAATTTCGAGAGATCACAAATCTTAGTTATTATGTACATATTCAATTATTCAAGCAATGAAACAACAAATACAAAATACTGAAGACAGTTTTTTTTCTTCACAAATTAGATTGTATTACGTAGATTAACACATTAACACATTGATGACGTCATGACTGAAAGTTGAATACTGTGTAAATTTGATCGGAGAGTATAGTAAACAGTTTCAAAATATAAGTTATCTAGGGATTCTAATAAATTTTTGGTGTGAATTATTAAGAATTGAATATATGAATACTGGGAGAGATGTTAGTTTTGTCAATCATTCGCTAAAAGGTATGTAAATTTGCTTTAATTTCTCGGCCAGGCTTTCCTCTGTCGTTGTTTATGATATAAAAACAACACTACCCTGTATATGTTGAACTTCAAATTAATACTCAACGATAGCTTGGTCAATGAAAAAGTTGAAAAGTGCTGCTAGAATCCTATGTTTTGCGTTGTTTTGATACCGCATACCGTTTTCCGTTTAAACTGAATGAAAGTTGGGAAAGTTTTTCGAGAACCGGTTGACTGAATATTTAATTAAGAAGAAAATGAGATTCTAGCAGCGGTTTTGATCAAACTGACATGTTTTGCCTTCACTTGGTATATTTATTGAATTTTGGAAACCGCAGGTTTATGTTGTTCTATCTCATTTTATGTTAAGGAATATACGTAATCTATTTATAGTTGTCATGTGATAATGCATCGATGTGGCAGTAATGTACTGCTCGATTTTATTGCATTGACATCTGATCTAAAGGATAATACTAAGTTTTTGATCTGATTCAAAGCAGTTATTCAATCTAACGATTTTGAATATAACAATTAAAAGACGCTATATTGCACACATGCTTCCTTAACACCCCCGCGTGGCTGTTCCATGTATGTGTCATATCCCTGACTAAGATAATGGCTTTTAATTGCGATACACAATATTTCATACAATTAGCAATCAGTATGAAAATGTAAATATAAGCTTACGCGCGGTATTCAATTTGACTGCACCTCTTGGTGTGTCAGGACCGACGACATCCAAAAACAAGCATTCTGTGCTTAAATTAAATACCTTCCCAACGTAAAGGACATTATTACATAGAAACCTTTTTACTTTAAACTACAGCGTCACATCCGTCATTACTCCATCCTTCGGGTCAAGCCGTCTTTGGTAATTACACAATTATAACCTCAACAATTTTATACCATCATTGTTATCCTTTAACTTCTTAGCAAAACCTCGATAAAATTCAGTTAAATGATAGTGTACTTCTTTGCTGTCAGACGTCTGTATCTTGGCACCTCCATTTAAGCATGTCTCCAAGAAATCGAAGTCAACTAAGGCTTATTTACTCAAATTTCCTAGAAGGCTTCAGCATTCATTACTTATTTCAATTTGCACAGTCAAGTATTTTATAAGCAATTTAAGACTCTTGATCATGACATCAATAAGGTCTGATTTTGCCTTTACCATATTTTACATATCCCATTGTAATGTACATACTTGGTATAAAGTTTAATCCTTATTACTATTTTGATAGTTGAAGTCGTATTCTAGTTGAACAATTCTAATTTTGTTCTATTAATTCAATTCTGTGTTATTATCTTCATGGTGTCTTGTTTGTCAATTGTTGCCCTTAACATACATACATATATATATATATATATATATATATATATATATATATATATATATATATATATATATATATATATATATATATATATATATATATATATATATATATATATATATATATATATATATATATGTTTTTATTTTATCACCCCCTCCCCCCAAAAAAAACTTCCCTCGGAAAACGGGACAGAGTGTAAGTGGGACTACTTCCCATAGACCTATTTGCGCAATGCTGTCCAACCCACCTTTATATCCGGACATCTTAAATCTAATGAACATTATTCTTAAAGAGAAAAGTTTATTTACAACAGAAGATCCTGTAAATCTAATAGGCAATACAAATGCATACTAGGTGTCGATTTGAAAAATGCCGGTTTGTCGAAGAAGCGATTTCATCATGTGCCTCAATATCGTGACATGAAACATGTTTACGCCAGTATTAATGTATAGATTAAATGTCCGTTCATTTCGCGCTAATGAATTTTGATTGTAATTTATACATTTAGGCCCAATGGCATTAAAAAACCCAAAAAGTCTTCCTCATAATGGACGTCTGTCACCTGTTTCTGATATATATATTTTAAAGGGCATTTGATATATCAGCATGTATAATTCAAATATCAAACAAATATTGACTGCAAATATAATTATATAAAACCCATGATGAGAGACGAAGTATTTGACGGAAGCAAAAAAGTAGATGACAGATGTTTTATTGCATTGGGCTCACATAATGTTGTTCGAAAACAGTCAATTATAAGTTATTTTTGATGACGATAATACTTTACAAGATTCTTCAAATAATTTAAAAATCATCAAAAATAGTTTAAAAAAGGCTCTCTTGAGAAATTGTATCAGAACAGTTTCTTAAATTAGCCCAACAAAAACAATAGCTATGTATTTTAACGCTAAAAAGTTCACGAATACCCTACTCCAAGTTTTCAAAATTGCCCAATGAATTTGTGTCAAGCCACAAGCACCAAGAAATAACTTTTCTAGAGAATTAAGGTGGTATCGGGCATTTGACCAAAATTAACTTTTAAGATATTGGGAGATGTTAAAATTGTAAACCCCCCAGCGGGATTCGACCTCAGGAACACAGATTCGTAGTAAAGCCCCTAACCAACTGCGCTACTCTGTTAGCCAGGTGACAATATCGATATTAAAGTGGCAAAAACACGTAAGTTAAATCTAATGACAAAACTCAATAGAAATTAACCCGCAAGTCATTGTTTTAATGGCCCCATCCTTTACTCAGGCCACATTTATCTGCTGCTAAAATAGTAACCGATTTACAGATAGTATTCTCTATAGACTCTTTATTTTGAAACAGGGTGAAGTACATTTACTCCAAGACGTAAAATATCTAGACTAGAAACAATGTTTACTGCTAATAAAGATATCAAACTCATTTATGTTCATTTATTCCCTGACGAACGTTGTAATATGACTAACTATATCGTTAGAAATCATCAAGATTTAAGATGTTCACTACAAGACTATACAAATCATCTTTGGTTCCAACTGTTATACGCAAAGAGAATTTTCTACCGCTGGATATTAGAAAGCCTAATTCACTCTATACCTTTAGTCATGTTATCATCTCTGACGATAATGTTTTAAACGCAAAAATTATCCACCACCATATTTTTTCTTTACGAAACAGGATTCAAAATATATTCACACTAAACTTTGAAATAATTGCATACTTAAGTGTGACATTCAAATTTTGGTTCCCTGACCCCGGAAGTATCTAACTTCTTAAGTATAAAACTAAGTTCCTTTTTTTTTTTTTAAAGAGTAGTAGGTCTACATGTAAAATGTTTTATCAAGGTTATCTTCGGCAACTATTTATAGTCCTTTTTGTATTCAAGAATAGAATTAAAAAAATAGTGACTTCTGGGTTCAAACCCATTTATTCTTATATTCCAAAATGAGTGAAAGATGATATTACACAGTATAAATAATCAAAAAAGAAAAAGAAAATGAACAGTTCCAAAGTTTCTATTCACTAGCGCTTTCTGGATTTACATCCATCTTCAGGTAAATGTACATGAGTTATTAACTTATGTACATTCACCTGAAGAAGGATGTAAATCCAGAAAGCGCTAGTGAATAGAAACTTTGGAACTGTTCATTTTCTTTTTCTTTTTTGATTATATATATATATATATATATATATATATATATATATATATATATATATATATATATATATATATATATATATATTATAATTATTTTTTAAGGCTAAACATTTCACGTTATTAATAAATAAATATGACGTCAATGACTGTATCAAATGTACTGTTCTATATAGCTATCAAATTTATTTCGGTCAAAATATAATAGTTTAAGGTGATTCTAATGATACCCTCTTTTTTATTATTTTAGCTTTGGTAAATCACCAAAAAAAAAAAGCAACAACAACAAACAAAACAACAAATTATTCCACGATATAACTATTTAAAAAGGTCGTCAATCGCTTTTTAAGTATCATAGGGAGAAACATATAAGCCGCTTTTGAAAAATGTTTTTAAGTTCTTTATAATATAAATCTCCCAAACACTAGTAAAACCGATTTCTATGAGCAGCAGGGCCTGGAGTTTGTTTTTTGAATTATTAAAAGTAAACTTTTCTACAGTGGGCAATTGCTCTTGGAAATTAGCATTATTCTCTCAAAGTACATTTTAATGTTTTTTCTATGGACGATAAACTTAGTCATCTTCCATCATACTTTAATAATCGAATCTCTTTAAATCATTTAGGGAGGCTGTATTATGAACAAATTACCCATTTATTATATATAAATTAATCAAAATACGAATTGTAATAAAATCTACATTTTTGTATGAAATATTTTTTAACTGTTCGTGATTTGTTTAAACCATGTTAATCAGTTAGGGTATTAACGAAACTATTTGGTCATTTACATCTTATTGAATACATTCAATTCGGAAGGAATTTCATTTCAGGTGAATTGTTATCTCCTATTAATTGCCTAATTACATTAATATGTCGTATATGGGCCTTAAGAAAAAAATCCTGATCACAAAAATTACAATTAACAAAAACGTTTTCTACAAGTTTGTCACAGAAGTGTAATTTATGATCTTTCATAACATATTTCATTTTTAAATTTCTGTTTTTATATATGTATACAAACTACAGTTAATTTCACGTGGAAAATGTTTTTGCAGATGTTAGGCCGTAAAAATAATTCAAAGTTGATCATTGACTCAAAGAACGATTTAATTAACATTGAAAGATATCAATACGAGACACATATTTCATTTACAGGGTTTCGCATTAGTCTATCAACTAAAAATATGTACGTACCTAAATTTTTAATATTACCTTTTGTTTGAAAAACAGCGGATTTCCTTACAGAAAGCAATCAATAAAATGGAGGTAACAAGGCAATGTAGATGCACTGAAATCATAAATACAGTAATAGATATGTTAAGTTGGCAAACATAAAATAAACATTTCTAGAAAAGGTTTGTTTTAGATTTAGTCAAAAAAAAAAAGATAAATATAAGAAATAAAAATACAAACTTTTCATTTGAAAATTCAACACGATCCTGGAAGTATGTTGTCATTTGTATGGGAAACTACGTACATTCAATAACACCCGCCTTGACTTTGATCTATTTTGAAACGACAATTTATAGTTCCAATAATTTAATGAAATTTAAATATATAAATGATATATAATATTAACAAGAGGTCACCAGGTCGTTACATTCACCTGAGTCCATAGCTAGACCTGTCAGGGTGTCTCTTGTTTGTATTTTAAGCTTCATTTTATAGTCTAAACTCGAATCCAATTCTCTTCTGATTGTTATCCCCGCTATTATTAATTGACGTTTACAAACATCAATTCATAAAGGAGAGGGTGGGGGAGGGGAGTCGGGGGAATACTTGAGTGTTTAAAGAGACCTTAAGAAAACCCATGTACACTACGAAGCCATATTTTCACCCTCTCCCCTTAAAAAGAGAAGAAAAAGCCTTTACCCCAGCCGATTGCATTGGCAGTTAAACCACAATTAATTATGGACATAAAAAAATGCGTCTTCACAACTGTAAATGTACCAACGAAAATATAAAGATTTAAACCTTTTTTTATTATGTGTTCATATTAGCTTCATCCAAGGGCCTTAACCCCTCATCCAGGGGTTATAAATTTCACAATTAAGTTAAAAGGTTTCATGAGCATTATAAACATACATTCAGTTTATCTCACTCTGCAATAGAAGTAGTAAACATTTTCTAAGATTAAATACATTTTCAATGTATATGGCCGCCCGCCACATTGAACCCACCCAAGGGCATGGACTCTTGACTCCTAGGCCAAAAATTTAATATTTTGGTGGAAAGTTTTATGACCAATATAACCATGCATTTAGTTTTCATTTCAAATATATAAGGCAGTAGATAAAAGATTTTATTTATTTTATACATTTTCACTATATATAGTTTTATTGGCTCCGTACTATGGTCTGATATGGTCTGTTTTCATTTCTTTGCTATTCGCATTAAAACAGCCGTAAAAAAGACATACAAGGAAAACCTGACCGAGGAATAAAAACTTAATTTCATAGTTCATACTACTTTTTATAGTAAATATTTCATAACTTTAAGTTAACTTTGTTCCAGTATACTTCCTGACAACTGTATACCGAAAAAGGGGCTGGCCCTTATAATTAGGGAGTAAGAGGCGTCCAAAGTTTCTTGTCAATAACTTAAAAAGGAATAAACATTTCTAATGCATTATTGAAGCAAAGTTGTAAAGAAAATAATTTTGAATCCTTCTATAGTATTCAATTTAATGTTTTCGTAATTTATAGTCAGTATTTGCAGAAACAATTGTTGTCAGTTCGGTCCATTATGTGTGGGGGTGCGCACGTTTATGAGGTTATGAAAGGGCTTCTTGTAATGCACTAAGTGATACATGTAGCGCGCAAAAATAATTCCACATAAAATTCCTAAATGTTTTTATACATATGTACATTTTCATTTCATATAGATAAACCTCTTTGACCTTATTTTTGTTGTTTGTTTCATAACTGTGCCCCTGTCTATATTTAGATGCATTGCGAGACTCAGGTAACCGATCGATAGGAGAGTCGCTAGCTGTATTCAGGCCGTCGCCTAGACGACAGTGCATATGCTTGTAGAGCTGGACGTACACGATTAACGCCCCACTGTGTTACTGTAACAGAGACATTTTTAATTGTTTCAGTACTGGGAGATGTGTTAATAAAATGGTTCCAATGCATGGTAATTAAACTCAATTTTTCTACAATACGTATACACGGCCGTCATATAAAGCACAATGTGTATTACTGACATGACAAATGTACGCTGGAAATTTAAACGAACGCGGGATTGCTCCCGATAGAACAATTCTTTTAAAGCAAAAAAAAAATACTGATTTGCGATTGATATAATATAATTATCATCGTGGAGATGATTTTAAAAAGTGAACTTAATATTCGTGTACGATAATATTTGAATCCAAAGCCGCTAGTTTTAAGTTACGGTTATTAGGGATATTAATTATGACTTGCCCCGCGTTTCAGGTTTATAACTTGCAAAACATCAACAAACGAAAATATCAAACAACCTTCAGCAGCAACTTATAAATTATTTATTCCATACACAATTCTAAAGAGGTAATTAAATAAATTTTATAAATGCTTTATACTTGTTTTCGCTATCTTCCATGGAAAAAAGTGGCATGGAAAAAATGTTGTTCAATGTCCATCAAATACGCTGTAGCCTTAGCAATCGAAAATAATTAACAAACTGTATATTGATAGATTGACATATCAACAAACATTCAGACCCGCAATGTGTTTTCTTACAAGTTCTATCTTTACCGTTTTCCGTCTGGGTTATTTTGAATCACGTGTTTACGTTATGTGTAGCCATATATATGAACACTTTAAGTGTTTAATTTTTAAAAGAAATTGTGTACATGCAGAGCAATGCAATGCTAGGACATTAAAATTCCAACAATATATATGGTGAGGCCGGTCAGACTGATACTGGTTCTGCTTGTTCTACAAATAGCGAATGTAAGACGAAGTATTTGGGTGTTATATTTTAAACAAATATAAGTATTGCTTTCTTAAAAGCTTGCATTACTCAACAAAGTATTTTATTGGAATCATTCTTAGTTACCTTAGCTGCATATATGTACCGCTCGGTCTGTATCCCGGAAAAATTGACTACCATCCGAAATTTTTCATTCAAGGTCTACAGACTTGCAGCTAGCATTACCTTTAAAAATACATTTTAGAATTTGCCGCTGTTTATAAATTCATTAAAAAGACGCGCAGAATCAAGTGGTAATATGTCGTTTGATATGGGATTTATGACGTCTATTTTTATTCTTTTCATTAAAATTATATCATTATTTCAAGCTTGTGGGTGGAATGAAATCAGTTTCACATGTTATATGACATAAAGATGTCCTCTCCCCACTTTTTATTGAAGCAACTTTTTTTTTTTATAAAATTTACATAAAAAAAATTAAATTAACATGGAGTTGCCCCCCCCCCCCATTTTGTAAGCATGTAAAAAATGGTATGAAAATCATGAAATTATTAGTGAAATTTTGAAAATTTTGGAAAATTCAATTTTTTTTTCCTTTTTTGCTTGTCAAGATTTGTTGGATGAGTTTGCCCCCCCCCTACTTTCAAAAACGATGCTATGTGCTTGGAAATTACTCATTTCTTTATTTCCCCTCATTAATAAACAAAACAAACTAACAAACATAACCGATCCAGATGAATATAATTACATGTATCAAAAATAAACTTAAAAAACAAACTACACATTCATCTTTACCCACAATATTGCCTTTTCGATTTTTGTCATCGTTGTAGACCCGTGTAACAATCTGTTAAGTAGGTGCTTGCACGAAAAAGAACCCCTTGCTGATCTACATTTTCATTAACGCATACAAAGAAAAAATATATTTTGATTTATTTTTGAATTTCTTTTGATGTAAAAAAAAAAAGAGAAGAAATTGGTTCACAGTCTCTCTTTATGCCAGTTTGTTAGCGGTTAATCCAAGTTCATTTTGAATATCCTTTTGTAATCTAAAAAATGCGATGTAAATTTTGTTCATGCAATATTTCGGATAAAGCAATGAAGAGTTGTTTCTTGAAATTTTATTAGACCATAAAATTGTAAAATGCTAACATTGAAAATTGTGCCCGATTTCTTTCTTTTTTTAAAGGTAAAACTTTATTGATTTAAAAAATGATTCTTTGAGACAAACAAATTGACATAATCAATAAGAGTTTGACAATCTCTAACTGCAGGTCTGTAGCTTTTAGTCAGAAAAAGAATCGGATGGACGACCTAGGACACAGATCGTCCATCCGAATTTCTTGAAAATTGCCATTATTTTCGTACGCGGGCGCAATACTCACCGAGACTAAATGGTTCGTATCTTAAGTTTTAACTGCTTTGAAAGGTAATATTGGTTTTCTGATATTTATGAACATGAATAATCAAATAAAAATGGTTAAAGTTACAGTAAAATTACCGGCATCGGTCTTCTCCGTGCGCGGATCTAGAAGGGGAAGGGTTCCAGACCCCCCCCCCCCCCCAGCGAAATTTCTTTCAATTACGTGTACATTATAAACTTACCAAATATGCCTCGGACATCCCTTGGCAAACTCAAATAACCGTCTGACTTTTTAACCCCCACCCCGGAAAAATTTTCTGATCCGCGCATGTTCCTCCTCCTCGAAATACAAAATTATTCTTCAAAACCCCTGGTAAAATTTCCAGGATCTCCGCATATATACTAATAGATTCATTGGCGCTTGCGTTCGATCAAAATGCGTGTAAAACGTTTGCCAATGGTCTTTTTACCTTCGTACCGGGCCTAACCACAGTCCCACTCTGTGAATAAAATGCGGCGAATCAAACTAGAGACAACGTGTTAAGATCTGTATTTGCTTATAAACATGTAGTATCATCGTGCAAAATGCACTGTTCAATTATAATTTTTTTTACTTTACTTGTAAAATTCAACATCCGGTTGTCCTGTGAAGCTTTAACCCCATACAATCAGCGCTGTGGTGATTCAATTTGTATGGGGTGGGTGTTGTTTTAATTCAACACATGAGGCATTTCTCAGCTTAAAAAAACTGTTTGTTGAGCAAACAATCGAAAAGTGTTAAAAATGGAACTAAAAGTATACTGGATAGTGTTATTCTAGTTGTTCTTATCACCGTAAAAAAGACATACAAGGAAAACCTGACCGAGGAATAAAAACTTAATTTCATAGTTCATACTACTTTTTATAGTTACTATTTCATAACTTTAAGTTAACTTTGTTCCAGTATACTTCCTGACAACTGTTAACAAATTAAACAGCATACTTAATTAAAGTTCATACATCTCCTAAATTTTGAATCTGCTTACATGGCATAGGTATTGGAACTGAGGCGCTTGGGAGGGGGGGGGGGCTGAGCTCCCGCAATTTTTTCTTTTTGAATTAACCATAAGAGACATAGCATCGGAGAGGGGCCGGTCCCAACCCCACAGCAAACATAATTGTTCCTTAATTTATTTGGTAGGTAAGAGTGTTTTAAGTTTTAGGTATACTTGCCCCCCCCCCTCCCCCACCCACCTCCACGGATTAGTATTTGGATTGACATGATTTTGGGAATTAGCATTTTTTGGCTTCTGATAATCAGTCTAGCCCTCCTCCCCTTTTCTTTCAACTTGCTTCAGCCACTGAGTCATGCACTTCGCTTTCCGATCAGATTTTTACGACATTACACTTACATATATGATGTCATCAGTATGCGAATCTACGTTATACAATTTTCAGCGAGAAAAAAATTTCTGTGATCTTTTTCAGTCGCTTTTGATAAAGATTTGATTTTAATTTTTTTTTTTAAAAACCCAAAAAACTAATATACCCAGACATAAATTTACATAGAATTTGTTCCATATAAATAAAAATATTATAATAAATGTATTTTTAATATTTCACACTGGCTTTTTGCATTATTCAGTAATATAGTTTAAATCAAAATATTCCCACGCGCATTAATAGCACCTGTCATTTTAACTAATATGTTCTGCAAAAATAGAAAATTCCTCATAATTTTAGTTATAAAGTGAAGCATTCAAATGTCAATGTTACGTGATTTTCAAATGTAATATTTGGTGTTATCTATTTCTTTCACTCTCCCCCTCTCTCTTTCTTTTAAATTATCCTCTAAAATTCTTCAAGTCATTTCAATTAAGAAATGAACAGCAATATAAAAAAATTATTGTGAATATCACAATAATTTTTTTATATTGCTGTTTATTATTTTTAACTTGCATTGGTTGTCGAAATGCATACAATCAGCGCTGTGGTGATTCAATTTGAATGGGGTGGGTGTTGTTTAAATTCAACACATGAGACATTTCACAGCTAAAAGGAACTGTTTGTTGAGCAACAGGAACTCATTGTTTCGCAGAAAAAAATTGAGCATCACACGAAAGCAATTCCTGACTACAAAAGACTACAATCCACAATAAATTTCACTCAATTAAAGAATAGTAAGAAAATATCAAAATTTACTTTGCTCGTGGGCAATTTGTAATAATTCAAATTACAAGGACACATTTTTTATAGTACACCCATCTTGAACAAAAAAAAAAGATTTGCAGATCACTGTCAAATAGTATGAAAGGTTCAAACACACGAAGTCTTGTGTGTTACCAACCGTGCCAATTATCTTACAAAATAGAGAGAGAGAGAGATGAAAGGTAACTTATTTTCGTTGTTCATTAATTGTTTTTTGAAATTCTGAATTAATTCTATATTTGCAATTCATGATCTTGAACAGTTGCAACATGTGCATCGATTGTACAAAGTACATAAAGCATATTGGCGGTGGAAAGGGTAAAAAAGACCTGAATGCAAAACGAACAACTTACTTAAAAACATGCAAAAATACGAAACAGACCAGCTTAAAACGTAATTAACAACCTCTTTTGCAAAATCAATAGACACTGATGTAAAACAATAACCGATGAAAAACTCCCAGTCATGTACGGATATCACACAGGTAATTGACCAGTCAAAATGAACTTAATTGTAGTTTCATATATACTTCAGAGTTATTTTTTTTCTTAATTGCATTTTCATATTGTTCTTTACTCAGTTTTAACGAGGCTGGGTCTAATATGTTCTGTCCTAGATTTTTTAACAACAATTTTTACATGAATTTCCACTGATACAATTATTATTTCAAGATAAAATAATAAGCCGTTTACCACACTGTTTGTTTAAGGGATCTTGTCAAAGTTTGTTAATTTTTAACATAGGACCCTATGGGATTTTGCTTGAAATGTATCAATTTTGCACATTTTTTTTAAAACATTTTTTGTTTTTGTATGCCCAATTTCCTTGATTTGTCAGGTAATGGCTATTTTTTATTTACAAAGGCGGAAATGGTGATATTTATAGTATTATTAAAACATTCAGACATATAAAAGTAATAAACAAATATTTAACATCACATATTGAAGGTCAATATATAAATTACATAGCTAATGATTTGAAATATATGAATTAAGCTATATTTAGGCGGGTTAAGAAAACGTGACAGAGGGCTAGGCTTGATCAACCATCTTCACGTTTTCGACCCGAGCCCAAATATAGCTTATACTTCGAGACATTTATGTTTATTCCACAATATAACATCAATTTTTCGCATCAAACGAGCTATGTTCAACAATTTTCGCTGAATATCTGCAGTTGAAACTTTAACGCCATAGCGTCAACCAAGCAAAAAGATGCCGTCACAATACAAATTAAACGCTGCGGTAAAGCATGCCTACTCAATCTGTACTCGACCTCGTTAAAATTGTTTTTACCACTGAGAAGGATATTTCATGTATTTTATTAGATGATGATCTTTAATTTTTTCACAGGAAATGCTTCTTTCAGGGCACATGCAGCAGCTTCCTGGGGAGTGTGCAGTCTGTTTACAAACAAACTGAAATCACGTAATTTTGAGGTTAGATCTGTTTGGAGCTAGATATTTTGAGAAAATTAAATTAGCACACTTAATTATTATCATAATTCTACAACAAACTTTTTGTTTTGGATTTCAACGGTGGTTTAATACATATTTTATGAACGAAAAATCTCACTCAGTATCAGTCTGCAGGGCTGATACAGATACTTCGAGGCCTATATAGATACGTATTCGTTTCACACTCTTGACAAACCTTCTCAAATTTTTCCGCTTTTGAATAAGTGCGTAGTTTAACAAACAATTTTTTAAAATAACTTGTATGCATAAAGTTTATTCATTATAGAATGTAGCATTGTACTTTTTATCAATAGTGGGTATTTCAAATTCAATATTCAATGCGATATTGCAATTATACTGTTAAAAAAGGAGGGGGGGGGGAGTGGAACAATTAACACATTTTTTAACATAGATTTTTGTTATTTCTCTTGTTTCTTGAAAAATTATATATGATCAGAATAATCTGTTTTCAAATAAAAACGAAATGCAATTTCATTGACGAAGATAAGTATAATATGTTAATAACTAAACATGGAAAAAACAAACATGATAATAGGAGTTCTTCAAGCAATATCTGTGCTCGGATATCCGAATCTCTTGCTTATATTGATGTCGATGGCTGATGAATGGTAAATTATGTACAGAGGGTTGCTATTATTCTCTATACACTCCATGTACAAACATTTTAAACATACTTTGGATTGATGGCCTTTTCGTACTTGAAAAACAACTTAAAATATACAGTGTACCTTTCCATACCTTTATAAAATATGCAGGCATAATTTGGTAAACTAAGAATAAAATGAATAGTTTGACATGCAATTATAAAATCGAAGGAAAAAAGGACTATAGAATGTTTAAATGGTCAAACGATACCTTTTTTTTTTCGTTTTTCAAATCGTATGAATCGACAGAGTAAATAAGGACTTGCATAGGTCTTTCAAACACTTGTTACTTTTTGAGCTGGAAAAGATAATGCAACACCATTATCACACAAGTCTTTCTTTCCAAATGGATCTTTTGAGTCCTTTTTATATGAACATTATATTATGAATTTTGTGAATGTGTTTTTCTTGTTTTAATGTACGCTGTTTGTTATAAAAATGTTATCAATTGAGTATTTAAAAAAAGATAAATTGACAAATTACATGCTTGACAAAATGACACAATAATAAAAAAAAAAAAATAGAAAAAAAATAAGGAATTTGATTGGATAAATTTATTATATTCATTTCATGTTTGCGTCAAATGATTCGCTTTTTACAAATGCAATGTAGACATATCAAACGTTTCCATTTGAAACACAATGCATCATAATTAAAATTTACCACCTTTTCTTGCTCGTTCCAAGATATGTTGCATACGACTCAGCTATTAATACAGTTAGTGTAAAGTATTGAAGATGCACTGAAAATTACCAAAAAAATAATGATTTTGAATTTTTAATCAATTAGGCCTACCGTATATCAGTGTTTTTTCTCCCATTTCACAAAATTTGTGAAAATGGGAAACAATCTGATACATTTTTTATTTGCGTCAGTTATTTTTTGCAATTTTAACAGTTTCTTATAGAAAATGATACAGGATATAATTTCTGCTTATTCAATTATTTGCGATTGTAAAGAGATCGCAAAAAAACGAAAAATAGATCATCGCGAAAATTACCGGATATACGGTAGTTGATTTCAATTCAATGCATGCCAAACAATTTTTTAGTACTTACTTGATAAACTGCTCAGTTGTTCGATGATGACTCTTTCAAATCGATTTCTAAGAGGAAATAATGAAATACGAAGATATGAGTTTCCAGGAAAATACCAACTCTATGCGACATGATGTTTGTTCAGTATTTATTGCCACACTATTATTTCCGGATCATCAGGATATAATTCATAAAATGGCGTATAATATTCTATTTCGGATGTTTGTGACTCTTAAAATGTTTAGTTACAGGCGGTTGTTGCGAGGTTAGAACTTTAAAAAAAATCCGTTAAATATGTTAGCCTTACTCGGAAAGTTGATATTTTAATATTTTATAATACTTAAAGGTTCTTGCGATATCGATGTTATATTATATTATATTATATATAATGAGATCCTATATGAATTAATTTCTTTATGAGTAAAGAGTACAGAAATCTCGAACATCGGAAGTGCTGGATCTTTTTTTTTTAATTTTCTCATTGATTTTATTAGAAAACATGCAACACTGCCAATGCTGTAACTGATTTACGTATAGGACTATTTTTAAACTTAATAACATTTTCAATACTATTGCATGAGTTATTTAAATAAACCCCTAAAATTCTAATAAATATTTTTAAAAGCAAGATGGGTGATGGGGTTATTCTGATGAAGAATCTTGCGGAGCAGGAAATTGCGAGGAAAAATTTGAACTTGTAGATGACATCTTGTTGTTGAAGTTTTTAAGAATAAGGAAAACGTTTCAACGAAAATGTTACACTGCATCATCAAGGTTCTCTCTTATTAACGTGATCAATGATTTATTTAAGATTAATTCAAATAACAAAAAACAGTTTAATGTATAAACACTGTTGACACTACTGGTAGCTTAGAAAAAAAATGAAGGAAGTGGTAAAGAAAAAGGATGCCTAATAACATGCCTAAAGTATAAATACTTAAAATATATTTTCTTGATTTCGAGTTGTCTCAAAATGACCTGTAAATTTTCTTTTCCCCCAAAAATAAGTTAAGCAACATTCTTATACAACAAGAGTCCCTTGGCGAGGGCCCACTATTTCACAATGTTGTGGCCATCGTTCATCGTTCAATATTCACTCTATGATAAAAAGAACCCCCCACCATTTTGACACTTAAACAGACAACCCAAGAGTCATGAAACTCATATTTTTAGTACACACCTCTTTGTTCATCCTTACAATTACAAGTGTCACTAGGTTTGCCTGCTAGATACCCATAAGTTTGCAATTGATTTTTTCAGGATAAAAATGACATGTTATTATTAACTTAATGACATTTGACCCAAACAACATAAAACAAGATAATTATATAGCGGTAATGGATTTGAGAATTTTGTTGTAAGCCTTCATACTCATCAAAACCATGTACCTACATGTAGATGGTCAACAATAAAGAAGATTTTAAAGTCATTGTAAATTCACTATATGACAAGTTAGCCTCATTCCAATAAGTAAAATAAGATCAGTACTCATTTCCCGGGGGTTACATATTTCCAAAATCTAGAAAAAGGCCTCTTTGTTAATGAATAAATACACTTAAGATGCCTGCTAGATGCACAGTAGTAAATAAGAGCATGCATTGGGGCTGTATGTTTTTTACTTTTTATATAGATGAAAAAATGACAATAACAAACCGTGAACCATCTCAAAAATCTATAAAACGAAATACAAATTCAAAAAAGAGCAACACGGACCCTCAAATAGATAGAGGTAGGATCAGGAGCCTAGCAGGAGTGAGCATCCTATATAGATGTTTCTATTTTATTCAACAATGCAATTGATTTGTAGTCAAGATACTTAATAATAGAAATAAAAATGCTATATAATTATATTGCCACAAATGCCACGCATTTTCCGTTAAGTTTCTGAAAATGGAGCCTTAAACTTTACAATTTTAGTAGAAATCGTGTTGCTTATATCCATTTGCTCAGCTTGTCGGTTGAATTTAAAATAGTAGACAAGAAGATGTTTATAGAAGTAATGCGTATTAGCTAGAATCTCCTGTTATGACCAGGGTCCCTGACTCTTCACATTTGAAAAACAAAACCTTCTTGTTCATCATTACTTGTTCTGCTATCTGGCCGGTTTCAGAGTCCCCCTTCTTCTCTAGATGACATTACTTTGATAATCATAGTAGTTTCAATGAGAAGCTGCTGTAATTACGAAGGACAACAACGGACTAAAACAGGCAGCAATGAGTCACCTGAGTGACTTACGTTACCTTAAAAGTATTCATGCTGGATATTTAAAACAATGATTATATTTGACTGGGCATTTGCCAGCTTAAATTATTGAACAGGAAAGAATAAACTCAACTTTTGTTAAAATCCTTGACATACTTAAAATAACATGAAGAGGATTGAAAAAGTGTGGCACTTTTAAGTCTAAATATAAATTTAGGAAACAAAAAACAATGGGGCTAAACTATTTGAATAGTTTTTTTTGAATTAACAAATAATTATTTATAAATAAAACATAGATACAATTATAAAGACCTTGTTGACCATACAACTTTTTTAAAATCTACACAATTAAAGTGATAAGTTAAAATTAAAATGAAAATAGATTTAAATTGCACAGACACACTATTATTGTCAGAGTAGTTGCCTAAACCTAAATCACACATGTCAATTTGTCATTTTAGCCGTTTTATAATTCATGTGTTAAAATCAATCTTGACCTGAAAACCTATTCATTTTTGCCTGCACAATCATGATGAGAATAAAAAAAATTGTCACATTTTACACTCGCTTGCTTTACAGACTTTGACAATGAAGGTATATGTTTGACCAATACGCCGGTTTCGAGATAGAAACTCTCTTGTTTAGGAGGCACACATAACACACGAGTGGAAGCAGAGGTGGGACACATCATCAACGTAAACAATAGCAACACGCCCAAAAAAAAGATATGTCTTTAAACGTAGATTTAATGTTAAAACCGCAACTTAAAATTGTTTTAATTGGACGAGGAATGACTGTCAGTGACTATAGTGTCCATCAACTTCGGGAATTTGCTAAGAAAGCTCCGGATGACAAACGAATTTCTGCGCCAGAAAAGTCGTATAATTATTGATCGAGAGGTAGTTAAATTTTTGCTTATAAAATCCCCAGAACTCAATAAATGGACTGATTATTTGAGAAACACTCCCGTTTTTGTCAGGCCGATTTATTTGTTTATTCATTATCAAAAGCAAACGCCAGGTATTCTCCTGCACGTCAACATAATTACAATTCCGAACGCGGTTACAGATTGTATCAGTCTTATAAATCACATTCACTCTGTGAAGTGTCATGAGCTATCCCACAACTACTTCTATGTAAACCCACTCTGTATTAGAGAAACCTCACAATCAGATGTTCCATACAGGACCTTGTGCCTGCTATATTGTGTTGATGGTAGTTGTACATCTGCTGTCTGTTATTGCACTGGGTAACTTGTGTTCAATTTTATAATTATGAATAATTCTCCACCCAATTATAATATCCACTGATACTACAGAAGGAAGTAAACTTTGTGTTCAGGATCATGATAACAATTTATTATTGCAACAATTTAATGACTGCTTAGCACTACATACATAGTAGCAAGTAATTATTTAAATGCAAAATCATTAAAAATACCAATGACGGCTACATACATTTGAGGTAATCTAAAAAAAAAAAAAAAAGTTATATTGCACCAGTTTTAAACAGTCAGTAGATACACATGTAAAATTTACTGAAACATTTTTAAAACATTGAATACATATGGCAATTGAAAAGTCAGGATAATGTACTGTAACATAAAATATTTGCATAATTGGGATACATGTATATCAATTTTATAATAATTTAATTGTAATCTTTTTTTTTTAGAGATGATGGTGGATGTAAACATGTTGTAACCCTATTGTTCAGTTTGTCACTGTCGTCAGAGAGGAATATTGACAGGAACACTGAAACATGTACTGACAGGAAACGCATTTAGGATGTACCTCGTAAAGAATCAAAACCTAAACTGCTGGATGAACTGAGCAAACCCGTCTTCTTTCATTTGAGCACTGTTTTGACCCTATCATTGTTAATCCAAATAATCCTGATATTGATGAAATGCTTTTAGATTTAGTGACACTCAAATTATTGAAGTTCTTGACATGAACATTGATAATAATAATGATCAAAATGTACCCAAAACTCTTCCACAAGATATTGCAAATATTGATCCAAATGGAAATATATCAATTTTTGACTACCTATCAACATGCTTTAATGAATCATATTGTACTGAAATCAACAGGCTTACTGACCAACAATCCGAGTCAGTCCATTGGTATGAATACAGATGTGGCAGAATTACATCTTCTGTCATACACAATGTTTGTAACTATAAAGTAAATGACCCAAACAACTATATTGTAAAGCAAATATTGAGTAATGACTGTACATCATTTTCAACACCTGCCACTATCTTTGGTAAGGAAAGAGAAGTTTTGGCAAGAAATGTATACGAAACAAGTATGTATCAGAACACAAAGGTAAAGTAAAAACCATAGGTCTTATTGTTAATGCTAATGTACCATTCCTATGTGCTTCACCTGATGAAATTTTGCAGTGTAAGTGTTGTGGAACAGGAGTATATGAGATAAAATGTCCCTACAAATTTAGAAATTACACTTTAGATCAGATTTTCAAGGACAATTATCATATTCAAACTGATGAGAATGGATGTATAAAATTGAAAGAGAACTCTAATTGGTACACACAAATACAAACACATATGGCTGGGGCAAATGTACAGTGGTGTGATTTTGTATTCTATTTGAAAGGTGGTGTCAGAATTGGAAATCATCAAATTTACAGTGAAGGAATTTTTTTATCCATTACTTTGGAATTCATTGTTTAAAAAATCAAAAATATTGTTTGAGAATTTTGTAAAACCTAAATTGCAAAAATGTAATTATTCTGTATTGTTATGTAAGGATTAATGTGTAAAGTCTCTTTTAGAGAGAAATAAGACTAATGTTGCAAATATTTTATGAACAATTATAAACTAGCAAAACTAAATTAATTAAGTACTTTGATTAAGTACTTCAAAATGCTAATACTATGTTTTGATTAATTACCTAGTTGAAAAATATTTACTGCATGACAAAATATATGTGAATGTTAAACATTCCAGGAAAAATTGAAATCAAAGTGCGCAAATATTGGTGCAGGCTTTTTCAATTAACAAGTCACTATTTAACTCTAAATAAGTGATTCTTGACAAACAACAACATAAGGACTTCTACTTTTTCACTAGAGTTGGCATTAGATTACAAAGAAATGCTGAAACTTTAATCGTTTGATTAATAACTGGTTTAAAAGACCATGGAATTATATTTCCTATAAGTCTGAATAACTTAAGTCCCTGTATAGCCCTCTCTACATGAATTCTGAGTTTGGCTATCTTACCGGTCTGCTTTATTTCTTTAACATTAAGGCGTTTCTTTTTCCCCCATGGACACTTTCTGGCAAAAGGAGGAATATTTTGGGTGGCTTTCTTATCAGTGAGCAGATCTCTTATTATAAAACCTCGGTCAGCCATTATGTCATCACCCTCTTCCACAAAATTTATAAACCCCGAATCTTCTGTAATAAATCTATCAGACACATTGCCACCATAAAGTTTTGAAACAAAAGTAAAATTCCCTGCTGGTGAAATAGCTAGCAAACATTTAGCTGTGTTTTTATACTTATATGTACTATATGTAGGACAATGGCATATACTTTTTTACTTTTTTCCGAGATGGCCATCTCAAACAATCTCAAACAATTTCCAAATGCATTTGACATTAAAGTTATCTAAGTCATAAAAATCTGGGAAACCCTACTTTTAGATACTCCAAACAGATCAGCAATACAAAACTCAAATAAACCTAAACATTAGCGAACAAGTGAAAGAATTAGTTCCTAATAAAAAGATATGTTCTTGATGGACCAGGTTTTCCATGTCTGTTCCTCTGTTAATTTTTCTCCTGAGCACTGGATGGACCTGACCAGTTTTTTACTGCTAAACACTTGACAGCTAAAATATTGATAATACCAAATAGCATAGCAAGTGATGGTAATCTTGTGTACAACTTAACATTCCCATCATTGGTAAAAGTCTCAATAGAACATTCTCTTAAAAGAGTGGTCTTGTCATCACGTTTTGCTTGAAGTTGGTGGATTTGATCAGACATTATGTTGATATTATTCATGGTCATGTCCGTTTGCACTGCTGTATCCTGGACGTTCACATCAGTAGAACCTGGTGATGTACCAGCAACATAAAAATGATCGAGGAAGGGAAGATTTGTAACACATTCCACTTTCTTCACATAATTTCCACTTGCTTTACACCTGAAAAAAAAATTATAATGAGATTAAATACGGCAGGTTAAAATTAATGAATGGTAACACTATTTCTAATTCTTAAAAACTCGAAGCTTAAACATAGAGTTGAATATATCAAAAGTCAGATATAAAAATATGAAGTTATTCCTACTCAATTTTATTGCAATTTAAAAGATTAAACAACAGTTGAGATATGTATGATAACAGACTAGAAAGCAGGTTTTTGATTGATAAGCAACAATTACCCGCAGATCTATCATGACTGGTGTTGATTTCATATTCCTCAGCAACAATGGGGATGTTGTCTTCTTCATAATGATGAAGAAGTATGCCACTATTGCTATCTGTTGAAGTTTCCGCCTCATCACTGATATCATCTGGAATCTAGATAGAGTTGCTGGTTTTCCTGTTAAATCAATTTCATTTTAAAAAAGGGCTAGCTAGGATTTTTTACAATCAAGAGTTAAATAATAGTGTTAAACGATTTTCACATTAACAAGCAGAGTATATCCTAAACATTTGACGTGAAAACAGCTGAATTTAAACTCCTGATACTCATCACATTCTATAGATAAACACTGAGCTTGCAAGAAATCATAAACTTTTATGGATAAAAATAAAGAACTGTCGTCTGCTCATTAAGTTTGCCAATACTCAACAGTCGATATTATATTATTATGAGTTATTCATTAACAAATATACCTAATAAAAGACGATTTCTTGAAATTGTTGTATGGAAAAAATGTCGAAGTATTTGAGCCGGGCTCAAAATGGCAAGAACATATTCTTGTATATTTGTTTGGTACCCAAGACTTCTCCCGTCTGATGAGCCTTATCCACTGGTTTCTTCTCCTTTGGTCAGACTTTTTTGGGCAAAGAATAAAAAGTAACATGTTTCTCTTAATACATTTACCTCTGCGCGCGAAGAGCTACACCAAGGGAGGTTATCTCGAAACAGACGTATTAATACTCGACAACTGAACACATTTTTATCTATCTATAGATAAATTTTTGACATTGCTTTTTTTAACAATTAGGTTTGTTCTATGATGAAGACTTTAAATGCTGACAAAACCATATATAGGTTTAAAAACTTTGAATATTGTGCTAGGATTTATCTTATTACAAAGACGCGGGTATGATAAGGCAACTCACAGCGATCAAATTCCTCTGATCAATATGACGTCACAATAAGCAGCATGATGTCATATTTTATAATTATCATTGATGACGTCACAAGCATGTTTAATAGAGAAGATCATGTCGGGAGACAAATCATCGGAATGCAGTGTAAACAATGCCGAAATAAGACTTATTTAATACAAATACCTATATTAAGTTGAGTGTCTGTTAGAATATATTCAGGATAATACAGGGATGGATATTTTGTTTAATCAGCGAGTGTTATAAGGTAAGCGGATCGACATTTATATGGCTTGACCAGCCTTTCCTCTGTCAGTGTGTACAAAAAATGGAAAAAGTGTAACACTACCCCGGATATTAGCAAAGATGATTTTGGTAAATATCAACGGTATATGACCTAAACTACCTGAAAAGTGCTGCTAGAATCCTGTGCTTTGTTGTTTTAAATGAAAATTACGTAGTATTTTCAATGAAATTTTAGAAGTTGAGAGGGTTTTTGATAAATATTTACAATATTTATTTTATGCAATGTACAATAGGATTCTAGCAGTAATACTAATAAACATGAACTAAGTGCCGATCGAATTATTGTAGCAAACATACAAATGAACTTCGGGGTAGTGTTACACTTTTTGATTTTTTGTTAAGGTAAAAAAAGTGATCTATTTTTAACTGTCACGTGATACCATGGCAGGGCAGCTTCAAAGATCGAGTCGATTCAGAAGTAGAAAAATAATATCTTGGTGAACACATTCACTTGGTATTAATATTCCACGCTGTTTTCATAAAAATAAACATTTTTTAAATTGATCATAATTTTGACGGTCATTAAACTCGGAGTTGCCTTAACCTACCCGCGGAGTTTACAATACTTCCCAAATACGTACAATTCCGAATAAATTCTGAGTATTCAGTGCAAAATTTTGTCTATGACAATGAAAAGAAAATGGAAAATAAAAACTTCAATTATTTTCATTGCTGAGCATACACAGTCATTAGATAAGCATCAACAAAATGGAATAATGATATTGATTTAAGATTAAAATATATATTACATATTTTAGAAATATTCATACACTTTAAAATTTATAGACGTTACATATAAGTTGCTGATAAATTCCATTTCCAGAAATCTTTTTTTTTTCATTCCAATATGATTTATTAGGACAACCACACGCCCACTGTACCGATTGCTGATAGTATCATATCAAAAATATATCTCCAGAAGCCTTAAACAGAAAATGTATATCACAAACAATTTGGCATTATCCACCATCGTTCAAGAGCTTTTCATCTATGATAAGCTCGTTCCCTCAATTTTGCAGACAAATAAAAAAAATGTCTTATAATTAATAAATATTTTGCCGAAAGCGTATAGCGCATATGTGCTCAAGTACTTTTTTCACAACTTTTTTATCATAAAAATTATAAACATCATAGTACACAATGGTTCTTTGACAAGATATCGCTTGATGATTCAAAGTTAAAAAAGTTATTAAAAAACAGCCTTATTTCTGCTTCAAATGAAAAAAAACCAAGTAAATATATTTTTTGTAGATTTGGAGGTAATTGGGCTTAAAAACCTTATGCATACGTATTTTCAGTATGATTTTAACTATTCTTTAACTCATTTTAGGCACTATTTTGAACTTTTTTAAATGAACAGTATTCATAATTTCCACTGCTTTCTTATTTCTCTTTACAAAGGGCAATTATACATTATAACTTTGATTTTTAGTAACTTATAGTTGATTAAACTTGGTCAAAAAGTAACTGGTATTAAATCGCTTTCCGGTTTGCTCAGGAACTAAAAAAACAATAAAACATTGTACAAAATAAGAAATTACATTAAAATAAAATTTAAATAAAATGATGTTTTTTTTCCATTCTATAGTTTCATTCAATGAAAGACTTGGATGGTCAACAACCCATCAGATCTAATTCAATTTTTCAAAGCATTTCTTAAGTTAATAATTATTTATAAATAACGTGGTGATAACGATCTGTGTTCAAAATCGAAAGGAAAAATACAAAACAGGAGCTAAGCAAACAAGAGCTTCTAAAGTATTAAAGGTAGGGTCAGGTGCCATAGAGGAGCATCCTCTGATGAGCAGTCACACCCGTGGTGTGTTCTTTGTCGTAATCGAGAAAACGAAAAAATCTGTAGACAATTAGGTGATAAATTATGATTTAACAATAAGTATAAAAACGTCAGCTAGCATGCAACCCAGTGGAATATTGTATTTGCTGACAAGTTTGTTGTATTGACCATAGAACGTACGAAAAGATGACTTCCATCGATACTGTTAATAGTCCAGGGCTGCATTTTACAAAAGAACTTATGACAAAGTCGTAAATATTTACAGCCTCGTAAAATAATCTTTAAAGAACAAAATTGACATAAAATCATTTGTTTACAAATATTTCAATTCCGATAATTATATTTTCCAGCCATAAGATAAATAAATGATTAGTTGGCGATTAATTAGCATTCATTAATTTAGTCTTAAGTCGTAAGTTCTTTTGTAAAACGCAGCCCTGATTCATCAACTTGTTTGTTATTAACTTGCCTCGCCTTAGAAACTGTAAATACGTAGAGCATGCCATTGCGTTTTGCATTTACTGAGAGACAAAAATACCTTATGCAGGTAAAGAAAGTTTATAACTACTTAAGTAAAGAAAGTTGACTTTTTAAAAATTGATGTCATCACTTTTATTACAAGGTTTGTTGTTTGGTTACCATCAATGTCCCCTTCCAATAAAACATCCAAATATGAACCAGATGAAGCAGACTTTGTGGTATCTTTTATTTCAAGTTCACTGGAATATATCGAGTCGACGTAAGTATTGAAATTATAGTTTGATAATTGATAATACGTCGTTGATCTACCTGAATGTTGAGTTGAAGGCCACAGCAAGTGTTTTATTTTTTTTTCACGTACAAGCTTTTGAACAAGTTCTGCTGCATATGTTTATAAAAATGGGCCTGTTAACAATGGGGCGCAATTAGTACCCCTGAAAATTTCAACAGATTGTGGGAAGACCTGATTTCCAAAACTAAATAAATGTTGAACATAAGAAATTCAAACATCTTTTTAATATCCACTTTAGAGTATTTGTGTGCGCAATCCGAATGGCTTTTAACAAAAAGAGTCTTGTACATGACCGATGACAAGGTATGTTAATTTACTTGACCCATTTTTTATTTGGAAAAAACAGCTATTGATGATGTCAACGAGCCTTGACTTTAATTAATCGAAGTCTTGATGCTGTTGATTTTGGTAAAAGTTTGGTATTTCAATTTATCTTAACGTTCCTTGAATTATGGTCTCCACATCTGATAATCCAAATAAATAAAGAGAAATGCCAATATCTTTGTTTTAAACTTTTATATTTTTTTCTTCATAACATTATACAAGTAGCTCTTATAAAATGGACAAGATAGTCCATCCCTCTTTAGAAATACATAAAAAAAAATTCAATGATTTTCATTTTGACAAAACAACGGATATCGGGGTTTTGTCCCGAATATGTAATTGTCCTTCGAACTCCATAGAAACATTTAATTTTTCTAGACTGTAATATTTATTGCACACCTTTTTTGAGTCCATATCATCAAAAGGATAGGAATTTCTTCTTTGTCCGTAGTTTTGCTGTAAAACATTGTAGATATTACTGTAAGCACCGTCCATACTACTGCTACTAGAAACCAAACCATTACTTGCACTCCTTTTACTTTTTTTTTCAAGCTCTACCTCCTCAGAAGTGTTTTGATTTCGGCCCTACAACATTTTACAAACATTTTACACATTTAGTAAATATTCTTTTTCCTTGTGAAACAAAACAAATTTATCACAATTTTTATGTTTTACTAGACTTTGACCCGTAGGAGCACGGGGTGACATTGCATATGATATTGGACACTTACGAAATATATACATCGACACACCATGTTGACATTTACATAACCAAGCTTTAAGCCTTTAATTATAATGCTATTAATTTCATTTAACTCTCCTTAGTTAGAATCACCTAACTGTGTCTCGGGACATGCCTTCACCACAGTTAAAATGCCTCCCATATACCCGTAATGAAGCCAAAAAACCCCGATTTTTGAGAAAATTAATGAAGTTGCATTGAAAATAACAGGCAAATTATTTGTAACAAACCATTTTAGGGCTGTAATTTTTTTTCACCGGACCCTATTTTTACCAACGATTTTTAATCGCTTCGAATTTACACATCATATGGACATTCGGACCTCTCGGGATTTTTCATATTTAAAAATGCACTGAGATAGAGTTATCTCCCGTATTTTCTTTTATGAAAAGAATAAATGACAAATTGTCAATGAAAATTTACACGTTCATGGATTGGTTATATCGTTTCTGAGTTTATCCATGCAAATGTGATATTTGGGTATCATAGACAAAAGAGCCTCGCTTGATTTAGCGTGAAGGTAATGCGCATGCGCAAAATTATAAAATCCAAAAAATCCAGATGATTTCCAAATTTTTTAAAATGAATATTCGTTGATTATTAATTAGCGAAGCTTGATTGAGAAAAAATAAAAACAAATTGGTAATCTTCAAGTACCAATAATGTTTAAAATATATAAAACAAAAGAGAGTACTCTTCCGATTTCTCGGTATTAAAGCCCAAAAATCGAGTCTATGATTTTAATATAGTAGTATAAAGGTAAGTAAGAGATGAATTGCTTACATTAACGGTATAAATAGAAACAGGAATAACATTCAGTTTTTTAGACGCATGAAAACCTGGTGTTATAGATGTTAACAAAGTACGTTCGCTCGGCTATTTTTATATAGGCTTCTTAAATCATAATTAGCGAGGTTAATGGTATAAGAGGAGCATATGTTGTACCATATAATACATTTGTATTTTGAAAACATTTGGTGTATCGTGTACGAACTAAAACCAAAAATTTGTCCTGAAATATTTCCCTCGCCTTTCTCTAAGCTAAATTTCATTGTAAATGGATATAAACCAAATGATTCTGAGATAACAAGTATTTATTGAATAAGACACCATTAGGGAGACATATTTACATGTAATGTTATCAATGGTATTTCGTAATATTGGATAAAATTGAACTATTGTGTCAAGCTTTAAAGTAAATATGTTCCTAATTTCTTTTTTGTGAAATACCTCGTATCAGAATGATATAAAATAAAAGATTAAAGCAATTGAAAAGTAGTTTTGATATTTCTATTACCTTCTCTTTAATGTTAGAAGATTCACTGATTTCTGCATAAAGTTCTGAGTTACAAGCGTGGCGTGGATGTGGTCTCTTATACTCAGTCTGCAGGTTTATTTTTCTTAAAATGAAGGAAAGAGTCATTCATGAATTTTTAACAACCACTTGTATGATAGCACCAGGCTAGCTTCGTGGCTTTTTAATTCTATAATGCGGTTAGCCATAATTCTTTGCAAATGCGCATTCAAGTAGGACCGCTGACACCTGGTCGTTCCTGGGTTGGCTGCCGTGTGACAAGACAATACTTTGACGACAGTTCATATTTGCTCTACAGAGCGTCAAGGTTGGCCAGAGGTAACCTGTTAAACTTACTTTTTTTATTCGATTAAAAGTGCTGATATATTTAAATGACTTGGACGAAAATGATTTATTGGAACTGATTGACCGGAAGTGTGCGTCATATTTATTTTGTTATTGTTAACAAATTGCTATGAAACATAACTTTGTTTACAAATGATAGACAGACACTTATAAGATGATAATTTTAGAAAGGTATCATCAAATGTTGCCATACTCAGAATGCCTGCATGTACTTTTTTAAGAAATATTTTGTAGCATTTTGACTTGGTTATACAACGTTGAAGTTCCAAATGGGAAGAACAACTCTGATGTTGAACACCACCACGGCACCTAGGTCCAGGACTACATCCGGTGTAACGATGAAACATGACCCCTGTAGAATATTGACCCGGGGGTCTAATTTCTACGGAGAAAACTGACAAAGGGTCAGTATTCTATGACAAGTAGGGTCCTTTTTCTACAGTAGAATACCATTCCAGACCTGTAGATCTTCGACCCCCCCCCCCCCCCACACACACGTTGAAGAGTGACCCCCATAGAAGTTTGGCATCGCTAATAAACTACATAGATATTCAAGAAATTAGAGTCGACACGTGTAGCCGGCATTCATCCTTCTTCATGTGAACGTACATAAGTTCAACTTATGTACGTTCACCTGAAGAAGGATGTATATCCAGAAAGCGCTAGTGAATAGAGACTTTGGAACTGTTCATTTTCTGTTTTCTTTTTTGATTATTTATACTGTGTGATATCACCTTTCACTCTTTTTGAATTATATATATTGAATTTTGAATATATATATATATATATATATATATATATATATATATATATATATATATATATATATATATATATATATATATATATATATATATATATATATATATATGTATATATTTTTATTTATTTATTTTTTTTATTTGAAAATTAATATAATAGACAGACTGAAATAATGATAAGAGACAATGATAGGTGATCAGAAAAGCGAACTGAAGCTGGTTATTCATGTTACAGCTAATTGAATGAGTTTGTGGTATGGGGGAGTGTGGGTGTGAACGTGATATTTTAATTATATTTCATTTGTTCTTTTGTAAATAAATTTATAAAACTGAAGCTGTTTTTATTTGGAGAACACCTTGCTCATCCACTTTACAATATTAAACTAGGCATTAATAAAAATTGTCTTTCGGGTCCTTTGTTGTCGACAATTGCGACGTTGTCATATTTAAATTATATCAAATCAGTACTTCAATATCTAAAGAGATTTACCCTTACATGACATACAAGCTAAAAGTATACGTAAGTGAAAAATCGAGTTTCAATTTAGAAAAACGTTTGGGATGATTAGAGAAGAATTATAAATGTAAGGGTGTAGAAACTGGGATCTTAACATGACATGTTGCTAGGGAGAAAGGACAAAATCAATTCACTTTTTATAAATAATCTATCTAATAGATGTACTAAAAGCACAAACCTCTTTCTTATAAGTGTAATTCCAAACAAGAACCCTAAGATTCCACCAAAAATAAACACTCCTAAGATAACGAGCAGGATTTTATCTAAAAATTGATTAGAAAAACCAAATATGCATTTTTCTAAGAATAAAGAGATACATGTAAAATATCAAACAGTATCTTCCCCAATAAAATGTTTGTTAAATAAGCATTTGCAAAATACTTTACGGACTAATCAGGCAAATCAAAGACTTCATTTCTCTCAATGTATCAATCTAGTTTTTCAAACAAAT
Organism: Magallana gigas; assembly: GCF_963853765.1. Lineage (NCBI taxonomy): Eukaryota > Metazoa > Mollusca > Bivalvia > Ostreida > Ostreidae > Magallana > Magallana gigas. Next base: position 5,327,191 of record NC_088856.1, read on the forward strand.
CATTCTAAGACAATGTGAAATATACAGAATTATTTCTTACAAATTTCATGTATAGTGCCAGAAGTATTTGAACGTTTTTGAAGACAACGCAATGTAAAACGACATAAATGTACATACATGTACATATATTTATAAATTAATGAACGCGTGTACTTTACCTTTCCAGTGCTTCCAAAAGTTTGATAACGAATACTGCATGTCTTTTGTACTTGTGCTATTTTGTTCATTATCTTTGAAAAAATGTTCATCTTCTCTACATTTTATGATGATACATAGATTCTTGTTAATTCCGGTAACACAAAGATACACTGATGATTCTTCATTTATAACAATCACAGAATAATGACTTTCAGTGGAAATTTGCAGATCACTCACAGTTTTTAGTAATTCTATTTGAAAAAAAATATTTTGTGGTGTTATAACTTTTAATGAATTTTAATTTCGATTGCTGTGGGCAAACGAACTAATGAAAAAGAAATGTTTCATACCTTGGAAAGTTATAGCGTTAATTTGTTCTTTGAAATGCAAAACGGCATCTGTTGTAATGTTTGAAAAACTGTTAAGAAAAAAAATCACACTAGAGGAATTACATATATATATATATATATATATATATATATATATATATATATATATATATATATATATATATATATATATATATATATAATGTTGACATTACTTAAAAGGTATCATTTTGCATTTTATTGTTTAAACTAATTTATGATAATTTCAAGTTCACTTATTGTGAATAAGATATTTGTTACGAACCTTATATCGGGTATATTTTTGAATTTTTACAACCGTTTTACAGCAGCAACTATGAAACATAATAAGCGATAGATACATGTTGATGATATATAAAGCTTGTACCAAAAAAAGTAACCATACTTTCCAATGCTCAAATGAATCTCGTTGACTTCATAGTTCTTTTTCCCATGCCTTATACAAGTGTTTTTCTCCAATACATGTATGCGTTGGTCTATAAATATACCCGAATAGCAAATTAGGATTAATTTTTAAGCTTTTAATCGTCATATTAGTGACTCCTATGACCTATTGCATTTGTTTTTGTCCGTTGTCGAGCGTCGTCTATCGTGCGTTGTTTGTTTAAACTGCTTAGTCCGATTTTTATCAAATTTTGTGCACGCTTTAAACGATGGCTATGCAAAAAATAGGTATAATAATATACATTGCAGTATATTTTTTTTAAATCAATTAAGCCATATTTTAATAAAAGCATTATGTTCAAAATTTGTTAACAATAATATTATGTAGAAAATTTGTTAACAAAACAAACGACATAAAAAGGTATTGCGTTATTTCGCATAATATTAAAATTCACCAGTGACGTCGATACAGTTATTGTTGTATTACGACTTTGACATCGCTATTAATAAACGTCGTAATGTTCAGGCAAAATACAAATAAACTTGTATACGTTTTGTTCGCTTATATTTTCGAAGTTTGCTTTCTTTAAAATTAATGCATAGCCTGCGGGTTGGATAATTCAGGAGACGAAACCAACCGGTTCCCTTTTCTAAACATTCCCATAATGCATTTTGGTTTGTGTTTTCGTTTACCCCCCACCCCCCCCCCTTTCTAACTTTCAAGGGAAGCCGATTCTGCTGGTGTAAATATGAGAAAGTCCACTGATAATAACTTTCTAAGATAAAGGGTTTGTATAGTAAGTTATTTGATACTGTAATAACAAAAACATCGAACCAGGCAACTTTAATTTAACATTTTGAACTTCTTCTTTAAAACTACAAAGCAAATAATAACCATTTTTAGATTGAAATATCTCTAGGATAAGAGAGATATAAATTGTGAATTTTGTGACTTTACAACCCCGGAGCCTCATTGGTGGGGCCAAATAGGCGAAAAAAGGGGAGGGGTGACATTTTCAAAATGTTCTTCTCTACTCCCACCTATGTTAGATAAAATGCATGATTATGATGGCTCTGAAGCCCTCTACCAAATTGTGAAATTCATGGTCCTTGGGCCGGATGTTCACGTCGCCGTCAATATGTCGACATCGTTTAAATAAATTAAATTTTATGATTTTTTTCTTCTCTACTATCAAAGTTATGGAAGATAAATTCATTCTTATTTTAAAGTACATAGAATTCTAAAACAGTGAAACCCAATGCTTATGGGGAGGGGTAAGAGGCTTTTTTTTTACCGGGGGGGGGGGGGGGGGGGTAACAATTAAATAGGGCCGTATATTGAATATGTAATTTTTTTTACGTCACTTGAGTCAATTAGGTAATCTATTGTCGCCATATTTTAGGAATTCTACTTTAATTTCCTGTGCATTGTATGCTTGTAGAAATAAATATATGCTTTTATAAATAAAATTGAGTATTATAAGAGATTGACCCTTTTCTCACTAAAATTGTACAATGTCTGGCAACTGGAGGTAGGATGTATATAATACAAGATTCATTCAACACTTGCCCCACCCCCTCTTCCTTATGCATAAATGTATTTCACAAATCAAATATAGATTGTGGTTTAGGGATTCAAAGTATAGTTACATTACAACATGAAACCCTTTGACAAATCGATCTTATGGCTATGGTACTCAGGTGAACGTCAGGACTTACGAGTCTCTCTTTTTCAATAACACAGCGCTAATGTATTCGATCGTATTTCTTTCTTGAATCAGTTATCATATTTCATATTTTAGCATGAATAACACATTAAATAAGTGAGAACTGTACAAAAGAATGTTAGTTAAAAAACGCATATTTTGAAAAAATGTTCATTTCAGTATGAATTTAAGAAACATTTAATATTCTACAGAAGTTTTAAGTATAATCAGTTTAGTTTAAAACAATGCAAACATTCCAAATAAAGTTATCTTATTATCATGTCTGAAAACGAGTTTATCTAACATGTTCTGAATTATCAAAACATGCTTGAAAATGCTGATTCTAGTGACCCGTTTTTAAATTAACTTAATATACGAAACAATTGGTCTTAAGCCAGTCTTGAGCTCAATAAATGATATTTATGACTGATTATCATAGTTTTAGTCATTTTCTTGTTTTTATGTTTATACATGTATGATATATTACATTAACGAGGAAATGTAAATCGTGATAGATATCCTTTCAAAAAGTCAACTAAGAGTTAAAATTAAACTTTTTTATAAAAAACAGTTTTTCCTCAAACTGTTTTAGGATTCTTGAATGTACTCCTGCTTTGTGGGGTCCTCTTACCTGTATGATTGTCAGTTATTGTATTAGTGACACAATCACTATGATTTGTGCCAACTTTTTCCATCTTGCAAGTAACTGCCAGCTGAGTACAATCCTTTTGAGGAACAGAACTGCATTTAATCTTTAAGCACAGTTTTCTGGTACACAGACATGTATTTTTTTTACTCTTTGTGACATACACTGCACAGCTCTGCATTTGTAAGCAATCCAACAAGTCTGCTGATTTTTCTCCTAATATAAATAATACATACTTAAAATGATATAAGAGATCGATCTAGATATCTCTTGATCGTGTCGAGTAATAAAATAAAACTGTTGATAATAATGAAATAAATAGATTATTTCTTTGTAACACATTACACATTCTAATTTTATTTTAGTCAGGATTGGTTAAGATTTGTCACAAAGCCCTCTAAAACAACGAATTCCTGCAATGTTGCATTATTTGTCGCAACTTACTTTCTCTTTCAGTGGCCCACATTGTTTGAATTGATACGCTGCATTTATCAGAGTATGTGTTGTTGATTTTAACTTCATTTTTATTTCTGTTAAAAAGAAAACACACCGGAAATATGAGAATTTTTTTTTGTGATTTTTTATGATTAAAATTGGTAGTCCAACAAAACAGGTTTCTAATTTAATTAAGGTTTAATGTTTATTTTATATAGAAAAATACTTGAATTATGCATCATGATACTTTTAAAACACGATATCACTTCACCTTAAGATATAGCACAAAACAACTCTCTCCTTTAAAAAACACCCCCAAAAACTCCAAAACACATGATTCTGTTGACAAAATGTTCTACATTGAGACAAAAAGTTTTAAAATAATGTTGAGGTTGTAAGCCGTATAGAGTTGACTTTTATCTGATACAAACCTGTCATTAAAATATCAAAAGGAAGGATTGAAAGAATAAAAAGCGACATACCTTCCATCGCAGCACATAAAACATTTCTCAGGGTACAACATAAAAAACAAACCAAGACTTGCACAGCAATGTAGATGCACTGTAAAAATTAAATTGAATTAAAAATTGAAATCTGAACAGTTGAATTTAAAAAAGAAAGTGAAAAAAAAAACAAAAAACTTACTGTCTTGTTGCATGCGTACTTGCTTGTGAAAACAAGAAAACAATTAAATCAATCACTATGACAAGGAAGGAAATCTGAAAACGAGTCTGTTCCGGAAGAGATTTAGAGATCAAGTATTATTATCCATTGCAAATGGATTTTAATACGCGATACACGACTGCGTGAACATACTCACTTATTTGTTTTTTCCAGAATGTGCTAATAGAATTTTTTTTGTGTTAAAATGCACTAGAGCGTATAAAGGTATCGACCTGTTTCAATGTGAAACACTTTATGACATCTTCAATTGAATTTATATGGAAAAACAGATTTTTAACATAACTTTATTTACACTGCAAACTGAAATACATTGTATACATTTATAGAAGAGACAAATGTTAAACTGAAATTACGTTACTTCTTTCAACTATGTACTGGAATCCATTTTAGTTAGTTGTTGTTTTATTTGGTACGGGGTCTCTACAAAATACATTGTATATATGCCAAAAATACAAACATTTCTGAATAACATTTGACATACATATATCGATATGGTAAATTGTGTGTATAGGTTGCACTGCAGTATTAAATTTTACTCTATATTCTTACCAAAATTGCACAACTTTATATACAGATTAAAAATTCAAAACGAACATCTAGAAAAAAATCTTTTTGATATCTTTTTACACAACGCTTCATTTACAATTTTCTAGCAAAATACACATCCAGCAAGGCGTGAAACTTTGTTTACCTCGAAGTTACACATGTTCTTAAAAATCAAGCCCGGGCCTTTTTACCCACTTCCGGAAACAACACGCATCAAAATTTAAATGACCTCGCATTATTACAAAAGTGGGATAATTAGACCTCTTACACATTGTTTTTCATCTCATAAAAGAAAATCAGATCCTGTCGCGTGCGGAAACGCCCCACATTTAAAGAAAAATTTGGGAATTATTTTGCCTCAGCCATGATTTGACACCTGCAATACAAACATTTATGCATCTATTGAGAACCAACTTTTGCAGATTAAAATAAAAAAAAGTAAACGAACGAACGAATTTATATATATATATATATATATATATATATATATATATATATATATATATATATATATATATATATATATATATATATATATAAAGCACAGAGAAATTCACCTTATTCGACCTCCACCTTCGCCCCGGCAGGGGCTTGAACTCACGACCTCTTGAACCCATTCTCCTAGCAGTGAGCGGCCACTGCGCTAACCACTGGGCAATCTTGGGAAGACAAAAATCTTGCTTTCGTTGACAAAGAGAAACTAGCGCGATGGTCGCTCACTACACGGTCGTTTGAGATACAGGTGGAATGCAGTTAAACGACTATTTAAGAGGATCGGAACGATACACATTGCATATATACATAAATATAATAAGCACAAACATTGCAATAACTCTCAAATTGACATATACCTGCACAAAGTGAATGATAAAGATATACATAAATCACAGAGAAATTCACCTTATTGAAGGTCAACCTCCGCCCCGGTCGGGGCTTGAACTTTTATAGAAACATATTTACACCCCTAGCGGAAATCCTCTAATTTTTTCTGCTTCAGAATAAGAGCGTAGTTTAGCATACGATTTCTAGAGATTGTGAACATAAACTATTTTATTGTTATAAAATGGAGAATTGATTTTTAATCAATCATAGCTATTGTATACTCATTAATAATCACTTATTAGCAGTTACATTGATAAAGAAAAAAATGTTTAATAAAACATGTTGTTCAGTATGGTTTCGTTATATTTTCCCTGGTTTTTTTTTGTCTATTTATCGTAAATAAAAAATAATTTCATTTCACAGAAAAGCAAAAAACAATTTTATTATTGAATTAGATGTTTTACTAAGCATGTAATAAGTATGATAATATCAAGTCCTCGACCAATATCAGTCCTCAGATAGAGGCCCTATCGCTGATACAGGTTGAATTATGGAAAATATCGTTTTTCTCTATATAGTATACACTACATGTACAAACATCTTATACATGCTTTGGATGGATGACCTTACCGCACTTAGAAAACCACCAACTTGTAATATACGTTTCTATACCTTTACAAGCGTTACGCAAGATTTTGCAGGCATAAATGGGTAAACTAAAGTGAATACTTTGACATAAACGTCTAGAATTGGAGGAAACTAATTAAATAAATAAAGTTCAAAGTATCAAATCACAACATTTGAAAGGTTTTTTTCTAATTTGTTCGAACTGACAGAGTAAATGAGGAATCGCATAGATCTTTCAAACACTTGTTACTTTTTATCCAGAAAGGATAATGAAAGTATGAAGCCAACAAGTTATTTTGCACAAAAGTCTATCATAACGAATGCATCTTGCTGATACTTTTTATTTGATCATTATACTTTGACTTTTAAAGTTGTGTTTTCCTTTTTTTCCAAGGATATCAAGTTCGTTATAAAAAAAATCTAATCAAATTCAGAATAAAAAAAATCAACTGAAAATTTACAAGCTTTAAGGAAAATTAACACAATAATATTGAAAAAGAAGATACAATAACTAAAGGTGTATGAATTCTTAATAAAACTGATTCAGTTTGACATAAAGACGAATTATTCTTACTTCTATCACCTTGTTGCAAGAAATTAAAGATTTGGTTGAATAAATTTTTATCATATTCATTTTATATAGAGTCAAATTATTTGCTTTTTAAAACTATAATCAAATCAAACCTCTCCCCTAATGATGTCACGTCGCGCTTTGAAGATTTGAAACAAAATAGAGCATGTTTAAGAATTTACTATGGTTATTTTCGCCACCTGTTATTTTCGCTTGTTACACTTGCAAATGGTTTCGCCCCGTCTTAAATTCGACCAGATACGATTATGTACTAAAAAGATATTGTACCTGTATACAATACCTCTTTTTTACAGTCAGAAGCCATTTTGCTTAACACGCAGATGATTCTAATAAAAGTAAAGAGCACGTAATATAAATGTATTGGGAATTAAAAAAACGTTTAAATGATAATTAAATGAATTGATTTCAAACAAATGCATGGTGCAAACAAAATGTAGTACTTATTTGATAAACTGTTCCGCCGTTCGATAAGGACTTTTTAAGCGTTGTTCATTATACAGAGGAAATAAAAAACGTGGACAAATAATAACATGAGATACCAGGAATAAGTAAACCTATACGCAACAAAATGATCGTTTAGTATTAAATTGCCAAAATGTTATTTCCAGATCATCTGAAAATAATTCATTAAAGGACATCTAATAATCTATTTGTAATGTTCGTGACTTTCTGAACATTTTAAGTTACCAGCAGTTTTTGTAAGGATAGAACTATAAAATTATCTATTACATTGGCAAACTATACCTTATTCGTAGCGTTGATGTTTTAACAGCTGTGCTTTTCATATTATATGGATATACTACTTAAATGATTCTTACGGTATTTGTATTGTACCGTATTATGATTAAGTCCAAGTCGCATTAACAAATAAGGATCGCACATTTTTCTGACTTTTATACAAATAAAATCATTCTCAATTAGTTTTTGGTATCGTTAACATCGCCACAGTCAATAAATATATAATATTTATAAAATCAGCTTATCCAAAATTCGGAATTCTAATGTTTTCAATTTCAGGCTTGTATATGTACAATATCATACGTGAGCACGATTTAATCTAAAAATCAATATAAAATGGACTAAATAATATCTCCTTACGAGTAACGAAGAGGTCTTCAGGTCTTCCGTGCTATTTCTGTTTTAATTTATACTCTGAACAATCAATGCAATTTCAGAATTACCCCCCACTTTCAAATGATGTAAAAAAAATATCCCTTATTACGTAATGGGTATGGGAATGAGTTTTTTAAACAGATATTGTTACAATCGACAACTTTTCTTTTAATTCTAAAAAGAAAACATTTTGTGATGTTTTAATTATTAAGAAGGCTGGATGGTCGTGGGCATTTTAAGGCTATCTGTAGCTCCTTGTGAAGAGGATCTCTGTATAAATATAGAAAATTGCTCAAATTTTAAGGCTTAAACATTTTTATTCGTTCTTTGCTAAATGTTAGTTTATGGCATAAAACATCTTGCGGAACTCCCCTCCTTTTTTTTTTTGGCGGGGGGGGGGGGGTCGGCATTTGTGAATGTTTACAGAAGAAAAAATAAAACATTTCTTACAGTCAACATTTCTAAGTGGAGTTTAAAACTTCAAATGCTAGTAAATGTTTTGGAGCAGTTAATTTTAAAAACTGAGGAAATTCCGGTTCTGTAGCGGCGTGTTGGTAAAAAAAAAATCATTTTATTTATTTAATACTTGTATACAAACTACTTTCAAATGATATTTAAAAATTTAAAATCAATTTGTTCATGTATTTTTTTTATTTTATTTTTTTTATTAGATTTATTCATTATATCAGTTTTACATCAAATATAACAAACAGAGATAACATCAACAAAATATAGAATGTACATATGCTCTAATTTGATTTTATAAAATTTTGGAAAATTCTATAGTCTATGAATGAATTGTGACTTTTTAAAACAGAAGCATAAAATACAGTAGATACCTTTACATGGTTCAAAAAATTGTAATTTGTTTCTTCTAAGGAATGTACCCGACAATACATCTTATATTCATAAATTCTGTATGCTATAAATGAAATGAGGGTATTCAGTGATACAATTTTTCTATTTTGTTCATGAAAAAACCCTAAAAGTACATGTGTCCATTAAATATCAATTTTAGTGTAAACATTTAAAGCATTCCATATTTCAAGTACGTTATCACATTCAAAAATAAGATGCTTTGTATTTTCATTCTACTGGCATATTTTACATTGACTGTGGATTTCTTTATTCCATTTACTTAAATAAACATTGTTACAAAGAATATTATTTAATACTTTGTAATTGAATTCTGCTAGACGTTTATCAGAAATATCTGATAATTTACATTTGTAGATATATTTCCAATCAACAGAATCAATATCATATTCTTTTTGTAAAACAGTCTGATAACAAGGTTTAGTAAACTTCCTATTTACTAAATTCTCATAGAAAAAACTACATCTTTGCCCTAATACATTCTCATAACCTGAATAAAAATTAAAATAATTATTATTTTGCATATTAGTAAACTTACAATTTGAAAAATCAAATTTCCTACATAAAGGCTTGAAAACAGAGGAAAGAATCTTGATTTTACATATCCATTTTGATTTATTATTTATACAGTCTTTGAAGTCTGAAAACGACTTGAAATTTCCTTCATCATTTAACAAGTCGTTTACACATCGAATTCCACATGTAATCCAATTTTTAAAAAATAAGGAGTTTCCCTTATACAAAAAATTGCAGTTGTTCCATATCGGTTGTTGTACAATTTTAATTGATGAAATATTTTCTAAGTTTTTAGGTTTACATTCATTGAATGAACATAACACTTGTTTATAAAACATTGGTAATTTTCCTAATTTTTGCATATTTTCTATCTTTTTTTCTGAAAATAGTAATGCGTAATTTACATCTATGTTTATTTGTTTACAGTAAGAATCAAAAATGTTGTACAGAATGTTTTTGTTTTTTAAGAGTCGAGGAACCCATGAGGCTTTAAATGCCTTTATTTTACATTCAATATCAACAACTGCCAGGCCACCTTTTAAAACATTACCTATTAAAGTATTACGTTTAATTCTTTCCCAAATAAAGTTATAGATTAAGCGTTGAATTTTTTTTATTCATTTTCGGGAGAATTAAGTATTGAAGCAACGTATGTTAGTTTAGATAAAGCAAGTGTTTTAAAAATGCATGATTTACCAATTTAAGTTAATTTTCTTCTTTTCCAAGACTCAAAAAGCTTTTCCACATCATGATAAATTTTCATCCAGTTCTTATTATAACATTCTACTTTATCGTGACCAATGAAGATTCCCAGACATCTTACTGCTTTGTTTGTAGTTTTGATACCATAGAGCTCGTCATAAAGATTTTTTTTGTTCAAGTTGATGTTTTTTTATTAATAGGTATATAATAAATATAATAAAAGATACCCTGTATCAGCTCTCGACCAATATCATCCCTCGGGCCTTCGGCCCTCGTGTTGACATTGGAGTTTGGGGCTGATACTAGCTGTGATATAGAAAAGGGTCTTTCTCTCTCTCTCTCTCTCTCTCTCTCTCTCTCTCTCTCTCTCTCTCTAAAAATTTAGCAAACTTTCTAAGCTCAAAACGTATAGTTATGCCTTTTATTGTTTAAACTAACTTTTGCCAATTTCTATTTTACTTATTGTTAATACAATTTTGTTAACGAATCTAAATTTGAGTATGTTTTAAATTTTTGCAACTTTTTCACAGAATTAAACAATAATGAAAAGTTATAAACTAAAAATAAGTTGTAATGACATCTCTAGCTGGTACCAGATAAGTAACCGTACTCTCGTATACTCAAATGAATCTCATTGATTTCATATTCCTTCTTCCTATGCTTTATACAAGTGTCTTTTTCCAGGATATGTATGTGTTGATCTATAAATATGCCCAAACAACAATTCAATTTATTATCACATTCTTTGTAATAACATAGACCTATTTGCATTCTGGTCGTATTGGTTTCTCGCATCAGCTCTTATATTTCATATTTCCGCATGAACAGCACAGTGAAATACTGAGCGCTGTACATGAAAATACAAATAAAATGCCGCATATTTTGGGGAAATGTTTTTCTTCGTTATGAAAAGGAGATACATTTAATATTTTACAGAAGTTTGAAGTAAAAACAGCTCAGTTTAATAAATACAAGCATTTTCCTAAATTAGGTCATCTGACTAGCATAATTATGCACGGTTTCATCGTTTTGTTAGAAAGCTGTTTTAAAATCAACTTAACTAAAAATTTAACAATAATGTTAAGCTTTTTAATTAACTATAACACATGTTTTTTTTAATGTTTTGTTTGGTTCCTTAAAGTTTTCTTATGATTTATTAATTCATGAATGACATGTACACCTCGTTTGTTGGGTCTTTTTACCTGTTAGTTCGTCAGTCACAGAAGAAGTTAAACAATAATCATGATTGCCGGGAATAGTGTCTATCTTGCAAGTGACTGTCAACTGATTGCAATCCTTCTGAAGCACATTACATTTAATTATTGCGCACAGCTTTCTTGTACACAGACATGTAATATTTTTACTTTTTGTGACATTCACGGAACAGGTCTGCATTTGTAAGCAATTCCACAAGTCTGCTGATTTTTCTCCTATAAATAATACACAATTGAATGAAGGCTTTATTTCCATTTTGAAGAAAAAAATTATGAAATATATTATAAAGGTGTATCGACAATTAAACAAAATTTCTCTTGATCCTGTCGAGTTGTTAAAATGAAATTAAACTGTTGCTAATAATGGAACAAATTGTTTATTTATGAGTAACATATACATATTCTAAATTCATTTTAGTAAGTATTTGTTAAGATTTGTGAAACCTTTATAAAATTCATGCTATTTTGTATTACTTGTCGTAACCTACTTTCTCTTTTAGTGGCCCATATTGTTTGAATTGACACTCTACATTGAACTGAGTATGTGTTGTTAATTTTAACTTCATTTTTATTTCTTTTAAAAAGAAAACACATACGAAATATGAGAATTAGTTTTTTTGCGTTTCTATTATCAAAATCAGTAACCCATTAAAACGAGCCTCTTATTTAACTATGGTTTTTTTTTTGCGGCAATTAGTTTTTATTTTTTTTAACTTCTTTCGGTATTTAGAGTAACCCTTTCACAGATTCGTTTATCATAGATGCAAGAATAGAAAAATGTACAAATATCTATTCGCCAAAAAGAAATGTTCTTGTACAATTGATACGTAATTCAAAAGAAGAACATTTTGTATGGCTGCAGATATTATCAGGGTATGAATAATGTATTCATATAAAGCACATTTCTTAATTCTTGATTTTGATTTGAAGTTTTCTTATTTGAATTTGTAACATAAATTTGTGTATAAAAGGTACTTGACTTATGCATACTTAAATGATATATTGCACCTTAAAATAAAACACAAAATAGTTCCCTCTTAAAAAAAAACCCCTTAAATCCCCCAAAGAAAACAAAACAAAACAAAAACAATAATGAACAAATACAACAACAACAAAATATACAAACAGATGGCTTAAAATTAGTCTTTAACTTTTAAGGTTCGATTATACCCAGACCGGTATGAATTCTACAATTCACATGGCTCTGTTTACAAAATGTTCGTAAATGAAACAATAGATTTAATAGTGGTGTTGAAGTTGGAAGACATTTAGTGTAGATATTTGTCTATTACAAAACTCGTAAAAATATCAAAATAAAGGAATAAAAAGTGACATACGTTCCATCGCAACACATATAACAATGCTCAGTGTACCAAATAAAAAGAAAACGAGACTTCCACAACAATGTAGATGTACTGTAAAAATCAAAAATCTAAATCTAAACATGTAAGGGTTGTTACACAGCTTGAAGAGGGCGCGCTTTGCGAACCCGATGTAATCGCATAACAATCATTTTGTCGCATGGTCTTTGTTTTTAGATTTAATGATTAAAGTTATCAAGGTTTGGTTGGTAAGGACTGTGGTAAGATAAATAGTAAACAGTGTTATGAGATATACTCACTTTTTGGTATATGGATTAAAAGTAACAAAAAAAATCACCATTAAATGTTCTAAATCTATTATTTACTGAAATAATTTGTCTGTTATACATCCAATGAAATAGGCAGTCTTATAGTTGAATGATTGGTCCAATGATTAATCAATTAACACTTTCCATCTAAAAAAAAAAACCCGTGCAGGCATCAGTGATATATACCACGGGCAAAAAATTTGAAATTAGCGGTTATTAGAATGGAACCAAACAAAAAAAATGAAATAAAAAACCTTCCTGTCTTGCAGAAATGCGTACTTGCTTGTGAAAACAATTAATCAAATGAATCAATTATTATGACAAGGAAGGAAATCTGAAATTATGTGAGTTCCGGATGACATTCAGACATTAAGTATTATTATCCATTGCAAATGGATTACAATTCGAGATACAGAGCTGGGTACACATAATCACCGATTTGTGTATTCCGGAATGTTCGCATGGAATTTGTTCTATGACAATGTTTTAATAATGCACTAAATCATCAAAAGGTATCGATCTGTTTCAATGATAAAAGTTAATTACAACAGTCATCGCAGCACATATCACAATCTCGGGGTACCAAATAAATTTTTAATTACACCTTTAATTGAATTTAACAGACAAGACACATTTTAATAGGACCAATTTTACACTGTAAATTGTAATACATTACGTCGATATAACTGTCAAACTAGATTTACGTTTTAACATATTTTTCCTTCTATCAACTATGTATTGAAATTCCGTTTTCTTGGTCTCAATAAAATACATTAGATATATGCCAACATTTCTGAACAACATTTGACATACATAAATCGATATGGTACATATTGGTATAATACAAACATTTATGCATCTATCGAGAACCCACCTTTGCATGTGGAATTTGTCAAAAACGTAAAGAAATAAACGAATTAATATATATTTTTATTAACCAAATAAAAGGATTTATGATGTAATTCAGTCGAATTTGGTAGAAAATTTAAATGAAAATGTAAGGCATAAGTCTACGTATTATTTTATTAATTCTCGCATCTAGAGAAACATAGTGTCGCACAAGTCAATGATTTACGAAGCGAAGTTTTTTAAAAGATTTCCACATATTTTATGTCTTTGTCTATTCATATTTGATATATAAAGATGAAGTTTTGAAAAAATAAAGGCACTCAAAAGTAAATAAATCCGGCCAAAAAAAGGGAAAAATATCATTCTTTGGCCCATTACATTACATAAATATTAAGTTTGTATTCTGTGTCAAAGCAACACAAACGCAGAGGTGTGTAAATACAGCAGAGTCGCGTATATCACCAGCAGACAGCCTTATGTTATACTAATAGTAGTATACGTTGATTAAGATGCACTCTCCACAAATGCATATTTTTGTCTATTAACATCAAACTTGATTTAAATTATAATTCTTTATTCATTGCGGCATATCCGCTATTTTAGACACCAATCGCAATCACATGACACACTCGAATCTATATCCACAACAATTCGTTGTAAGTTGTTCACATGTATAATTCTTGGTGAGTTTCAAAGGAGCATAGTCACGATTTTCGGGAAAAAATATTTTTCTATTTTTATTGTTTACAATGAATAAGTAATGCATTTCTAATGATCAACCAAATTTGAGTATCAGTACTTGTATTATAAGTAAGATACAGACCTTAAATGCTTTGTTATGTAAACAAGGATCGTACCATGTTTTTATTTACATTGGTTCAATATACCGGTAAAAGTTCTTTTTCAAGCTTATTTTTTTTACTTGCTAATTTGTTTTAAACATAAAATAGGCTGTACCTAGCTTTTGTTACATTCATTTTATGTCTTAACCTGGCAGTTTCTTATCAACATTCAAAATGTAAACAAAAACATGACCTGAGCTGTGTTTACATAGCAAAGAATTTGTCAGCTCTGTATCTCAATTATTACTCGACGAATGAATGACACTCAAGCTTTGGTTGACTATTAGAAATGCATAACAGAAGCGTTGTAAATATTAAAATGAGAAAAACAAATTTTGACCAAAACCGTGACCATGCTTCTCTAAGGATTTATAGCTGATATTTAATGACATAGAATGCGTGAAACCTTCCGTTTGATCGAATTTCTTTTAATTCTTATTACGTCCGTTGTCATAAACAAAAGGTAAAATATCTTTTTGAGGCTCTTTGTTACTTTTAGCCGATACCAACATTCCTCAGCTGACACATTAATTTTTTTTCTTAACGCTTACGTACCCGCTTTGTTTACACATGTATATTAGAATCCCAAATATTTGCATTTAGTTTCTGATACCTATTCAGCCATTCAATGTGTATTGTATTTTCAAATTTCAGACGAAGCTTTAATTAAAATAGAATTAAACTTTATTAAGATATATACCGGTGGCGCTAATTATAAGGAGTTGATTAACTTTCTGTTTTTGTAAACCTCATTACCATAAAACTTTGTTAATGCACCTGATAAACATAATAACCCTCGTATAAGGGCTATGAGTTTTAATGTTTCAGGGAATATTGCACATATACATAATGTAATTGCAAATCGTTGATACGCCAAATTTATACACCTAACAAAATTACTAAGTGATCAAAATTATAAATATAATCATTTAAAAATCATGAAATAAAGTGATAAATGTATGAAATCTTCAACATTTCGTAACGATATGTCTTCTCAACAATAGCACAGTTAAAAAATAATACTGAATGTAATGAATTACACGGGATAGAATCCGAAACAGAACTTGATATTTTGCAGCACGTTCTTCATGCTTAATGACAACTTTTTGAGAGTTACATTTATTTAGTCTTTAGCAAGAGTCACAAACAAAAACACTTAAGAAATATTAAGGATAAACACCAGATACCTTGGAATCATGGTATCTGGGTTGTTGTACGATATGTGTTACTCACTTTAAATCTACTTTTCATTTCGATCTTGAAATTGTTTAAATATTTGTTAATCCGTATTAATAGTTAGAGTTACAGAATCATTATTTCCATCGACAACCGCCAACAATCCGAAATCCCTGGGGAAAGCTTAACTAAGCTTAAGTGAAGTGTTTATGATATCCAGCAATGGCCCAGGTATCAGGTAGCAGCCAATAATTAGGATAGCTTCACCGTTCTTAACCACCCGAGAGTTAGATGGATATAAGACAAAAGAATGTGTTTATTTCACATTATCAATAACTTATATTGATTGAAATCTAGAACTTTGGTTCAGTGTATATAAGTAAAAACAACACATACATTGTGCAATTACTACTTGATTCGCTTTTATAGCTTAACATATTTTTTTTTGCAAACCATTATAAGGAACATGTTTTTTTTTTCTTGTAGAATACTTACATAAAAACAATATTGAATACATGCTAATACCTAACCAAGTTTACCAGTAATGAGTTTATTATAAACCACGGAATTGCATGGGCTGGCTTCGAACTTAAAGTAAAGTTGTAGTGCAATCGAAGTTTCAAGTTTACTGTACATGGTAAAGGAAGATGTGATATACGACCCCTATATTGACATAAAATGTACAGGTAGTCTCCCCTATCATAAACTGGTAATGTTTATGTATTATTAACCTGCATAACCTTTTATAATGATGTTCCTCTGTACCAAGCGTGTCACATACAATTCGGTAAGTGTGTTCGACGTGACTATATACATGCAACTACCTTTGATTTATGCAAATGCATTATTTTTAAGTTGTATTTCCAACGAATGGTATTTATGATTGTCAAGTTTCCCTTTTGGGAAATTCTAGCAATAAACAATGCACGTTATATGTATACAAGTCTTAATTTTTTCATTAACATATTCTCTTTTGTACTGGAATCAAACCATTGTATTCTTATTTTATTCATATAAATGAACAAAATTGACTGTTTCAATGCCACGAATCAGTATTGGTAAGTTTTCCTCACTCTCATTTTAAAATATTCAAAATCATGTTAGTTTTTTCTTCATTATTCAATCTACAAAATGGCCGATGGCATATGTTACATATGTTATGGGATATAATCCTTCACTTAAGTTGTAAATTATATGATATTATAATTGTTTTTATGCAGTTTATTTTTATAAACATGTAAATATACACAAGAAAATCATTCTTATCATTTAAATGAATCTATGCAAAATTTATTACTGTGGTTTCATCAATAATCGTTGAATACCAATTTTCGTAGATTTCGTTGTTAAGTTGATCCCCAAATTTAAATGTTTATTGAAGTTCAATTTCAACTAATATTTAATAATTTACATATCCTTGAAACTGTGGTTTTTCAGAATATCCACGAAAATTGATGTAACCACAGTATTTTTTTTAATTATGTATAACAGCTAAAAAGACACGTCAAGTAAAAACAAATAAAAAATAGTATAACGAACAAAATAATACGAAAATGTTATATTTTTTTCACAATTAGATGCTTTTTGAAAAAAGAACTTTGATGTTGTTTTAATTTTTCAATGGAAAATAAATGAATTTGATTAAAAAATCATAGGGAAATTATAATTGACTATATTTTGTAAGTGATACGTTTGGTATGTAAAAACCCTATACGTAAGTATGTATTTATGCAAAGTGTTCCATCTCTACACAGATAATTTCACTTATTGGACAATGCACTGAAAAATTATGCATTCAACGTAGTGCACAATATAAGAGCCAATTTTTAAATACAGAGTTGCATAATTAACAGTTTTGTAAATAAACAATATACATTTTTCGACTTATAAAACTTCCTTCTAATATACTGAATTATAACGTTTCGTTGTATGGCAAAATAGAAATCTAAGCACAAAATCATCCAAATAAAGACCAATGAAACATCTCAATATCGATTGTTTATTTTCCGTTCCTTCAGTGAAATAAAAAAGAAATTCAATGCTTAAGTTTACTGATATTCCATTCGATAAATGCTTTCATTAAGACATATTAAATTTTATAGTTTTGTTTTATTTTTTTTCTATATTCCATACTTCGTGCTTCTCTTAATCAAAATAACTGGTTTAAGAACCTCCTCTTATCCGTAATTTGGTTCTAAGACATTGTAACTATTATAGACATCGTCCAGATTGTGTCTACTGGTGATGTTAGGAACCAAACAGTCGGTTGAAGTAACTCTTGTGGACATAATGTTTTCTAGCTCTAAACTTTCTAATAGATTTTCTTCTTCCACCTATGATAAAGTAAATATACATTTATATATCATTTTCATGATAAATTATAATGTTGGTGAAAGTTAAGATAAGCAAAACTGGAAAAGTGAGATTTGGAAAATAACATACTTGTGGTGAAATATAATTATATATTCTAGTAGGTATTCGTTTAGAGATATATTTTACAAAAAGGACAGATATGCTTAGCTTTAAAAAAAAAGATAAAAGCAACAAAGCGGTTTAGTGCTTATGCAAATTTCTCACCCCCCCCCCCCTAAAAATTACAAAACTCTCGCATTCCAATCCATATCAAGTCAAAAAAATAAATCCACTCTTTTACTTATTATTTTATGAACTTATTCAAAAAATCCCAATGTCTTGAGTATGTTGAATACAGAAAGGAGTTGGTACACATGTTATATATCTGTTTGCTCTTTTTCAGTCGATTAAGTCTAAATAGAATGCTTTTAGTCGCATCGTGTTTCAGTGCAGTATGCAGATAATAGTTAATAGATAATAGATAAAAGAAAAGAAAAATAATCAGACTCCACAAATGAAAAACGTTTGGAGAAAAGAAACAAAACATTTATTTTTATGAAAAAATAAACATAATTATGAATAATATAATGAATAAATCTTTTTAACCTCTTGTGCTCCGCTGCTTAGAGGTGGTTCACTAATATTGATATCTGCACTCAGTGCTGAATTATGGGGATGATGTTGACGTGATACCTCTCTGGTAATTTGAAGTTTCGCTTTTCTGAAAAAAAAGAATGTATTGTTTATGTATTTGTATTGAATTTCTATGAATAATAAATGTCTATTTATTTTTTTTTTCAATAAAAACATAGCATGAAAAATATAAGTATACCTATGTCTTGAACGTTTCACTCCCATCAAAAATCCTATAGTTCCAACAAAAACTAATATTCCAGAGATGACAAAGGCGATTTCTTCTAAACATCGGAAATAAAATATAATGATTGATTCGACAGATTAGAATATACATCATACCAACCTTATACTAGGTGTTCTTTTACAGTAAATCTACCGGTAAAAATTTAGAGAAAATTTGTCATTTGTTATAAATTTAAATGTTGATAAAACCTTAGATTGTAGATTATTGTCTATTTGATCATGACCAAAAATCCCCATATTGTTTATGTATTAGTCGAGATATTCTTGGAATTAGGAAGATTGCAATTATTTTCTGTTTGTTATTACGATCTAAAAGTAAACAGACAAAACGCTATTTTTTGTCTGTTTTTAAGATTCCATTTAAAAAAGTTGCCGACACCAAAATATAGACCAACTGAATAAATAAATAGCGGGATTTAGTTAGAAATGTAGTTTTAAAAACAATGTCATAATTAACGTAGATTAGAATACCAAAGCTTGTTTTTCTACTAAACTTCTGTAATAGGAATGTTCCAATGAATGAGATAGTAAAAACAACACCGAAAAGCTTGCTATTACGACAACAAGAATAAATGTACTTCACTTTAAAAGTATTCCAAGGTATTTACTGTTTCTTTCGTTACTCTGTATCCCGTCTTTACATTTGGATATGATACAAAGATTCTTGCAATTTCCAGTGACACACAAGTATAATACTGATTTTCTCACTGTAGAAAATGCAGTCATATCTGCACTATCGCTACAATTTCGAAAAGCATCAAAAACGCCTCCTGAAATCAAAAAAAAAATTTGTTTCATTTTAACTCTCTTTCTAATAGGACACCTTTGGAATTTGGTGTTCTGTCGCACATGATCTGACAAAAATGTACATACCGTGCGATTTCATATCATCTCGTTGTCCAAAATTAACAGTGACTAGTGTGTTCCAATCTGATAATCTACAAAACACCTACATATAAACTGTTTAAGACAAATATCAGCGTGTTTATATATGTTATGTTTTGCTTTATTGCATGTTTCTTTTTAAACTGATTGCATTTTAATTAAGAATAAGGAATAACTTTTGTATGCATATGGAGATTTTAACACGGGTTGATCATATGATCAAATCCCATATAGCCCGTGTCAGGTAATATCTTTTGTTCAAACTGATCTTTTTTGGACTTTTCTTTTAATCTCAATTTTATCAACTTGTTGATAATCAAAATCATGAATCCATACAACGATTACCAATAAAATCTACAATTTACTGCGTAATGTGTTTTTGTTTGAAAAAAAAATTAAAAATTAAATAAACGTTTGATAAATAGAATAGACGATGAAAAAAGTGAAGACTGATGTCTTACACTATTGCCTGCAATCTAATTTCTTTAATGGAAAACATTTTTCTGCTGCATGATGTACTGATGTATTTTCTGATAGGCCCATCTATAATTGCACACATATATAATTCTATAATTAAGATATAATTCTATTATTCAAATAGATAGATAGATAGATAGATAGGTAGATAGGTAGATAGGTAGATAAATAGATAGATAGATAGATAGATAGATAGATAGATAGATAGATAGATAGATAGATAGATAGATAGATAGATAGATAGATACGAAATATTATTTTAAATTTTCTCTTCATATCCGTGTAATATTATTTAATTTACTTACTTGAAAGGTCGTCGATCACAACAAAAACAGAACAATCCACATGATTTACAAAAACCATCTCAATCTTACAATTGATGGATAAATGGGAACCTATTCCAGAACCATTACATTCGATTTTGGCGCACACATCGGTTGTACACAAACATGTATTTATGTCATTTCTTATCACTTTCACTGGACAAGTCTTGTTGTTTAGGCATTCCAACAAGTGTGTTTGTTTGTGATCTAGATGTAAGGTAGATTTAGATAAAATATTACCACACTAAATATTTGATTCTATTAATTACTGAAGTGTCTAGACCGTTTAGACATCCCCATATAACCCACACCCAGATAGATAGAGAGAGAGAGAGAGAGAGAGAGAGAGAGAGAGAGAGAGAGAGAGAGAGAGAATACCATTGCTTACATCATAATGAAAATAACATACTGATGCGGAAGATAATTGTGCTGGGTTAAAAATATGCACAAATATCCACTAAACAAACATGTATGTTTCCTCTCTATAAATCAGTAACTCGATACGAATTCTAGATAAGCTTTAGATGTAAATGTTGACCTGCTTTATTTGATCTTTCGAATTGAACAATAAACAATTGACATTTTAAGAAAACATATTTCAACCGGGACATGTATTTGGTCCGTAATGTTTACAACCTTTTCAGCGACAAGGACGATCAAAAAAGTATTTGTTGAATGAACGTCTAAACACATTGAATTTAGAGCTAATAGTTTGCCCGTAAATATTGCCTAATAAAACATAATTTCCAAAAATCGATCATAAGTACTAATACACAAAACATACTGTCAGTCTGATTTATCCATGTTGTTAAGAATGATATTCTGTTGATTTCCTGGTTTTCATAAGTTTTTCTTGAGCCATTAGTAGCGCTGAAAAAATAAGTATCCTTTAGGCATTGATGTGTCGTAATAGAAAAAAATTAGTTTCGTATTTAACTCACATACCATCTCTTTGTCTACTTGTTTAATAAATGAAATATCACTACGATGATTGGCAATAAGTTTGCATTTTTAATGAGTGTTTTGTGTTAATGCTAGAACAAGGCAATTTCTTGTATTTCTTGACAACTTTTTAAAAAAGTGAATAAAACAAGCATTCTGAGAGTATTGCATAAGCAATACACGTCCCCTACCGGTTTGTATTATTCTACGAAAGCTTCGAAGCAATGCATCTATTTCAAAACTACATGTATTATAAACGGGATGTTATGCTTTAATCAGAGATAAAAGAACAGAGGGAATTGAAACTACATACTTGATATAGAAATTAAATAAAAAATGGGTAAAATATTACTCTTTATTTTATCTCCTGTAATTTCGCCAAGTCCATCAAGTATTTGCTAGTAGTAATTTGTGAAAACAATGCACTGTTATGCAGAATAACATTTCTTACCGTCTTCTATACCCCGAATCAACAGACCAACCCGACAACGAACCCGATTGTAATAATACAAAAAACCCTGTCGATTTACAACACAATGCTTGACACTATTTTACAGAACTTATTTGTTTGTTAGAAAAATAAAAAATGGTGCTAGTAATGCACGATATTATTACTGACTACATACTTGCCTCGTTTATTCAATACACACTGAACCCGATAACGAACCCAAACTTAAAAAAAAAATTGGAATATAAAAAATTAATTTTTCTTGAAAATATGTCAACCAGACGCTACAAAAGTGTAAACTTTATGTGAAGTTTGACATTTTGAAGCTGTTCAGTAAATTTCAGATTATTCCTCAAACGCATAAAAAAAAAGTGTGGAAAACTGAAGTGGGACAGACAGACGGTAGGACGGGCGCAGATGAAAGCTGTAGTCGCCTCCGTTGAAACCGGTAGGGGACTAATAAAATAAAATCATAGACAGAACAGCGTCGTATAATACTAAGAGTTTTCCTTTTTAATCTGTGAAGTTTATGTGAGTGGCTTATCTGCTGCAGTAATTCTAAGATAAAAACAAAACAGTACGAGTTTGGTATTTGAATTTTTTTTTTTAATTTAAAAACTTTGTCATAATATATGAAATGCTATCTATAATGAGATTTAAAATAAAATAAAAATTGTTATATGTTGAGCTAAGTATGCTTTGTAATAGTGATTTTGTAAATTATACAAGAAATCTTTTTTCTAACTATCTTACCTTCCATTACAGTCCCCAATACACAAGATAGTAGCATAAATGAAGATTACACTACGGTGCACTGAAAATAAATGTAAGATTTATTTTGAAGGTTGTGATTTTTTGATAATGAACTGAAAATAAGAATGATAGCTTATTATTCACTTACTTGCAGTACATGCACACGTTATTCAGATGTATGGTTAAAACAGCTGTAACAGAAACGATGTGTATGGGTTTATATTGGCACCCGTCGTATATTTTAGGATAAATTATATCCGGTTGAAAAACTGTGTACATATAATGAAAAATTATATCAAGAGTCAATTATGCAGGGCGTTTAATTATAAAAAATATTCAAAGGAAACATAAATAACATTCGACAAACTGGATCATAAATATATGAGTTTGATATTTCCTTGTACATAGATAAATATGCATTTGTTCGAGACCTAAAAGATAGGACACATTGACGTGCGCAGTTTCTACCAATAACAGTACATCGACAACATAGTAGTAGCTAGACGTCTTTCATTTCTTGTTGCATTATTTCCATCGGTTTTTGGACTACTTTTGTATCCCACGAATGAACATTTAACAATGCATCCAACTAATGCTCCTATAATCGTGCCAGATCTGTATTTTTTGACTCCGTCTTTAAAAAAAAATCTTTATTTCTGCGTCATATTATTTGCGACAAAACATATTTATCTAAGCTAGTTAATAAGTGAAAACGCAGTATTTGATTGCAGAGAGAGTGTTATATTTAAGTTGGCAATTTAATGCGCTTTTCGATAATTATCTTATCAGTTAAAGTAAGTGACATGTTTATGATAAATATCCACGTCAAACCAGATATTTTTTGTTAAAAAAATGAAACACATCCGTCGAAGCTCGTCTCAATGATATTAAGCAAAATAAGAGTTTTGATAATATATCTGTACTAGAACTGATATGGAACGAGATGCTAGGATTGTGTACGACAAACTACTCCTGATAATAGCATAGATTATCTAAGACGCAGACACGACATAATATTCCCACTTTAAAATTGTATTCTAAAAATTAAATAAGTTTCTAAAATTAAGCGTATCAAACAAAAAGTGTACAGCAATGCAGATGAAACATATAATTGTTCTTGTATTTCCGGCCCCCAGGGACTGTCAGGATTATCTGTGGGAGGGATATAGTAAAAATGTACTGTATACCATCTATCTCCAGAAAGGCGGACGACTAAATGTTTACTGTGACCAGCAAACTGATGGAGGAGGGTGGATGGTAATATCAGACAAAGTTATTTATTACAACAGATCACAAACACAAAATATCACCTGAAACAAAATACTGAACATTATATAGATTTGACTATTCGTTTTACAGAGGTATGGTATAGATATCTAATGTTTAGAGACGTTTACTTTTATTTTATTCGATACCATATTGGATTAGATTTAATACATCTTTCTAATAAACAAAAATTTTGAGATATATTTTAATAAAAGTTACCTACTTTGTTAACAACGTTCAGTTTATTAAGATTTTAATGAAAACGACAATTAAATCTTTGATCGGTTATACAACGACGACAGAATGGCTCGGAGGACTTTTTCAGAAACTGGGTGGATTATAAATATGGTTTTGGAAACCTTTTTAACGAGTTCTGGCTTTTTAAAATTTAAAAAATAAGGTCATTACTGGCAATGCAAACGAAATGGCCATTTAATGTTTATTCACAAGAAATGACGTTGGTAAGTTTTATTGAAGGTAATCATCGCATATATGAAATTGTCAATCAAAGATTCTACGAACTACAAATTGACATTATTATTATTATAACATTTATATAGCGCTAAATATAATAAAATTACTCTAAAGCGCTTTACATAACAAGTTAAAACTACACAACGAGCATACACAAATAAAATTGTTAGTATAGGCATATAAATCTATAAAAAGAGGTCTACATATAGAAAATAGGCTAAACAGTTTTTAAAATATTCATAAAACATTTTCAGCACAGATTAAAGACTGAAGATCTAATTAAACTGATGAAAGGGTCAGTTATAAAACGCTAATTTAAAAAGATGTGTCTTGAGTAACTTTTTAAAACTAGTCAGATTTTCTTCGAGTCTTAAAACTGCGGGAAGATTGTTCCAGAATTCCAGAGTTCAGCTGCACTGACATCGAATGGCCGATTTCCATAAAATTTGGTACGTGCATCGGGCTTAACCAGAAATCTCGAGTTCTCTGATCGAAGTGATCTTGATGGAATATATACATCAACAAGGTTCTGAATGTATGCCGGTTACTTCTCTTGCAACGCCTTGAAAACAGTCAAAACTAGTTTGTATTGAATTCGAAATTCCACTGGCAACCAATGAAGAGCAATCAGCACCGGTGTGATATGATCATGCTTCTTGGTTCTTATTATTATTCTGGCAGCTGTATTTTGAATTCTCTGTAGCTTTGACAAGGAGCTGGAGATCAACCCATACAGCAATGCATTTCCATAATCAAGCTTTGATGTGCCAAGGGAGCACACTAACGTTTTGCAAGCATTTTCCGAAATGAGTTTACGAATTCGACCAATATTTCGAAGTTGGTAGAAACACTGTTTAGAAATAGAACTAATTTGGTCACGTAAAGTCAACGTCCGGTCAAAGAGCACCCCAAGGTTTCAAACGCAGGAAGCTGTATCAATAATCTGACCGTCAAAGTTTATTTTGCAGTTTTCAAATGGACCAAGTCTGTTTTTAGGAGAAAAAATAATAAGTTCTGTTTTGTCTTGATTTAATTTAAGTATATTGGTCTTCATCCAATCACTGATATCTGAAAGGCATGCCTGAAGTCTACGTGTTATTGTCTCCCATGCCAGGCTTGGTTTGACAACAGCATAGCTGTGGAAAGACATTCCATGCTTGCGACAAATCTCACATATGGGTTTGAAGAACATACAGTAGAGCTTTGGCCCTAGAACTGACCCCTGTGGTACACCATAATTAAGTTGGAAAGCAGCCGACGTAGACAAAAGGACCGCAACTCGCTGATATCTATTGGTGAGATAAGATTCAATCCACGCCAGAGCGTCGCCGCCTATTCCATAGGAAAATTTAAGACGCTTACATCAATTACATCAAAAGCAGCTGACAGATCCAACATCAAAAGAACAGCGCATGAGTTGGAGTCTAGCGCTGTCACAATATCATGGTGTACCTTTAAAAGAGCCGTCTCTGTAGAGTGATATACCCGATATGCAGACTGGTATGTGTCTTGCAGATTGTTTGACACAAGATGATGCTCAAGTCGTGCATTGACTACCTTTTCCAGGATTTAAGATAGGAAGGACAGGTTGGAAACTGGGCGGTGGTTCTTCAGAACTTCATTGTCATGGTCTCGCTTTGCCATTCGAAGTTCATCGTTATACCATGTTGTGTTTGAATGTCTTGTTACAGTTTTGGATTTCTCAGGAGCATGTTGATTCAAGAGAGTGCGCAATTCATGATCGTAACATTTAACTAGTACACCCAAGGACCTGTTGAGATCATGAAGCTTGTGCAATGATGTTAAGTCATTTCTAAATTTTGATATATGGATCTTACGGAGTTTGCGGAAAGTTATGGTTTTGCATTCTTTTAAAGGTTTGGATATATGTACTAGTAACTGAACGCTTACGGCAAAATGGTCACCTCCAGCATTGCTGTTGTTATCACAGAAGACAGGGTCTTGGATTGTAGGCACACTACTAAGGATGTGACTGCTGTTTCGCGTGATAATCAAGTCCAAGGTGTGACCATGGACATGAGTAGCTCCTTTCACGTGCTGCGTTAACCCATGCTCATCCAAAATTCTCAGAAACCTTCCTGCATCGATGTTGTTTGGATCATCAACGTGAAAGTTAAGATCACCTGTAATTATCAATTCCTCGGGAAGGATGACAAGTTGGTCAAGGTAGCATGGCCATGTCCGATTTTGCCGCAGACAGTCGCTATGCAATTTACCGTCGATTTTTAATCGGAGACGAAAAGCAAGGCTTCAAGCTTTTAATTGAGGACTACATTGGGACGGCAGGTTGTATTGCCCATCATCCCTAAAAAAATTAAAATGTTAATCATAGAGAAACAAACATACCAATACTTTCCAAAGTATCTGCCTACTTTGCCTATAAAAAACAAAGCAATAAGATTTTTTTTTTTAATTTTAAATTTTTTTTCTGAATGTATTAGTTACTATTATTTAATAAAGTTACCACTTGCTCCCGAAAATGTGCATATAATCTTCAATTTCCAATCAATGAAACATGTTGTCTTGCAATTTGCTTGTTGTTATGTTATCAAAGATTTAACATTGTAACATGTGACTCAAACGTATTAATTCAGGTATGCTTCAACATTTGAGGTTATTATGGGCAAAGATAGAGTGATTTTTGTTTTGTAGCGACATTAAAAGCTCTGAATGAATTTTACTTTCAATATTTTCATTAAATGGTTTTAAAGGGGATTCTATGTCGGGACATAATTGAGCCAAGTTCTACACCAAAGACCACGATTCAAACTCTTGTGCTGCTCAATACAAGGGAGGCTGGTGGTACACAAACTGCCATGAGGCCAATCTGAACGGCATTTACCTAAATGGAAGACACTCATCTTTTGCCGACGGTATCGAGTGGAAAGCTTGGCATGATAACAATTACTCGCTGAAGTTTACAGAAATGAAGATTAAGCGACTATAACAGCGTTTAATTTATCACTGTCAATGTAAATAAATAAAGATTAATTAATAAATATCTATGCCAGTGTTATTCCTTTTTTCTTTTTTTCTTTTTTACTAAAAGCACAGTATTACTTAAAATCTTTCGAGTGTAAGCAATTTTATTCATTAACAGGATGTATATTAACTTAGACAATAAATATACCCAAATTACTTACGGACGAAATCTCAATGTTTGAAAATCGCAAGTGTATTTGACGTTGTGAAAAATTAATAATTACAATCAAAATTGATTGATTTGACATACAGGATGAATAAGCCTTACTTCTTGAAAGTATTCGGATCTTTTGTATATGTAACATAACATTAGTTGACCTTTACCCCAATGATATGGTACTTTCCTTCAATCATCGTATACAAGATGGTTGTAGTCAGCTGCTTGTTGGTGTTGTTGGCTTCATATGCAGCAGTTTGTGGAATTCTTTTGGTACCATTTCAAGAAGCAAGGCAAACCAGGAGTGCCCTGAGTATATATATTCAACGCGGATTTTTTCTATTTATTATTTTTTTACATAGAAAAAGTGTTTTATAGCGTATGATGTCATAATTATTTTCTTTTATTCACGGAATTATTAATATCTTATTTTTGATTTGATAGTAATGTACTTACTAGTATATCGTACCTAAAATTTTACAAACGTGGTAAACAATGTACGATAGCAGAAGCGTTACGAACTATCCTATAAAC
The DNA here is from genome assembly GCF_963853765.1 of Magallana gigas. Taxonomy (NCBI): domain Eukaryota; kingdom Metazoa; phylum Mollusca; class Bivalvia; order Ostreida; family Ostreidae; genus Magallana; species Magallana gigas. The sequence goes on from NC_088856.1 coordinate 5,355,550, forward strand.
AGATGTTACTATCAGAAATATTTATTGCTGATATAGTTTCCAGAGAAACGTGATAAGTTCTTTTCAAAATATGTATTATTAAGTAAAATATTCCTCATTATAATTATAAGATTTGAATATAAGTTTGATGTTCGTTTACTTCGTACAGTCACTTCTTGAAACGAATCAATATCATGCATCCATATCATTCAAATTATTTAAAGACTGTTTACAACTTGGTATCTAGAGATGATTTTCTCAGCCGAATGATAATGATTTAATGATTTAAATGACAATGAGGATTACTATTCAATTGTCATTTTTTATGGAGGACAGGCATTAAATAAAATAGATTTCTATTTTCTAATAGTCTGGCTTGGTACGTGTAAATCCATCAAAAATAAGGTAATAATGGCAACGAAAATAAAATGGTCATTTAATGTTTCTAAACTGGATATGATGATTTATCGTAGGAAATCATCGAATAAAATTGTCAGTCAATGATTTTACGAACTACGAATTGACATGACCGATTTTGATGACCGAATATCAAAGCTTGCTTTTCTACTAAACTTCAATTATATGGAGTGGTCCTACGAATGAGATAGAAAAAAACGACTACAAACAGCTTGCTCTTAAGACGACTAAGAATACATGTACTTCACTTAAAAAGTATTCCAAAATATTTACTTGGAGAACACTGAATGCCAAATAGTTTTTTGACTGCTCTGAATCCTTACTTTACCTTTGGATATGATACAAAGATTCTGGCAATTTCCAGTGACACAGAAGTATAATACTGATTTTCTCATTGTAGAAAATGCAGTTATATATGCACTATCGCTACAATCTCGAAAAGCATCAAAAACTCCTTCTGATGAATCTAAAAATAAAATTTGTTTCATTTTAATTCTCTTTCTACTAGGCCACCATTGGAATTTGAAGTTCGTTTGCACATGATGTGACCAAGATGTACATACCATGCGATTTCATATCATCTCGTTCTCCTAAATTTACAGTGGTAAGTGTGTCCCAATCTGATAATCTATAAAACCCTTACATATAGATATTACAAATACCAGCGTGTTTATGTATGTAGTTTTGCTTTATTGACTTTTTTAAAACTAATTGCATTTTAATTAAGAATAAGCAATAACTTTTGTATGCATAAGCATTTTTAACACGTATAGCCCGTGTCCGGTAATATCTTTTGAGCTTTTTGGACTTTTCTTTTCATCTCAATTTTATCAACTTGTTGATTATCAAAATTCACGAATCAATACAATGTATATCTACAAAATCTTCGATTTATTGCAGAACATGTTTTTTTTTTTTTTTTTTTTTTTTTTTTTAATATAAACAAGTAAATAAACGTTTCATGAATAGAAGATGAAAAAGGTGCAAAATTCTTACACTATTCCTTGCAATCGAATTTCTTCAATGGAAAACATTTTTCTGCTGCATGATGTACAAATGTATTTTCTTATAGGCCCATCTATATTTGGACAAACAAATAATTTTATAATTAAACTATAATTCTATTAAGAGAGAGAGAGAGAGAGAGAGAGAGAGAGAGAGAGAGAGAGAGAGAGAGAGAGAGAGAGAGAGAGAGAGAGAAAGAGAGAGAGAGAGAAATAGAGATAGATTGATCGATCGATAGATAGATTACTTCTTATTTTCTATTCATATTTTTGTAATGTTATTTAATTTACTTACATGAAAGATCGTCGATCACAACAAAAACAGAGCAATCCACATGATTTACAAGAACCATCTCATTCTTACAATTGATGGTTAAATGGGAACTTTTTCCAGAACCATTACATTTGATTTTGGCGCACACATCGGTTGTACACAAACATGTATTTATGTCATTTCTTATCACTTTCACTGGACAAGTCTTGTTGTTTAGGCATTCCAACAAGTGTGTTTGTTTGTGATCTAGATGTAAGGAAAATGAAGATAAAATATTACCACAATGAATATTTGATTCTATTAATATTTGAAGTGTCTAGACCGTTTAGACATCCCCATATAACCCAATTCCAGAGAGAGAGAGAGAGAGAGAGAGAGAGAGAGAGAGAGAGAGAGAGAGAGAGAGAGAGAGAGAGAGAGAGAAGTCCTTGCTTACATCATAATGAAAACAAATACTGACGCGGAAGCATATTGTTCTAGATGAAAACATATGCACTTATATTTACTTAACAAAATATGTATGTTTCCTCTCTAAAAATCAGTAACTCGATATGAAAAACTGTATATGTAAAAATTTGATATGTTTTCTTTGATCTTTCGAATTGAAAATTTGACAGTTGACATTACTAACAACAATATTTCACCCGGGACCCGTATTTGGTCCTTTATGCTCACAACATTTCCAGCCACATGGAACATCAAAAAAGTGTTTGTCGAATTAACGTCTAAACACATTGAATGTAGAGCTAATAGTTTGTCCATAAATATTGCCTAATAAAACATAATTTCAAATATTCGATCACAAGTACTAATGCATAAAACATACTGTCTGTTTGATTAATCCATGTTGTTAAAAATGTCATTCTGTTGATTTTCTGGTTTTCATCATTTTTTCCTGTGTGGTTATAAGTAGCGCTGAAAAATAAGTGTTTTTAGTTTAGTATTTAACTCACATACCATGTCTCTGTCCACATGTGTAATAAATGAAATGTCTCTATGATGATTGCCAATCAGTTTGCATCTATAATGAATGTTTTTGTGTTAATGATGGAAAAAAGGCAGTTTCTGTTATTTCTTGACAATATTTTTTAAATTAAAAAGAATAAAATAAAATCACAGACAACACATAGTCGTATTATTCTAAGAGGTTTTCTTTTTAATCTGTAAAAATTAGTTTGTGAAGTTTCTGAGTTTGGTTTATCTGTTGTAGTAATTCTAAGATATAAACAAAACAGGACGAGTTTGGTATTTGAATATTTTTTTTATTAAAAACATTTTAGACATGATATATTAAATCCTATCTAAAAAGCATTCAAAAAAAAAAATAAAATAAGATTGTTATATGTTTAATAAGTCTGCTTTGTAATAGTTATTTTGTAAATTATGTGAGGATTCGTTTTTCAAACCATCTTACCTTCCATTACAGCCCCCAATACACAAGACAGTAGCATAAAGGAGAATTACACTTAGTCCTCGATACACTGAAAATAAATGCAAGGTAAATTTTGAAGGTTGTAGTTTCTTGATAATGAACTGAAAATAAGAATAATACCTTAGTATTCACTTACTTTTAGTACATGTACATGTTACTCAGATGTATTGTTAAAACATCTGTAACAAAAACGATGTGTATGGGTTTATATTGGCATTCGTCGTATATTTTAGGATGAATTATATCCGGTTGAAAAACTGTGTACATGTAATTAATAATCATTATCAAGAATCAATTATGCAGGGGTTTTTAATTATTAAAAATGTTCAAAGGAAGCATAAATTTGAGTTTGTTGTTTTCCTTGTACAGAGATAATAAGCCTTTGTCCCAGACCTAAAAGATAGGACACATTCCAATGCGTACACTTATTATCAACAACAGTATATCGACAACATGGTAGTGACTGGACGCCCTGTAGTTTTTATTGCATTATTTCCATCGGTTTTTGGACTACTTTTGTATCCAACGAATGAACATGTAACAACGCATCCAACTCATGCTCCAGGTAATCTTGCCATATCTGTATTTTGTTGACTTTGTGTTTTAATCTTTATTTCTGCCTCATATTAATCGCGAGAAAACATATTCATATAAACTATTGGATTAAGTGAAAAAGCAGTATTTGATTGCAGAGAAAGTTTTATATTTAAGTTGGCACTTAATTGTGCTTTTCGATTATAATCTTATCAGTTAAAGTTGCTGACATGTTTTTATAGCTATCCACGTCACACCAGATATTTTTTGTTCAAAAAGAATGAACCATATCTGTCGAAGGTCGTCTCAATAACATTTTGCAAAATAAGAGTTTTGATAGTATATCTGTATTAGAACAGATATGGAACGAGATACTAGGATTGTGTACGACCAAATACTCTTGATAATAACGTAGGTTATATAACACGCAGACACGACATACTTTTCCCACTTTAGAATTGAACTCTACAGATAAATATGTTTCTTAATTTAAGCGTATCAAACAATTAGTATACAGCCACTGAATGAAAAACAACGCAATGCAGATACGACATACTTTTCCCACTTTAGAATTGAACTCTACAGATAAATATGTTTCTTAATTCAAGCGTATCAAACAATTAGTAAACAGCCACTGAATGAAAAACAACGCAATGCAGATAAAATATTAGATTGTTTCAGTATTTCCTGCTCCCAGGGACTGTCAGGATTACCTGTGGGAGGGATATAGACAAAACGGACTGTACACCATCTATCCCCAGAAAGGCGGACGACTGAACGTCTATTGTGACCAGCAAAATGATGGAGGAGGATGGACGGTAATATCAAACACAAGTTGTTTATTACAACAGATCAAAAACATAAAATATCGCCTCTTACAAAGCACCTAACATTATATTGATTTGATTATTCGTTTCACAGAGGTATGTTTTAGATATCCTATTTTTGGAGTCGTTTTAGTTTATCTATAACATATTGAATTACTTTTCAAACATCTTATTGGTAAACCGAAATTTTTGATTTTTTTTAGAATAAAACATACTAACTAAATTAAAAACATTTAAACCTTTAGTTTAGGAATATTTTAACAAAAAAAGACGATAAAATCTTTGATAGGTTATACAAAGACGTCAGGATGGCTCGGAGGACTTTTTCAGAAACTGGGTGGATTATAAATATGGTTTTGGAAACCTTTCTAATGAGTTCTGGCTTGGTAGGTGTAAATCCATCAAAAATAAGGTAATTACTGGCAATGGAAATGAAATGACCATTTAATGTTTATTTACTGGTGAAGATGTTGGTAAGTTTTATTGAAGGTAATCATCGCATATATGAAATCGTCAGTCAAGGATTCTACGAACTACGAATTGACATGTCCGATTTTGCCGGGGAAAGTCGCTATGCAGTTTACCGGCGATTTTCCATCGGGGACGAAAATCAAGGCTTCCAGCTTTTAATTGAGGACTACATTGGGACATCAGGTTGTATTGCCAATCGTTCATAACACATGAAAATATTAATCAAAGAAAAGGTAACATACATGTATTTTGCAAAGTAATTGCTTACTTACTTTGCACATACAAATCAGAGCATTTAGACATTCATTTTAAAACAAAATTTTCTGACTGTATGAGCTTTACAGAGAGGTCATCACTCACTCCCGAAAATTTGTATGTAATTTTTAATCTCAAAGCAATGAAACATCTCTCCTTCCGACTTGCTTGTTGTTTTGTTATCAAAGATATAATATTGAAACGTATGACTCAAAAGTATTAATTCAGGTTTGCTTCAACATTTGGATAATTGTGGGAAAAGATAAATTGGTATTTTGTTTTGAAGCGTTATTAAAAAATTTGAATGAATTTTATTTCAAATATTTTCATTAAAAAAATGTTTTGAAAGGGGATTCTATGTCGGGACATAATGGAGCCCAGTTCTATACCAAAGACCACGATTCAAACTCTTGTGCTGCTAAATACAAGGGAGGCTGGTGGTACAAAAACTGCCATTCGGCCAATCTGAACGGCATTTACCTAAATGGTAGTCACTCATCTTTTGCCGACGGTATCGAGTGGAAAGCTTGGCATGGTTACAATTACTCGCTGAAGTTTACAGAAATGAAGATAAGGCGACTATAACAGAGTTTAATTTACCAGTGTCAATTGAAATAAATAATACAGTGCCAGTGTTATTCGTTTTATTTTACTAAAACACACTATTACTTAAAATCTTTCGAATGTCAGTAAATTTGATTTCCATTTATTCATTTACAGGAAGTACATCAACTTAGACAATAAATATAGCCTTATTTAAAAAAAAGTTTGATAGAAAATTTTATTATATGTTTTAACATACAAAGTGCATTTGACATTGTGAAAAATTTATAATTGTGATCAAAATTGATTGATTTGACATACAGGATGAATAAAAAATCGTAAGGAGCCTTACTTTTTTAAAGTATTTGGATCTTTTGTATATATAACATAACATTAGTTGACCTTGACCTAAATTATATGGTGCTTCCTTATAATCATCGTATAAAAGATGGTTGTAGTCAAATGTTTGTTGGTGTTGTTTGCTTCATCTGCAGCAGTTATGCTGATAGTATCGCGTGAAAAGCTTGGCATGGTTTTTATTATTCGCTAAAGTACACGGAAATGAAGATCAGGCGACTTTGACATTGTTAAATCGGTCATTGACAAATTATATAAAATAGACAATGTCGTTTTCTTTTTGTACAAACTCTGAAACATTCTACTGACAATTTGATTTTCATTTTTACATATACATATATCGGAGTGTACAGTAGCTTACGAAAATAACTTTATACCTTACACCTAATTGTCTACTGACTTTTCCGGGTTTTTTCCCGATTAAGAGCACAGCGGGTGTGCCCGGTCAGCAGATGATGCTCACTCCTGCTTGGCACCTGATCCTAATCTATTGTTTTGGAGGTCAGTATTGCTCTGCTTTGAATTTGGATTTCTTTTTAAGGATTTTTGAGATGGTTGACGATTTGTTATTGTTATTTTTTCATCTCTCATGCACATCATTGGTCTTAAAATCTCTTAAAATGTTCGATATCCATAACTGCAGGCATGATTGATTGAGATTTTGTTTATTTACATGTAGTCTAACAGTCATTTCACTTATAATTATAACGTGAATAAAAAATCTTTGGATGAACATTTCTTACACGAACGTATACAACTTTTCTGAATAAATAACTTATGGTGGCCTTGACCTTTACATACAAAATGGTCGTAGTTAACGGCTTGTTAGTACTGCTCTGTTTATTTGGAGCAGTTTCTGGACTTCTTTAAGATAACAAAAAAATCCAACGAATTCTTTAGGACACTTTATTGTATATATTAATATATATGTTATAAATATATTTATGAAATTTATCTCCAACGCATGGTGTATATTACCCGTGTGATAAACATTTGCTTTATCAACGGGTGATGCTTCTATAAAATACATTCGAACTATTTTGGACACAGCCCCTTGCTTAAATGCTTCAGTGATCTAGTTTTCAGAGATTTGCTGTATATTCCACAATTCAAAATTGATTTATGATGGATTTTGAAAAGGTTTAAACTTTAAAAAAATTGAGTAAAACGCATTGGTATGTAGTTAAGAAAACTGTACATCAGCCTAGCTGTCATAGAGTTAATTCTAAAGACGCGATGAAAACAGCTTGTTTTACACAAATGATTACCAATAAATCCCCCCCAAGATTTTTATTTCACCACAATTATGCAGCCTTAACAAATATTCGTAACAATAGTATTCGTTTTATCAAACATGAACAACTGTTATAAAAATCTTTATTGGATCATATTTTTCAAACTGTTGACATTTTTGTTAGAACATCATTTGATAGGGTACTGATTCTGACAACCAAATTAAAAAAGAAAATGTTTAGATTATCTTTCTTTTCTGAAGTGATTTAGCCTAAATTCGATATATTTAGATTCCCATTTTGTGTGCATGCTTTTTTTTTTAATGAAATTGACACTGAATCAGAATCTGCATTAAGAAAATAAAGCAGTTAACAATATTTATGGCAACTCTTCAATAGCAAGTACAAGACATGTATCTTTACAAACTAGTTTTCCATGGTTCTAAGCTGTTTACATTCCTGAACTTTTAAACATTACTGAAATGATCCAGAAAAAAAACATTTGCTTTAAGTATATGAAATGTAACAGCTAATTGTGCAAAATAAAACATTTATTTGCTCCTGTGTCTATCATTAAAGCTTTTGACGTATTCCTCAAATAGACAATCGTTTCCAAACGCCAGACTTGCTAATGGACTCTCAGATATTTAATACAGATTCAGAATCTTTATCATAAACAATAATCATTAAAGCTGATTGAACAAACACAGTCATCAATCCACTTCGTCGTCATCTTGTTCAGTCCCTGGGCGGCGAGTCAGACTTGTCTTGTAGATGTGACTGAAGTTTGTGTGATATCCATTGTCTAAGGAACCAAATCTCTTTGTTGAGTTCTTACAGAGTCCAAGTACGGACTCATAGGAGTCAATTGTACTCCTAAGAAGGACTGGAAGGTAGAACCATTAAATGATCAGCATAATGGAAAATACACTGCCAAGATCCTACGTGCATATTTGATAAAATTTATTATCAAACGAAACTTAATGATCAGTTTTATATTTCATATAATTAAGAAATGTTCACGCATATAAATGCTATTGATATTCATCAATTCATTCGCAACACATTCCCTCTTTATAAGGTATAAAGTATAGATATTCTAATGATGGGGCTTTTAATTCTTCGTCCACAATAAAAATAACAACAACATAAATTCTGAGAGAGGCGCATTTCATAGCGTCGACCGATTTAGACGCGTTAGCCCCAAGTTTGAATCTGGTCCGTTGCTATCGCAGTAACAATGTAACCTTGGGAAATTTAATTTACTCTTCTAGTGCACTCTCTCCACCCATTGTTAAAATAGGTACATGTCACATGAGAGCTGGTAATGTGAATGTAAAGCATTAGCGCCGTAATTTGGCAGCTCTGCTTGTATGCTCCAAAGGAAGTTAAGAATGCTATGGATTGTACGGGTTTCGCAAGGGGGTAATATGTAGAAGTCGTGCAAGGCAATCTACTTTGCAACCAAGACTACAAACCCTTACTTTTTACCCCTACCTTTAATTGCAATCTACTAACAATTGTGGTTTCACCACCTAGTAGGCAAATAACCATCATGATGGTCTTTTTGGAAGATAAAAAAGTAGGATTCATTACCAAGTTTGCAATATCCTTGTTTTAAGCACCTGACATTCGCCGGCGAGAGGTATCCCCTAATTTTGTATAACATTTTATAAAAGTACATCCTGAAAGCACTCAAAAACTTACTGTGGGTTTCACCTTGAGATGAGTGTTTGATATTTTGTGATGTACGACTGAAGTCATTTGGAAATTTGTCAACAAATAAACAACCATCATTATCAATGTCTGTGGTATCAAATCCTTTGCTTAGGGTGTCCTACAGAATATAATAAAAAAGAGTGTAAATTTACTTTATTAAGATAAAGACGTTTTTTTCTTTTTTCATACGACATAATTTTTGCCTTGACTTTAACCCGATCTAAACATAATTCGTTTTATTTTTACGGACTTGCACATTTTGAAAACAAATGAACATCAGGTACGCATAACCATATACCTTTTTATGATGCATGTTAATTATACAATTGATTATATGATTTAAGCAAGTGCATGCATTTTTAGGGGTAATTCATATAGCTTCTTTATGTAATATATTCCATGCATTTATCTCTAGATTTACCTCATTTGTCACGATTTTAGTTCTGGTCTCACTGAAGGATTCCTCAGTCAACCTCAGAACATTCCAGCTGGTCTCACTCTCAGAATTTTGTGTGGTTGAGCCGGTATCATTACATTTTGTTTCATTAATACACGGATAATTGTATTGAGCATACATGTACTTCCTATCAAAAGAAAATATTTGTGATACTAAATTTTTAAAGCATGCAATCGTCACAAAGAGTCTATGTCTATATATTGTAGCACAAAATTGTATTATTTTACACCATTGATGATAATTCAGCACGGTTTTAACATAACATCCACTGCCATTTAGTAGTAAAAATAAAGCAATAAAGACATACTAAATTCAGTACCAAGTTTGTACTTTTATGTAATAGAAGGGGTGACAAATAGATCAAGGAAGAGAGGGTGTGGGTGTTGGTGGAAAAGACAACTTGATTGATGATATTGCAAGTACATGTACATGAACCTCTAATTTTTGTATTAAAAAGAGATCTTTCTCTAATGTGCACCTTTGTAATAACAAAGAAACCTATACCCTGTACTTATCATAATTAAAATATAATTGTTTCAAAGATAATATATACCGGTATATTGTACAAAGTGAATAATGAATAATACCTAATTAACTATATTTGCACAACATCAAAAGAGATATTTTACAACATATTTTCACTAACGTGATTATTTGGCAATTATTTCTTGGATTTTCTTCAGTGTTGTTATAAACAGTGGACCCTGTACAAGACATAAAATTTGGTCCTCACTCCCTTCCCAGAGTCTTTGCTTAATCTGACCCCGAGACCAATATTGAGGGCTCTGACTGTGCATTCCCGGTCCAAAAAAAAAAAAAAAAAGTAATTGACAGAACATAGTTATCCTCAAATCAACAGTTAAACAGGTCTCAAGCAACAAACTGTTTCCACATTCTAAATACGAAAAGGTGTCTTGCCCTATAAAACTTGTCAATAATGTTAAAGCAAATTAAATTGATCATGATCCAACAATTATACCCTTTATTTTTTACTGTTATTTTTTAAAGACAAATTTAAAAAAGAAAATCATTGCTCAATTAACTTTTGTTGCAATAATAAAATGTTGATAAAAGAAATAATTACCTGGGCTTTTGCCGCTTTCAGTGTTGCATTTCGTACTGTATTTTTGTTCAGTGATTCATTATCTATTTCCAGTAATACATCATTATGAGACGTAGCTAAGCTAAAACCAGTACTGTCATCAATGGAGACATTTCTCGCCTCTTTCAACAATCTTAACGTTTCACCTTCAAAAGTTTTCCTTGTTTTGGACGATTTTGTCTTTCTGTTAGTCAAAGCCGTTGCATCGTAGAATTGTTTATATCCTTGAGTATATGATGAAGTATTGTCGGTCAAGAAAGTATTACCATCAGTTTCTGCAGTCATAGATTCAGTGGTCAGAGTTGAATACTCTACCCTTCCCAAACTCTTAACCGGTTTTTCTTGGACACCAAATTCATTTTGTGTGAGAGTCAGATCATTTGGGTTATTATGTGAAACGATTCCAATGTCTGGTTTTATTGGACGAGACCCAGTTTGTTTCTCAGATCTTTCTTCAACTTTTTCCGGGATTTGATCAATACCAGTAAGTGCAATTGCCATGGCTGCATTTCTCTCATCAAACTTTCTGATAGCTTCTTTGATTATTCCCGTTACTTGGTTTTTCACATATCCAACATGTTTATCTTTGCTGTAATATTCAACCCCTTTCATCATAGTAAGGCCAGTTGGAATACGATATGTACCACTACGGGGATCTGCAGTACGGATAGATCTCACAGCGTACTTTGTCTGCTTTTTAAAGGTATTTTCCAGTGCTCCTTTCGGGCAAATTGATCGTAACCTTGTCTTGCCAATCGCGTCACTGGTGAAAAATCTGAGCCTTTTATTAGAGCAAAAGGAAGGAGAGAGAAATGGCAAGATGTATATTGCTCTTTCACAAATGTTACAATGATTGTTATCTTGTTGTTTTGTGAACAATTCGCTATCGTGTGTTTCATATGTTACAGTTTCGCCTTGTTCTAGCGTTCGTAAAATTTCCTTAAACCACCCTAAAAAATTCATAAATGTGTCGTAATCTTCTTTGGCATAAACAAAAACAATATGGATCATATCATGGGGTTCCATTGGCTCCTTATACGCAGTGTTTCTGATACCCTGGTGTTATGGCATCATACTGATCTTTACTTCCACTTCAGATTCAATGTCATTTAAGGTGGAACAATTGGGCCAACAGAAATACTTTTGAAATAGAAATAACTGTTTATGTAACTTTTTTTTTTTTTACAAAAAATAAACAGCTAAAAGTTCACTGACAGTTTTTTAGACGATTTGATCACGTATATTGTAAGAACCAATTAAGTTCCAATCCCGTGAATTTTTTAACAAATTTAAAGAATTCACGGGATAGGTATTTGGTTCTAAATTTATCAGAAATATAAACACCACCGTCGATATATGTTAAAACAATTCAATCGAAGCAACAACAGTATTTGATCACGTGAATACCCAAGTTCAAATCTCGGTAAACATTTTAACATTCCTGTTTATTTTTTAATTTGACGTTTTAGTCTATATACGTTCAGAAATACACACACAAACGATCTACACCAAACGATCGACATACATATTTACCAGGAAATACATTTTCATTTAGGGAAATATATTAGCAAATTGTTTTATTATTAGAGAACTTCGAACCTGGTAAATAATCGTAGACATGTGGTGTAAATATATCCCTGTTTGCGGCAAAATAATAATTATACGTACATGTTTAGTTGTTAAGTCTTACCAACTTCATTCCTATTTCACACCAAGGCAATATATAGTATTGAAATACTCAAAAACTGGAAATCCCATGATTATTTATAGTCCATCTCCGCGTGTACACGGTAGCATATCAGCTTGGCATCTGATAAACTCGGCACAATAATCCGGCATATTTTCAATTTTGGAAAAGCAAATCTAAAGTCTTTTATTTAATTAGATTGCGTCTGTGACCTAACTCTGCAGACTGAAGTGGTTTTTGCAAAATCAATAAATACTAAAAGCGCGTGCATAAATACATATATAGAATCATTTTAACACATCATCATTTTTTTCAAATTGCATGCAGCATATTTTGTCGTTTTTCGATAGGCCTAACTTCTAAGTTCATTATTATTGATTTAAAAATAATCAATACAGTAAAAGTTGTTTACCAGCGATGTTTTTAAATGCATGCATATGCTTTTAATTCACGGTTATGTGGAAGGTTAGTTTAGAGTCATAGCATGGAATTATTTTTTTTTATGAACAACAAATAGTGAAATATACATTTAAAACATGAAATAAATCTCTACATACCGCAGTCTTTCACTAAATCACTAGTTGAAGCAGAACAGCCCCATGCGTAAATAGTATTTGAATTGGTTTTGTAGTGGGGGTGGCCCTAGTGAATTATCTATACATTCAAACACAGGAATGACGCTCAATAATGTAGGAGAAAACACATTTCAGCTTGAAAAAGTATTGTTTTACCGTAACCAAAATTAGTCAAGAAGAATAAAATATCGTACATATGCAAATCAATTAACCGTCTTAAATCATATGGAAAAAACACCGAGATGGAAGGGAGGGGGTGGGGGTAGGTGGATTGGAGATCATTGATCATCCCTGGGGGATGGAGTACACTCATTCATGATATCCACCTACGAATAATAAGTTTTCAGTTAATTAAAAATAATTGTTGAATTTTAAAAACAAAAAATATAAACATCACACTACTTCAAGGATCTCGGATTCTTTGTGCTTGACCGATTCCTACATAGGTGATCCAAACGAAATCCAGAAACTGCGCGAATGATGCAAACAACATTAAAAAGCAAATGACCACGACCATGTTGTATGTAATGATTGTACGGAAGCTTTATTTAGACAATATATTTTTTTTTTGGGGGGGGGGGTGATATGAAGGAAGCAACATTGCAATAAAAATACATAAGCCGCGTCAGTGCGTCATCAAATAAAGCATTATATTGTTTATAATTACATCCTTCTTTTTACATGATTTGATCGTTAAAAGTAAGTCAAATGAACTCAAGTATTGTCAATGTACATCAGTATGTTAGATTAAAAAAAAACAGCAAAATAGTATTTGATGGGAGTTTTATATTATCTTGATTATTTCGTGCAGTCAGTGATTTCTCTTAGTTTTCTGAATGCTTCGACCGATCGTGAACTGGTTAGAACTGAATTGCAGTTTCTATATATCTATAAATTACAACTACTGTATAGGTGTTATTTTCGCCCATTAGCAATTGCAAACTGTTTCGCCCTGTCTTGAATTCGCCCCTATGCAGTTGTGTTAACAAAAATATTATTTGCAATAAAGAATTCGCCCAATCTTAAATTCTCCTTTCTACAACGAGGAAATATTACATACTGGAAGTAAATTTTTAAGTATTAATTATATCACTCATATATACTAGATATCGTTTTGTAATTACTTTTCGTGTGTAAAAAAAAATTCATCTAAAGTGAATGGCACTTCACTTCAGGAACTTTTCTTACTCTTAATTTTCTGTATATAACATTCAGTTGATTGACCTTGACCTTACTGATAGGAAGTGTCCGTACAATCATAACATACAGAATGGTCGTACAAGTACTTAACTGCTTATTGGTACTGTTCTCGCCATTCGCGACAGTTTCTGGACTTCTTTTGGATTCCATACATGTAACAAGGCAGCCAACTAATGCCCCAGGTAAATACATATACTCTAAAGTTGTTTATCTATCATTGAATTTGTTTTGTTTTAAATAACATGTTTTATGTTTAAACAGATGAGCAATATGTTATTTTAACTGGATAGTAATTTACTAAAGATTTCTACAAACGTATCATACAATGCACAATATAATGCTCGGTAGAAGGAGCGTTACGAACCGTATGGTTTAACAAATTTTAATCCCAGAAACATTGGTTACTGATCACAGGTCATGATATGGTGTCAAGAGAAACGTGATGAATGCCTTGCCAATATGTTGTATTGCTGTATCAAGTGAAATACCGTTCGCTATTATAAAGATAAGAAATAAATTGGCAATGTTAGACTTAAACGTTGATGTTCGTTTACCGATTCTTTTCTTGAATCGAATCTAAATCGTAAATGCATGATACAAATAAAATGAACAGTTCTACATATAGATACATAGATTTAACTGATTAGCCGATTTTGTACAAAAGTATGAATATTGAAATACCAGCAATAAGCAATACCACCATTTTTAAAAGGGGTTTCAAATGACCTAAATTTCTAATTCCAGTATTTCCGGCCCCCAGGGACTGTCAGGATTACCAATGGGAGGGATATAGTCAAAACGGACTGTACACCATCTATCCCCAGAAAGGCGGACGACTGAATGTCTACTGTGACCAGCAAACTGATGGAGGAGGATGGACGGTCTGTTTTTGTTGTTGTTTTTTTGTTTGGTTTTTTTTTTTTTTTTTTTTTTTTTTAATTATTTATTCGATTTGTAAATGAGCCAGCATGGCCTAATTGGCTGTTCTTCCCTAAAAGTGTTTTTAAAACTGTTACCATGTGCATATTAAGGTACTTTACTTTCAGCTGTAATAACCGTGACGGTTATGACTGAAGGTTTTTGTAAACCATGTGTCTAACGTTCCAGATTTACGTTATATTTTCTAAACAAATTCCTATACAAACAATTGTAACTTATCTATCATTGACTTTAAGTAAAGTTCATGCGTGTTACTGATACATCTGAATCTTTAATTCAATTGTTCTAAGAGATTAAAGGTAAAACTTAAGACAAACTTTATAATGTCGACTTTTGTTAAAGTGGATAATTTGGATAATCTGAAAATTGATTTGATGTAAACATTTTCAAACTTGAATTTTTTCTTTTTTGTAAAGAGGTTCATTTAAAGATTATGATTAAAGCAATATAAAACAAGACTGTAAAATCATATCTAAATGAGGAGTTTTAATCATTTCATAAACAAAAAAAAAATTGTCGCATGACAACAAAAGGTAATTTAGCTGAATCAATACCTATGAATTACCTTTAACTACAAAATTAAAAATTCCTTAAAGCCTTTTTCTTTTCTTTTTTTTAAAGCAACGTTTTAATTAACACAGACCAAAAATGCAGCCGATATTGCTTTGACAAAAAACTCACCTGATAGTGTTTATTTCATCCATTAGGTAAAGTTAAAGTCGTTGCAATTGTATACCATACCACCTATGCATATAATGAATTATATTTATGAGTAGTATCTAGATACTTCAGTATTAGTTTTTCAAAGACAGTACGTGTTTAAGGAGCATCATCAAACTCTAAACAGGTTATACAGAGGAGAGAGGATGGATCTGAAGATTTTTTCAGAAACTGGACAGACTACAAGTATGGCTTTGGAAATATATCAAGAGAGTTCTGGCTAGGTAACTTCCTCTTTAATATTTATATAGATGACGCAAAATATAAGGAGTCTGAAGAATTTAAGACATAATAAAAATGGTTTGTCTTTCTCAGGAAACCATCGTATCAACGAAATTGTCAGTCAAGGATTTTACGAACTACGGATTGACATGTCCGATTTCGCCGGAGAGAGTCGATATGCAGTTTACCGACGATTTTCCGTCGGGGATGAGGGTCAGGGCTTTAAGCTTTTAATCGAGGACTACATTGGAAATGCAGGTTGTATGTCTCTGGATAAAAATTAAATACAAATCTTCTCTTAAATTCCATTGTTGTACTATACGAAAATAATATGTTTTGTAAGTTTATGATATTCCTGACAAAATAGTTCTATTCTTTAAGGAGATTGCATGTCGTTTCATAATGGCTCCCAGTTCTACACCAAGGACCATGATTACAATACGTGTGCTGCCAGGTTCAAGGGCGGCTGGTGGTACACAAACTGTCATCAGGCCAATCTCAACGGAGTCTACCTGAAAGGCAGCCACTCGTCCTTTGCCGACGGCATCGAGTGGAAAACCTGGCATGGATTCAATTACTCTCTTAAATACACCGAAATGAAAATCAGACGATTGTAAAGATCTGAGCATATGCCTGCTTTTACAATAAAATCAAAATAAAATCAGAGTGTCTGTTTATAAGTGCTAGTTTCAGCATCGAACATTTTAAATGATTTACATTGCCCTTTGACAGCTTTAAAAACTGTCATCGTTGTGAACTGTTTAAGATAGTCAAATCAATGTTTTTATCTGTTAGTAAAGAAAGGATCCAGTCTACTTTTCTATTCCATGAAATCAATATATAGTTCATTTATTAAATAGAATGCTTGAACCTTATTGGATGTCGTTTTATTGTATCAGTAATTAACATATAGGAACCCTCGAGATTAGTGCTGTCCATTAAACACAAGAATCAAGCTTTTATAGCTTTACAGGATTATTATGTAGATGTCACGTTTGTTGAATTGGACGAGTTCGGTGGATTTGTTGGAAAAGGATCAGAATTATCCAATAAAAGACAAGAATTAAACTCTGGTGTCAGCATATTCCAATCCCCGTTAGAACTGTCCTGATTGGTCGAGCACTCTGCGTATTTGTCGTAACAATCGAAATTGTCTCTGTTTAGTTGACAGGTCACTGGTTCGGCGTCCTTCCTACACCTCTCATCATCTATACAGTCATCATAGCAGATCTGTTATAATACAATAGCATACACTTAATGACATATACAGAAATTCTCAATGCAATACTTCAATGACACTCCTCAGCTCGTGTATCGGTAAAAAGGTACGCGAGCGCAAGAAAAACTCCCTTATTTTAAAATCAAAGTTTTTGTATAAATCTTACACATGTTTTTATATATAGTTACAAAACGGTGGGATCAAATGGTTGTCTTAATTACATACATGTATAGTCAAATGATGATAGCATTGATTTATTAATAGGTATGATAAACTGTATGACACAATAGGTTACTATAGATCAAGTTACGATGAATATAAATAAAACTTAACTATATGATTATATAAACGATATTCATGTATGTATGAAACAAGCTAGCAAAATATGAAGCAAATAAGCACAATGTTCATTTTTGACAAGGTGCATTATAATGCAATAGAGACAGAAGAATGAACTTGAAAAAAGTCGATAATATAAAAAGGGTATACAAATATAGGGTTCAAGACCACTTTTACTCTTCATGTGTGTTATTGTCAGAGAATGTCTTTACCTCTGTGTTACAGCTATATCCGTGCCCAAGTAGGCGTCCTCTTTGGAAATTGGAAAGATCCGCCCACTCTATAACATCGTCACAACCAGCTATTAACAGAGCTTTGTCTGTTTGATAGGAGGCTACAAGAGAAGATGGGATCATTTGCAGTGGGGTTTTTTTTTTTTTTTTTTTGGGGGGGGGGGTGGTTTTGAATTTTTTTTACTCGATTTGACTCTACCCTAGAAGAAACTTGGTCTGTTATTTCTATTTATTTTCTCCTAGACTTACCGGTAACAAGATACTTTGCTCCAACATCCAAATTACACTCCCTTGGGATTTCTATGACACAAGATTTACAACGAAGTATGCCGTTACCAGAAGTACTGTACTGTTGAAGTCTTATGATGTGATCCTCCTTTAACAGCTCAATAAAGGTAGAATCATATGATTTATTTATTGGTTAGGAACAGTTTTTGTTAGTAATGCTGCCAATGAAGACTTTTCCTAAACATTTTACTGACTGAAGCATCGAACACATAATGATTTGTAGAGCTAGATGATATTTATATCTTTTAATCTAAATATATGTTGATCAAAACATTTTTTAAAAACATCTTATTTGTTGTGAAGAATAACATGTTTACTTACTTTATTAACTTTGCGTATGATCTTCATGCTGTATCTGTGGTTATCCTCAGGGGAGTTCGTGAGATCTTTCCGAACCTTCATTTTTAAAACTAGTAAGAAAAAATAATTATTTGCAAATTATTTTTTAAGGACTTTGCAACAAGTAGACTATACCGGGAAGTACAATATGATATCCATGTAGTTGAAGACAAACATAAATGAGCATTTACCAACTTGACCAGCTTCCATAGCCAGACATAGTTTTCTTTGAAGCATTTTCATAGGGACACAATCTTTTTTCCTGATCAAAGGAGAACAGAGAATATTACATGTATTCATAATAAGCCTGGTTTTTATATATATATTTTTTACTGACATTTTAACTAACACATAATTACTTGTATTAAAAAAACAAAAGAATACTTACTGAGACCAAACTAAGTACACCAGTACTGATGTGATTATAAGTCTCAACATTGTGGTAGAACTCTCTCCGTACAAAATTACTGTTCTGTGCATAGACAAGTGGTGTACAGTGTTCATTGTGG
Organism: Magallana gigas; assembly: GCF_963853765.1. NCBI lineage: Eukaryota > Metazoa > Mollusca > Bivalvia > Ostreida > Ostreidae > Magallana > Magallana gigas. The sequence goes on from NC_088856.1 coordinate 5,374,423, forward strand.
TTTATATTAAATGTAAGTAACATGTGAAATAAATACGTTTTAAACATAAAATAATGTTTCTATAAACGTATTATACTGTGTATTCTACTTTTTGAAAATAAGGTGGATAGCTAAAGTCAAACATTAATGTAGATTAATGGATAAACTCAGAAATGCGCTATACCGTCGTCTTACCTGAGAATTCGCGTAATTCTATCAGGGAATTTACTCAATAAATATATATAACAAGGCGAAACCACAAATATTTGGCTCCAGATGTGCTTTACATATGGTAAAACTTTTTGTTATGTTTTCTAATTGAGTATAAGTAAAAACATGTTGTTTTCATTATCAAACTGAACATTAAACCGTGTATTACTGCGTTTAATGGACATTTGGACTTTTTTCTGTCTGTATATTCTTTAGAAACGTGGAATGTAACAGTTTGATTTCATGGCTATTGATGATAGATTAGAAATGAGATGACGCCTCTCTTAATATAAAAAAGGCTCTTACATTAAATCATGTGTGCGACATTCGTTCTCATTTCTTATAATTGAAAGCTGCTATAGAAAGCTGTTAAAGTGATTCCTTCTTTATAAAAGCATAGGTCATATCATATAAATGACACTGATCATCTGATTAGAGAAACTATTATCATCAATTCAAAGTAAAATACTTGGTACCGTTCATTAACAGAGAAATACGTATACTTTTAGTATCACAATTTATTATATCTTAAAGTACATTAATTTTACATTATGTTAATATATTTAATATTTTTGTATATTGTATTTTTAAAATACTTATTATAGGTATATTATTATGTAAAATATTATTAGTATATCATTGTATATTTAAGAAATGAACTCAATGTCTACCCAAGTTATACTCGTATAACCTGGGTTGGGGCAATTTACGCTTTATAATCCGCGAAGCGGATTAAAAAAAAGCGTTAATTGCCCCAACCCAGGTTATACGAGTATAACTTGGGTAGATATTGAGTTCATTCCTTATAATTTAATTTTCTGGAATTTGCTGTACAAATTGAGTCCGTTTTACTTTTAAAAATGATATAAATCTTTTCAAAATTCAAACGTAACGTCAAGTGAATTAGTACGTTGGTGCATTGTGACGTGTCTTGTGACGTGCAAACCAGGTTATACAAATTTAACTAAATTTTTCTATCCAATCAAATGCCGCGTTACAACCATAATTAAATTATTAATGTATATTATGCATTGTTTTGTTTACAATCTTAAGTTTTGAAAGTACCTTTGCAATCACGTTTAATAATAAAAGAATGTTCACGTTTGTACTGTATATTTAAGTGTTCAATTACATTCGATTTGAATTTTTGTCCACTTTGTGATGTAAGTGCTTAAACATAAAAATAAGGGTTTTGGCCATTCACTTTCTTGGTAATTATGATTTTTTGTATATATACGAATTTGGACCCCCAAGGATAAAAGATGTTACCAGCTAATATAGAATAAATGACCATACCTTTTTTCGAAATAATCGAAAAATGATGAAGAAAAGATGAAAGTTGAATCGCTATACACAATTTGGGCGGTTACCTTAAAAGCAATAAATATTGAAATGGCCATTGATTGAATTGTATGGTATTCTTTTTAAAGAAAATTTTGAATAAATATATATTCCTGTACTAATAGAAGTAAATACTTTACACTGTGGACTTGAGACAAGATACATGGGTAAGATGTTACAAGTTTAATGAAAATTATTGTCTATCTTTTTAACTCTTTATTCAAATTGATTTAAGCGAGCTCATTCGTATAGACAGGTTTGTTTACTGTTAATTTTGTCATACACAAGCAACGAAGTGATTGGGTTTTCGGCAGTAAATTTGTCCATGTAATGATGTTAAACTTTTGTTATCTTTGAATCTAACATCTACGACAGCGTACCGTCATCTGTTGTGCGCTGTGCTGGTATTGGGACTTTTTTACGGACCAACAGTCGGCGAGGACCCCACTGTGTAAGTACATGTATCAGTGCACTATGATAATGACGCATTGGGTTACCTTGGTTTATTTTGGATTTTTGTTTTTTGTTTGTTTGATTGTTGGTTTTTTGTGGTGTTTTTATTTTTTGCTTTATTTCCCCCGTTTTCTTTCTTTTTTGCAGTTAAGAAAAATTGCATAATATCGAAAATTTACTGTAGAATTCTAGTACTTGAAACAATAACAAAATATTCAATGTGGATACGATTAATTTACAAATATAATGGCCATATTCTAACTGTATAAGCATAAATGATTTTTTTTTAAATTAAATCTTTTGTTAGCTTGCCAATTTTTGTTTAAATCTGCAACTTCTTGGTTTACCTCAACACAGAAGAGTATTATCAAACAATTGATTCCATAAGATATCAATACTGTTTTACATAATATGAATTATCAATATACAAAATATGTGAGTGAATTTGTACGCTGTTTACTAGACAATTTTCATTATTCTGCTTTGTTTGATTTAGGGGGGTCAAACTTAGATTTGATTGACCAAAATCATGCTCAGTATTATTTTTAAAAATAGCTTACAAATAACTTACGATTAGCTGTATTATTCAATTTACATCTCCTCTGATGAAAATATTTAGCTATGATACATATTTCTCTAAACTTTTTGGGTTTCATTATAATTTGTATTTTAGTTGACTGTCGGTAAAACAATAATAAATGATATTGCTTTATCATTATTTTAGCGATGACTGTGGCTGTTTTACTAAACATCCGCAGGAAAAATTCTGTTCATCAGAAGCAGGTTAGTAAAGAGGGCTGTGTGCATGTCATGAACATATCAGTTTTTGTTTCAGTTCAGCAAAATATGAAGTAATTTTCGTTAATGAATTCAGGATTTTGTAATTTTGGTACAAGTGCGCAAATAATAAGACTAATACTTTTCAGAGTATATAGAGAGGCGACCTTTGTTGATTACTTTTTCGAGATCCGATGTTTACTTTGTGATCACGAAGCTTCCTTTTATCTATATTGTACAATGTTTAAAGCCGAAATAGAACCATTTTAACAAGACCTTAGACTTTCGGTATAATGTAACTATCTATATCTTGCCTAAAAACAAGTTAATAATAGTGCCAATTTTGCGTGCAATATGGACAGATTGCGTAGTCTTAGCTCAAAAGCCAGACAGATATTGTTGATTTGAAGAGTGGCCAGCAATGAGATAGACAGACCAACATCACATTGCTCTTAAACACCAATACCCAAAGTCCAAGCTCTTGTCAAAATGGTTCAATATTTAATTGTGCATTTCAACGGTTCCTTTAATAGCATTCAAGGGACGTGCGCTCAGTGTGTTCACCCTATCAGCTGCCCCGGCAATTAGAATTCGTCCCCTACTCATACGGGATCCCTCCAGTGTCTTCAGAAAAAGGCGGAGCTTTTTACTGCCTTCCCCCCAACTTTCCGACCAACAACCCATGACCCGGAAGACCATGAAATACAAGTTCCACGTCGACGAAGTGTTTAAAGGCGTAAGTACATTACCTAATTTCCATTCCGTTTGCCTATTCATAATTAATGCCTTTTCATATTTCGTAGGAGTCGGGAGTAGGGATTGTTCCGCCAACTGAAAACTTTAAGTTATAGAATTATATTGAGATATTATACTGTTATCATTCAATGTGTGCATATTTTCATGATCTTGTATTTTTAAACTGCATGAACATTGGTCTTTACAATTTTAAATGACCTCCCCCCTACCCCCCCCCCCCCCCCACACACACACACACACATTTCTCTTGAATTGATTATTTAAAGAATGTATTCTAATTTTTTTTCTTTCGCAGAGCATTTCATTTTGAGTTTGGATGAAATGGAAATTGAATGCGATCAAGTACTATTATAACTGATGATAATTTTGCATCAAATTATTTACGAATACATCTTTGCGTGAAAAAGTTAAAACCAGTATAATGACAACATATGTACTGTCCTTTACTTACAGGACATTTTGCCAGATTCAGAAATAAATGTTGATGTCCATGAATACATGGCAGGTTGCTCCTCTTTGTTTTCCATCAACCAAACCTATCTCGTCACAGGTACGCATGCGCACACTCGTGTTCCATGTTAGAGTGACTTTTGATATACTAGTACATGACAGAAGTAACTATAATATATTTTGATATATCAACAGAACCCAATGGGGATCAACAGTTCATTTTTCTCATTCGTGTCAATCCTTTTTTTTTTGCAAAATTCAGTTCTTACAGTGCATCGGGGACAGGTTGTATTATTTAACCTAGCTAATCTCAGCGAGATTCGTCGAGACTGAACAATTTTGACGGAAGTCTTTTCAAACGCCCTTCAAAATTTTTCAGTCTCGAAGAATCTTGCTTGGATTATATTAAACCACAACTCTATATTGTTCATACAGGGGAACTTGATGCCCACGGGGTCGTTCATAACGGCGTCTGTGACTGGTCAGGATGTTGGAACAGTGACGTATCTCTTTACCAGAAGATCAGCTTAAAATCTGGGGGATACAGTTGTGATGTAAAGGTATGTTGCTAATGCATGTTTAGACACAAAATTATGTACGTAACTGTATTTTACTAAAGCTTCAAAAATGTTGATGAAATCAACCATATAGACTTCTGTCCTATTACAACGTATCACAATTATTGCGTAATTAGAATGTAAATTAATGCCACAGATATTGTAAATATTCGAGACAATATCAGATTTTGTGTGTAAGATTCGATCGGTGAAGGACGAAGTATCTTTTTTATTGCATGCTTTCAACCTAAATGTTGTAAACAACTATACATGTGTGAGAATGCACTGTAGATCTTTAAATCATAAGTATTAAATTTGGTCACAGATTTGCCACCACGATTCCGAGTGTCCTGGGGATACAGACACGTGTGTTTGGCCCAAAGGAGCCGTCGGAACCTGCTTCGCTAGACATGCAAAATGCCATATGTCGGCAAAATTCAAAAAGGCAGTATGGACAGCATTTCCATCGAGGATTGACAGTTGCCTGCAAAACATACCAGTGGCAAAGTACCATGAGTAGAGAGCACCAACAAACTGATCAGCGTTCTGTGTACAAGTGGATGTTAAATACAAACCATTGTATGTTCAGAAAAAATAAATACAATATGAGTATATACAATACATTATGTATAAAAACTTTTATCTTTGTTTTGATTGAATGATTTAAAAGGTGTTTAATTTTTAACAGCCAATCGAATATCATATGTGAAGGATGCCGAGATGCACATAATCTCCATACTTGTAAGTCTCACTTAATTCCGTGAATTCTGTAGAGCAACACCTACATGTAAAATGGCCCCCTAAAATGAACATCATTATTTTTCTGTAAATCTTTGTTTTCTTTGCACATATATACATGTAAAGTTATTTTATAATTTTCCTTTTGATCCAAATGCCCACAATTTAGAAATATGACATCACAAAGTAACCTTTTCCCACCATTTTTCCATTTTTAGCATAAAACGGCTTGTTTTTAAACAGTTTTTCTTTCCGGAAACATTGAGGGCTTGCTTTGATTTTCATCAGAGGTGTATCTATCCAATACTAATAAAGGACAAAAATATTTTCCTTGTTCAAAGTGTCGCTCTACATTTCCCATTCGATAAAAGTTTAGAAAAATGTCAAGTGTTGAATGCTTTTGATTAAATTATAAAAATTGCGTAACTTCTGACGCCCATGGACCTCTTGTGTTGAATTCCTAGCATGCATTTACAAACTCGTAAAAAAATGGCTGGAAGATGAAAGTTGCATCAGAGAATTCACTGAGTCGATCGTAATTACATGTACATGTATAAATACTTAAATTCTGGGTTTTTCATATATAAAAAATTGACTTCCTGATATCAGAAAACCATTTTCTATTATAAAAAAAAAAAAGAATTTCTAATACCAAACACGAATTTTGATATGCAAGAATTCAATTTTTGATATCAGTAAATTGACAATTATTTTTACAATTCTTGACATCTTTTGAGGGCCCATAGTAAGTACATGCAGCTATACTGTCTTATATGTTTTTAGTTTTATTTGTTTGTTTGGTTTTTTTCTTTCTTTCTTTTTTTTTTGGGGGGGGGGGGTCTGGTTTAATCCCGGGCTCGATGTTCACCGTTTTTCTGCTAAAGCTATTTATAGAAACAGGAAGATCCGCGGTCGTGAAGAGACGTGAATTGAAATGGAAAGTACATTTAGCTCTAGACGATAATATTAGGGAGTTCCTTGAAAAAAAGAGTGAAGATGGCAACCGAAGAGACTCAATTTGAACTCGGTGACACTATAGGAGAAGGAGCTTTCGGCAAAGTATACGAGTGCTTTGACAGAAGCGATGATGACAAGAAGGTGTGTTGCCTAGTGCGATATTATTAATTGTTAAAAATACATTTGAAGGATTTACATCGAATATTTTTATTCCATTCTAGATAAACTGAATTCTGAAATCAAAAGCTAGAAAGTATAATACGATTAAAATTTGTAATTTCTGCAAGAATGATAAAAATGTTGAAATTATTGTGTTGTGTATCGATTTCCTAGTTTCGGTTTGCATATATCTTCGCAGTGTGTATTGTCCTTAGTCAAGAAGTATACACTGTCTATGTTTAGTATTAACACTACCTAAAAAATACAGTTGGTCAAGACACACCCTTTTTTTTTGCTTCATGAAACTAGTAAAAGCTGAAAAATCGGTTTATATTGTGCTTATTTTTTGCAATTTAGTCCCTTGACCTTCATTCCAGTGATATTAATCATTTAGCCTAATGATCATAAAGGCATAGTACCTTACAAGAAAATTGTTGACATAAAATGATCTTGGTGCACAAAAGACATTTTTTATATGCATAGATCTATTCAAAGAACATAGAAATTGATTTTATACAGACTATATTAACATAGTAAAATTTTAATAATGACAGTGTGACATTGTTGCTGTGAATCAGACTTAATTTTTTTTTTTCAGTATGCCATGAAAATGATAGATCTGAGAAAGTCATCAGACGATGAACGTGACTTGGCAGAAAAAGAGGCCAGATTGTTGACAAATCTGCAGCATGAATTTATACTGCATGCTGTGACCTCATTCCAGAATCAGGGGGCACTGTGTATAGTGACAGAATTCTGTGACCAGGGGGATCTAGCACAGTTCCTGGAGAGTAGAAATGGGGCGTCGCTAGATGAGCAACGGATAGTTGAATGGTTTAGACAAATCTGCAGCGCTTTAGAGGTAAACAGTTCGTAATATGTACATTTACTCATATATTGATCATATCAATACAGTGATTATATCATTAATTATCAATTTTTCCCTTACCCAGTATTTGCATGGAAGACACGTCCTTCACAGGGACATGAAGACTCAAAATGTATTCCTGACTGGTGCAGAAATGACAGCTAAGTTGGGAGATCTTGGGCTGGCTAAGTATGTAAAATTAGATATCACAGAAGTTTATAATAAGTCTGAAACATTTGTCAATTATTTAATCATTTGACAGACCAGTTTTCATCTGCAGCGATCAAAATCTGTTTCAGAGTGTTGGAGAAACCCACACAGAAAGCTGTCACTTTTTGTGGTAGTCCGTACTACATGAGTCCTGAAATATTTGCTTGTAAACCTTATGACTCTAAGGTAAGCATATTTTTAACATTATTAAAAATCCTGAAATCCGACATCTAAAACAAATAATTGTATAATATTCATGGGATAGAATTCTGTGTTTTATTATAATAATTTATCAAAGCTTTCAGGTCAATGCTATTGTTGCAGAAAGAAATATTTTTACCAATGTTAAAGATTAAATTTTGCAAAACTTCATTTACATGTATCATACAATTTGTAAAAAAAAATTCTTTCAAACAAACAATTCCACATTTAGAGTACTACACACAAATATTTGGGATAAGTTTTTACATTGTTGATCAATTTAAGATATTTTTAAGATGGCAGTGAAGGAACCCACTGGTTTTTACTCTTATCTCATATTACACATAAATATGAATTAGCCTAATAGGTGTAAGGCCATTTTACTACCCTACTTAATAGACATAAAGACCTGGGGATGTTTTATCTTGGTGTATGATCAAAGCATAGACTTGACCTGTGGCAGTTATCCATAATGCTATCTAACTATATAAACTATATAAATACATTATGTATTGAAACCAATGACAACATGATTTTTCATTGAATTCTTACAAAATTAATGTCCATGTTATCCATTTAAGATTTTTAGCACTGTGGACATTTTCATAAACCATGATTAAACATTGGTGAGGCTTTTAATTACCAATCATTTACATGACTATGGAATATTAAGAGTTCCAATTGTCTGTATTCTTATCTATGACCATTATATCTGAGAATATTCTGTTATTTCCTGGAAAGGTGCATTTAAGAAAAATATAGCATCATGCATAAGCATTATAGACTGATGCATAAAAAATGAGGTTTTATCAAATCTGTTTTATTTTATAGTCAGAAGTTTTCCCTTTGTGTTTTTGTGATTATCCTGATATATATGTATACATATATCACATATTACATTATATGAGCAGTATAAAAGTGGACCTTCAGCATATTCATGCATATGAAACCTTCAGTAATACATGTTAGTGAAAATGTCCTTCAACATGTTCAATTAACAGTCGTATCAAAAATGTTTTACAGGGTTGTCTCTAAGACATAAGTAATTATAATGACCTAATTACCTGGCTATTATTGCAGTTCAACACAATGTAGCTATAAACAAGACCCCCAGACCCCCCTTCTACTTTTTTATTTCTTCCTTCTACTTCAATTTTTAGAGACAACCCTGCTGTCTTTAAAGATTTTTTAATACATGTATAGTGAAGTTGTCCTTCAATTAACAATTACATCTTAACAAAATGATTGTATTGACAGTATCACAGTATTATAACAATAATGCTTCATGTTCTCTATTTACTACATGTAACTGTGATCAGATGGTGAGATTGTAAAAGTAATTGTATTTGATGATATTTCTGACTTCATTAAAAAGTAGAATCTTATTTTCGATTATTTTTATAAGCTCAAGAAAAAAATTAACAGACAAAAATTGGGGTTTTTTTATGCAGAGTGACATCTGGGCAATGGGAGTGTGTGTGTACGAGATGGCCACCCTGGAACGACCCTTTGATGCCACGCTGATGCAGCAGCTGGTGTTTAAAATTGTTCATGGTCAGGTGAGCTAGATCCTGATCCTCAAATTCATCTAAATGTTATATTATTTTTCTTGTAGATTGTTTTATTTACGATAAGTTTGACCAAAAGATATATAATTGTGTTAGCCTCAGAGTTCTTAAGAAACTAAACATTAATTACTAGCCTAAGGTTGTTTTTTACCTTTTGCTCTTATTACACTTCATGAATTTGAAAATAAGAATTTTTTAATAAATTTCATCAGTGTGCTGTCAGCATTATGTGTATAGTTCTCACTAACTAAGAATATTTTATTGATATATAGTTACCCCCGATGCCCAAGGATAAGTACAGTTCACAGCTGATCAAGATCATGGAGAGAATGATGTGTCGGGAAACGGACAAGAGACCCTCAGCAACAGAGCTTCTGCAAGATGTCCTCTTCGAGAAGCATAAATCTCCTCAAGTAAGACAATACAGAAATTATCAAACATCAAATTTAGTTCTGCATTATAGTTTAACAATGGCTTTTTTTGCTTCAGAGTGATATAATTTTACATAATTCAAAAATTTTTTGGTAAAAATCTCTTTGAACATTGAGACCTCAAACAAAATTTATAATTTATAATTTTCACCTACTATGAGGTGTCACTGCTTGCAAATAATTGGAGGAAACATTAGATAGAACAAGAAAAGTTCCTTTCATTGGATATAAATGTGTATTTACCTGCATTTGTCTTAGATTTTAACAATGAACAAAGATTCGATGACTTGATCTTTGGTATCACATGGTTTACTTGATTCTGTAGGCACCACCTTCGTTACCAGATAAGAAGGGAGCCTTGGGCATGAAGTCAATGCGAGGGAACTCCATTCTTATTAGTAAACTAAATCAGTCTAAAGGAGACAAGTTTAATATGAGCAATATCATGGAAACCCTCAGTGAAAAAATCAGCCAGAAGAAGAAGAAAAAAACCAAGGCTGCCAATCCAGATGGATTCAGCTCCATCATCAACACAGCTAGTGTGCACAGTAAATTTCTCAATTCTACCTATGAAGACGGGAACAAGACAATCACAGACAAGACAATGAAAAAAGGCCTGCACGAAAAAGGGAAGTTCTGCAAGAACCCGGGCGCTAGATCTGTAGCCAGTGCTTCAGACATTAGCCTTGAAGAGGATGATCTAGAGAGTACAATGAAGGCAGACGATGAGGCTCGGGCAGCCCTGCCCCCACCGCCAGACCCCCTCCAGATGATGAACCTGGTGGTCAGGACTCTCACACAGGTGTTTCCCAAGGTGAAGTATTATCTACAAGTTCTCGATCCTGGTCTTTCCTTGTCTAACATAATGATAGATCTCAACAGGAAAAAAAGAAGTTTGGACAAACAAATTATAAGACCTTAAAAAAGCAAGTTCTTTGTAAAATGTATTCAAATAATAGAAGTACATGTACTACAATCAACCACAGCCAATATTTTATTACATCATGTTCCTTAAACATGTTTTAAAAATGTAGATATTATGTGGTGGTTTAATTGGTGACATAGTGAAAACATTCAGCCTACTTTCACTTTCACTTTGTAGGGAGGCGGGGCATCAGGTGGGGAGATTAGTATACCAGGTAAGTCTCTTGTTGTACCAATAATGAAATGAAATTCATAAGATAATATCATAATTTGACAGGGAAAGATATTAACTGAATACACATATACTAAGATACGACCGTAATTATTATTATTTCAGATTCTACAAGAAGTGACCCAGAGGCCATGTTGCTGCATCAAATAGAACAGCTACAGAAGTAGGTATCATTTCTCTCACAGATGTCTCAATTCCAAATACCGGGTATTGTAAATAATGTGGGATATGGGCTTTAATGGGCAGTGGCCAGATGGAAGTGTGAAAATGCTATATAGCTCTTCAATACTATGTTCTAAAAAAAAATCTAAGAAGTTAAGAAATATGACGTCTTTTTGGGCAGCTACAAGGCGTCTATATAATCAACACCATTTCCTTGTACTTCAGGCACTGTTGCCAGGTTCTAGGGTACCAACTGTTTGCCAATGCCTATGATGTTCTGGATCAGACGGACGACAACATGCAGCTTGAGGTAACTCACATTTCCTCTGTTTCTGACCTCTCAGCTTTCTCTCTTACAGATATTGTGCTCACTGTATAGGGCTACCTGCACTGCAGGAGTCCTATGCTATACTTGAGAGTCGAGTTGAAGATGTCGAGCTAGAGGTGAGGGGGTTGTCTATTTACCCTGCATTGCACAGACTTTTGTCACAAATTTTGCCGTATTTTCATAAACCTTTGACCTTGATTAATACGACTTCTAGTATGTGCTTAAACCATTGCAGTGCATACTGTAGATTCCTAATGTAGACACTAAAAATTGATGAATTCTTAAAGTTTTGTGACAACACTCACTAAATGAAAAACTTCACTTTTTACATTATTTTACATGAATTCATAAAAGCATTTGGTCGCCATATTAGTTTCAATCGCTCCTCTACTGCCACTGGGGTATATATACCGGTTGAGAAAGTTACGGTCAGTTGCTTTCCAATCGAGGCATTCGCGTTGCACGGACTTCTAAATGCATGAACTACACATTGTAGTAATAAAGAATAAAGAAAACAACAATCAATGAAATACAAAATATATTTATTCTTTGAAAAATTGTCCAAGGTATCTGTATTATTTTGCACAGACAGTGCTGTTTTACTTCGCATGCACATCGAACACGTGTGTCGTTCATACAGAGTGCATAACGTCTGCATCTTCTTGAAAACCCCGGCGACACTACATCCAACACAGTAGCTAAATGATAGTAAATCCAAGAAAGTAACAACGTTTCAATCCGTTCCTACAAAAACGCTCCATTTCTAAAATCAATGCGATAATTTACATTGCTCGATCTGCCACAGTGTGTGGTTCGCGCATGTGTGATGTTATAACATACACAGGAAAACGGTCTACAATTATCGAGGAATTTTCGAAGTATCTGCGCCTGGATTTCACTCTGTCTTATTTCATCATTTATTGGATATATCTTGCCAGTGCAGTAGTTGTCATATTATTTTTTGTTCAAAACGCGTTTTTACAAGTCTTTTCGTCCAAGGTAACGTGTTCGGGTGTATGAAATTCCTGAATGCGGTGAAGCATGAATAGTGCTCTTGGCCTTATATAGGGGGTGTGTAGCGATGAGCAGAACAATAGAAATCAACAACTAATATGGTGGTAGTCGGAGATAAAAGGGAAATAATGCGTATTTATGAATTCATGTCAGCTTTAAGGTTTATTTGCATATATTGGTAAACATAACATACTGCAGAATTAATAGACAACATTTATGGATTGTGCATGTCTATTAAATCATTTTTTCAAATACTCAAGTTTTTCTTGGGTTTAGCAATGAGGGTACCCTCCCCTCTTTCTGCAACAACCTCCATCCAACAATGAACCCAAATACATCCATTTTACCCCCAAAACAATTATAAAACAATAAACAGGTACAGCATTGGAAGTGTCTCTTGATTGACTTTTAGTTTATGTGGCAAGTACCTGTGCATGTTTTGATTGAAAGAAACAATTGCCAGTCTATCAAATTTACTGTACATGTAATAGAGTATTAAAATATAGTAAGAATACATGCATAATTACATTATACATGTAAGTTGCTTGGTGCTCTTTAAGAATTTTGCATATGCTTTTGCTAGTCACTAGAGTACATCTTTTGAAAAAAATGATAATTAAAATAAATATTTTTCAGCACATATTGATTTTTTTAGCGACTGATATCATGATACTGTTTTATTTAAAATTATAATAATATATGTAATAGATAGAGGATATCTAAATTGTGTGATTTTATATTTGCTTTATCCAACGAGTTGAAATGGTGTATATATTCGCGAGGCTTGCCAAGCGAATATAACCATTTCAACGAGTTGGATAAAGCAAATATAAAATCACACAATTATAGATGTTCCATATATCTCATACAATTTGATTTATATTATGAAGCTTCTGAGACAGTCCCTTAAACTCCTCTCACACCAGACCTGCGTCCTCACGGCGATCCCGCTGCATCCTTAAATAATGTAAAACGCCAAGGTAAACGCAGTAGAGTCTCCTACAACGCAGTAACAACGCAACGGCATCTTCATCAATCGCAGTAGGATCGCCTCGAACATTTTAGAACGCCATGTGACGGCGCGCACTTGGAACATGCACAAAGTACGTGCCATGGCTCTGCGTTCTGATAAACACGCCGTAGAAGCATAGTGAGGTCGTCATGACAGCGCCATATGATCTCCAACACTGCCAAGAGAGCTCAGTCGGTGCACTCAAGGAACGCAGCTAATCGCAGTGTAGACACAGTGATAGGTCAATTGCGCTTGCACGGAGACCTCAAGGAGTCCTTTGGGATTTCACTGCATTTCTATCGCGCTCTCACTGCGCATCCACAGCGTTTGAACAAGTTGTTTTTCATTTGGCTGCGTTCATACAACGACCCCAAAGAGCTGTTGCTGCGTTCATCGCGCTCTCGTGACGTTTCTTCTGCGTTTCTACCGCGCTCCCACGGTGTTTCTAGTGTGTTGTCATTAAGACCACGAAAACTCGAACAATGGCTGTTGTACAATAGCAAGCGATGTAATTATTATCAAACTGGATGTAGGTGACTATGTAAAAAGTAGCATTTGCTAATATTCCAACACCTATCAATGGACGTAGATGGAATTCATGCCATTTGGTTCTGATGTTTTCACATCTTTTCTATGTTTTCTAACAACTAATAACGGATCTTTTTTGTAGACCTAACTACTAAGAGTTTTGTCCTAGTCCTTCACAAATTGGTTTGAAGTAGTTATGTTTCAATTACAATGTACCTTTTCATAAAATCAAAACAATTTTTTAATCATTTCTTTACTAGTCATAAATTCTTGTTTGTTTCCCATATAAATGAATATTAACCTACCAAGAAGTAAAGAACGTTTTGTGCATGCAGTCAGTGCGCAGAGCACGCGGTGGACGCGCGGTAAAAACTCAACAAGAGCGCAGTTAATCGCCAAGTAGAACTCCATGGAAATGCAGTTACATGCCGTTGGAGCTCCGTAAGAACGCCTCTTGTTAAATTTTCAAATAAAACTGTACATTTTTTAAAAATTTTCCTTGCTATCGTACGGCGATTCCATGAATTTTACAACGCCATGAACACGCCGTGGGGACGCAGCTTGGTTTGACAGGGCCTTTATATGACCCGAATTGAGTTTTTTCAAAGATTAAGAACGATGATGCAACGTTGTGTTACGCGGTTATTGTGACCTTGCACAATACAATTTAGTGCGTCATTTCTGAGATAAATCTAACTGTTTTGATGTAAAGTTTCACTAAAGTAAATCTTGAAATAATTTTTCAGCTCTAAATAATTTTTCTTAGAGCTTATTCACTTGATGAAATGGAAATGCACTGATCAGAAGACTTGAATAATCAAGTTTGTTGACATACACAAAGTTGGGAATGCTCGTTAGTTTGAATTGACTCGCACGAGGAACAGTTGTTGACGTTTTATAAAACAAACACTAGCCTAATGATTTGAAATTGAAAATAGTGAATAAGGATGCTTGAATAAGGTGGAATAAAAGTCTTACAAAACATTATTTCGGTAATTTCTTGTATATATGAACACAACCTTCATCGCATCGTCAGGATGAACTCCTTGATAGTTAACGTAATTTGCAGTTTTATAAACTACACAAAGCAAATTAAAAGTTGAAAGGGGGTTAAACTTATAAATAAAGTCTTGACAAACAAGTAAAAAAGGGTCTTATGGTTACGGTTATGTATAGTGCTTTGCAAAAGAGTGGAGGGGGAGGGTGCCAAGCCCCCCCCCCCCCCCCCCCCCCCCCCCGCCCCCCCCCCCCCCCCCCCCCCCAGTCCGACGCCTGTGCTACGGAGTAATGTGTTTTCCTTCATATTTGTAATTTAAATCTTTGACAAAATCCATATACAGTAATATCAATTTTTGTAGTAGATGTAGTTATGTTGAAGGTTCTAGCAAATCTTCAAAAATAGGTCATTGAAGCGAGAGGCTGTGTCAAAAATAGTTTGGACAGGAAGTATTTGATAAATTAAAGCATCAGCCTTTTGATATAGCAAAGGTTTATCATACGAGTAATATACACCACACGTATGAGATAAAATAAGATTTATAAAGATTTTATTACCGCTACACTCCTATCATTGCCTGTCAGTACAGGAACTAAAGGCAGGGTACTAAAGTACTGATGCATGTGTTCTAGTGATATCAGAAATGGCATAATCCTTTACATGTTTTATGTTAGTTGGATAATTAAATGTCACTGACAGCACATACATTATTTTTTTTAAGATCATGATTATGATATAAAACACTCTTTAGTTGATTTAAACAAAACAAAACAAGGAAAAATGTAAATAGTTCAGAAATCAGGACAAAGTTGCCAATATGTAGTATATACGTTCACAATGAGGTGCCAATATGTAGTATGTATATTCACAATGATAATAGGATAAATTGATGGTTTTATCAAGAGGGGCATACTTAATAACGACAGACTGGCATTGTGGCATACCACCGCTATGTCATATATATATTGACCTATTTATTAAAAAAGTGGCTTACATACTTATGATTTGAGAAAAACATTTGTGTGAATACTGTAGTGTATATAGAAACATGTACAACAGTTTCTTCGTTTTATTTAGAAGTTTCCTACATCCTGTAACTGTTTCCTTTGCCTGGAGTGAAATTGTATTGGGTTGTCAGGGGGAAATAGAGACAAACTCAGTTATTTATGTCATGCCATCCCAGCTGCTCTAGTCTGGAGATAAAAATTTAACTTAGTTATAGGAACTCTGTACCTAAACTCCATTCTCTCAAATTTCATTCTCATACCTAAAATTCAATCGTAAGTAAAAGCGTAAATATGGGAAGAAGTATTTGTATTCCACGCACATGCAGTATGAGCAAAGAATTTAAACTCAGTCTGCTTTATATATATACACAATGTAACCTCCAAGTCATGTGTTGCTTATCACTGGTAATGGAGCATTGCCAAGTGTAATCATGAGTTCCACTTATTTCCATACTTTTTCCATTCTTTACATTTTGTGGGATACATTGAGTGTACTTAGTCTCCATGAAATCCAAAAATGATACACATTATCCACTCCAGTTTCCTTCCATTATCTATTTTTGTTTATGATTATTAAGTTTCTCAATGAGAGGCACTTTATTAATTTATAGTGCAGGAAGAATGATGGTTCATTATGTCAAACAAAAAATGCTTATTTGATTCTATATGAAAATATCATGAAGTTTTGGATTTTGTTTTATCAATTCATCTAATTTCATTTCTTTTTTCTGACTATCATTTTTTAAAACATTTTTGAATTTACTATTCGGAAGGCTCATATTATAAGTCTGTGTGTACTTTGCTCATATTTTCCTCATACATGTATATTCCCATAAAATAATCATGCAGTTGCCGTTTAGCTCTAATTGTATCCTGTTGCTTGCATGGAATATGCAGATCATTTTCATGGACTCCAGAAAGAACTCCTCATATTTTGATATTAATTACATGTAATTCCAGTTTAAGTTTCCTTTCAAATTGATATATGATATGCATAAATGTATGTTATTTTCAATACAATATATTGTGTTTTATTATGTGCAGTGTATATTGATATCTGGAAGGATTTATGATTTTTTTTCTTTCTGATGTATAATGAAACCTTTTCACCACCAATCTTGATAAACTTAATTGTTCAGACCTACCCTCTCTTTCTCAGATTCAGACATATAATTAAATATAGCCGCTCTTAGACAATAACATTCATATATATTTGACATTTCAGGAGAAGCTCATACGTCTCCTGTCCCCCGAGAAGTTTGCAGTTGTCGGAGTACAGCTGTTCTATTGCAAGAATTTCGAGTACAATCTGCAGAAGCTAAAGGATGGCAGAGGACACTCAACCGCGTAAATAAGCCATTTGATTGGCTGGGTGTTTTATCTAGATATAACATTGAGTGAATGATGTACCAGGTTAACTGACTTTGAAAATTTATATAATTGTGTTTCTTTTAACGAAAGTCTTTGTTTTGTTTTGTATTTATTCATGTTTCTTTGTACAACGACTAATTTCACATAGTAACTAGGTTATCATTGATGCTGGTTTTTTGCACATTGTGCTGTAAAAGATGCTGGTTGATAAAGCCAATAGATATAATTCTTGGGCTAACAGGTAGTTTGGTGTACATACATGTAACTGTATAGTATTATATACCAGTATATATTTACCTGTATGTGAATATATATGTGACTATGACCTGATGTTCTTGCTGTCTATACATGACACATGTAAATATTTTATCTATGAACATTGAAATTGTTGACGAGTTTCTTTTTAACAATATTGTGTTGTTTCATTTGTATGTTACAATTATCCTAGTCTAGAAAATCATATCTTGTTGAATTGATAAATCTAAAAATGATAATTATAAAACTATACATGCACAGTGTATGTGACAAGAAAAGCTTGGAAGTCTCAGCAAGACTTGGTATGTTACTTGTACTGTTTATTATTTACATGTACAAGTTGATAGATGTTGTACATATGAGTTTCCAGGATAGCATTTTTGTCCCAAAGTTTGTTTATTCACAATATTATGAACTTCCTTGTAACAAAGAAAATGCTTTGTCTTGTGCC
The DNA here is from genome assembly GCF_963853765.1 of Magallana gigas. NCBI lineage: Eukaryota > Metazoa > Mollusca > Bivalvia > Ostreida > Ostreidae > Magallana > Magallana gigas. Next base: position 5,392,359 of record NC_088856.1, read on the forward strand.
TTTTTTAAAACAAAAGAGAAAATGAGATATCAATTTTACTATCCACTTAGTATTGCAAACAATGTCCCTTGAAATTGGTTGAGATTGTGCCTTACTAGAAGGCTTGCTGTATTGGTTAATGAATTATTTCCAATGTATGTTTTTCATGTTTGCATGATATCTAGACTGATATTTGCCTGCTTTTAGAAATGTTATCAGAAAAAACATATTAAGATTATTTGTGATCTGTAATTTTTTTTTGGAATATAGATAAATGTATATATGCTGTGCAACTCATGTTAGATTTATATATGATAATCATATATGACTAAATGTTTGGTTTATTGAATGAAAATAAAATGTTGATTCTAGTAGGTTAAAGTAATCAAAATGTTGTAACTCGCTCATCCTTTTTACAGTTGTGACCCTGTATTCCCAGTGAAGTTAATACCACCCTATACTGTGCATGTATCCGTAGTGTCAGTTTTTGATTTGATGGATAGTCTGTTTAAACGAACCATAGCGCATTTGGTAGGCAATTTCAGGTACATAATACATAATATGTAGTAGTGATCTCTGAAATGCATGTATATACAGTCATTTTAAACAAATATTATCAAAACCGATTTGGTTTGACTTTTCCTATAGCGTCACGATCATTTCTGTCAGCTACGTCATGCATAAATTATACACGCCGCCGGTGTGAAAACTATGATTGGTTAACTCCTATTTTTAGGCCGAGTTATCAGTATACGCTTATGCAATGCCAGAGCTGAAGGATTTCTCAGAACAGTTTATTTCCCCCCAATATTATTCATTCAAAATCGACTATCCCGTATGTTTAAATTCTGTGCTAAACTCTCTCTCTCTCTCTCTCTCTCTCTCTCTCTGTGTAAGCTACGGTCCAGAGTACGGCGTTATAAAAAATATAATATTTAAAAGTTGCATGTGCTAAGCGTTCATTTCATGTAAATACCGTAAAATGTATTACCTACTAACTTGCCAGTCAAAGTGATAGGTATGAATTCCTCGATTTCTACACCTTTCGATCGGCAATCGACAGTCAATAAAAGTATTGAACGATGGTGTGAAAGAACGAGACGGAAGTGGAGAGTGCAAGGAGGTTTGTACATGTGCGTCTTCATTAGGCAAGTGTCCGATTCGTTTCTCTTCTGTTGCCCTATCACTTTCGGTGTAAATATATATACTAGAATATCCACAAACCATTTACTGCAGATTTCTTTATTTTACCTGTCTCGGAACCCCCGATCACCCGCTCCATACATGAACACTGGTTTGTTTACATACATAAAAAATACAGTTCTTGATCCGCTTTCCGAGTACGGTTAAAGGTTGTTTAATATGAGAAAGTTTGGGGCGGGTACAGCTACAATTATTAACAGTAGTAAACTAAATGAAGAATTATTTAAATGGATTATTTGCACAAAATGTGGTATGGTATGATGTAAATATTTTTAAAAAATAGTGTTATTTTTATAAGTGGCAAATTGCCGTAAAGTTTTTTTGTACATGTAAGTATTGTATGCACTGTAGCTTTATATTTTCTAACCCAAAATTTATACACAGAGCTACAGCTATATATGTTATGTACCGTATGTATTGTTTTATCACAAGTGTACACTTTCGAAAAATAGCCCAATTTCGACAGTCACGAGTACCCATGTGAATTTTTCATTCTCTGATATGTTGTTGTTCTGTCCGTGCATAATTTAGTCTTAGTTAACCAGCAGCCAATCAGCGGTAAGCTGAAAAAACTGTGGTTAAGGTGAGGGTATTGTTTATGTATGACGTAGCTGAAAAAGTTGAACGCGACGCGATCGGAAAAGTCAAACCAAATCGGTTTTAGTAATAATCTGTGCTGTTGAATATATATTGAATTTGAAGTTTATAAATACATTGGCAAAAAGTCATCACAAATAAAATTTGAAAATTATCCGATGTTTTTAGTTCGATTTATGAAAGTTAAGACTGAGGTACCCTAACATTTTCTTAAAAGAAAAAGAGCTATTGAAGCTTTCCTTTAGTTAGTTTCAGGATGATGAGTTGAAATATGGTAGTAAAACAAACATTCGCATGGCACGAGAAATGACAGATCTCTATATTTCCAATTAATGTAGTTTATATCTAGCCACACCCAATTGTACCCTACCCCCCTTCCTTTTCAAAAGAAAAACGAAAATGGAGGTTAAAATCCTCAACAATCAGAAGGAAACTTTGTATTAAAAAAATCTACATGTACCACATTGGATTGTATACAAAAATGTGCAATTGATTTTATCAACCATCTTAATTTCTTATAATTGTCCTGTCAAATACATGCATCATAACAGCTAGAGGTAGTGGTGGGACAATATTGAATAAAAAAAAACCCAAGCAACCTCATGAAATGATGCGGCTTAATTTTTGCAATCGTTGTCAATAATTTTAAAGCATTCTTCCTTAATGTCCTGCGTGTATAACCAACAAATTGAAGCTTTAGAATTTTCATATATATATATATATATATATATATATATATATATATATATATATATATATATATATATATATATATATATATATATATATAAAGATATTTTTCTTTACAATACAACGTATTACTTCATATTTAATTTATGCTAAACGCATTTTACTTTCGATATAAATTTTTACTTCTGTTGTTACATGTGTATATTTACATCTACCAAGTATTATCCCCTCTATTTCTTATGGAAACTTATAGTTAATTCATAGCTCTATGGAAACAGCCAGATTTAAATCTACACGCCCCGTTTATTGATTGGTCGAAATCTAAAGCGGCTGAAACTGACAAGAGAGTAACAGCTAGACCAAACTTGACACGCCCTGTTTATCGACTGGTCGAGACCTACAACTACCTAGGAAAAATCACGGACTGCACGAAATAATCATGACGACGTCAGACTCAAAGTCTCACAGGAGACAATTTGGCTGTTTCTTTTAGTTAACGTAGTACTTACGTACATGTACATTAACAGTAATTTAGTGAATTTTACTTACTTTTCATAATCAATTTATCAATTGGCTAAAAGAAAGATGTTAATATAAACAATAAAATGCTTTCTTTGATGATTCATTCGGGTAATGAAGGTAGCGATCATTGCAGAAAAAATTTACATAGTTAATTAATTGATTAAAATGCGATTGTTTTTGGCGTAATACTAATATTCACAGGATAACGTTTCAATACTTATAATACATTGAAAACCTGGACAAAGAAGAAAAATAAAGATTTTGGAGAAAAGCTGTATTTCCAATTTTTTAATGACCTGGAATGTTGTCCTTTATTGATGACTACTGTACAATAAAACATGTACGATAAATAACAGTTTGGGATGACATTTCGCATGCAGATGAGCAAAAACTGTTCTTTTACAGAATGGTCATTTTCCCGTTTTGCGAACAAAATATATAATTTTTACGTCAATTTGTATTGTCTCATACCCCCTTCAATATATTTCACCGTTCGACTTTATTTTATTTTAGCCAAATGAGAGAAAAATAGTCCACGCTGGCACCTCAGTTTGGCGTCATTTGAAGATATGGGTTATATATGCATGTATAGTACAAAATCGATATGTAGTGTTATATGTATCACAGGTAAAGACACTGGAAAATGTAAATATATAAAATGACAATGTGTCAGTGAAGTTTCTTGGATATTTCCCGTTTCAACTGCATCTTTTACAGGTATGTGTATTTTTTTAAATCGTCCAAATGTGCAGCATGAATATTTTGGGATCGACAGACTATAGTCCCAATTTATAATCGAAAAAACAAACCAGGCAACGTCTAGAGCTCTCTAGTTGGATCATATGTAGATCATATGTATATAGTTGCAGGAATTAACAACTGCCAAGTACTGCAAACGTAAACAATTAAAATTGCATTGCTAAATTAAATGCTAGTTTCACTAAGTACCGGGTATTTTAATGTTTAATTTATTTTAATCTTGAATGTCGTCAATGGTTTCAAAGTTTATTTGTTGCAGAACGTCTGACCCATCTGATTGGTTGTAATTTAAGCATTATCCATATGTATAGATGAAGAGAGGTCATGTCACAAATTCGTTTAATTTCTAGATCGGCTCGAGCTTTATCCCCGCCATAGCTGTACATGTTACTCTCATACGAGTAGAAAATTCGTACTCTAAATCATCATTACTTGTAAATATGGATTTTAGGGACCAGCATTTTTAAATGATTTAAAAAAGCTGTTTATGATAAATTTTAAACTTCTGCGAAAATGAAAAAAAGTGGAGATTTACATTTTTTTTACACGAAAAATAAATTCCAAATTTTACAGGTGATGTTGGTTGTCTGGTGTATATGTGTTCATGATAACATGCCCTTTTGTTGGAAAGTTTCATGTACCTTCAAAATGTCGCTACTAGCCGACCTTATTATTGCCCTTTTCCGGGTAATAAGACGAATCACAACAGTAAGAACTATTCGGATTTGCGCATTCTGACCGAATTTTCAGCGGACTGGCTAAATGACGACAAAACTTCCAGTGGTTTGTGTTTCGAGTCTCGTGCCGCGACTCTCTGCCGTTGTCCGTCAGTTGCTTCCGGCGGCAGAAATCCTGGAAGCGACCCCGGGTGAGGATGGTAAGTAAAAATGGTATTAAAAATTCCCAGTGTAGTTATCAGTAAATCGGTCAGCAAGAATACATGAGAGTTATCTCTCTTAGCTTGCTACAGATTTCAGTGGAGGATCAAACTTTTATTGCAGGCAAATCTCGAATTCCTGCTAACACAGAAATATTGTTCGGTGATACCCCGACTATTATTACCTGTATAAAAGACGGCCATATTAATCTGCAATGGGCACAAAGCACCTGGGCAGGTGAGTTAGGCATATCAAGAATGTTGACATTATTTCTTGGCGATCTGTCTGATGATTTATAAAATAAACGGCTACGGTATCAACTGATTATCTTTTCTTTATTAAAGGCGTTGAAGCGCTTTTTAGAGCCTTTCCAACGGTAAGTTCACAGTTAAAATCTGTTATTCGCATCATAAATGTAATTCAACGAGCATATACATGTACATAAAAAGAAAACACCCCCAACCCCCACCCTTTAAAAATTTATAAAACAATTTTCATTGCGTAACAAACATGAAACCTAAATCTTATATTTTATGAATATGTTTGATTGTAATGAAAGGCGGTTAAAATTACGAAAATATGTTTAACAGTTTAAACAACGCATTCAAAAATTATAACATAAAAAAAATAACAAATAACCGTTCAACGAGTAATTATGATAGATTTCTTTTCTTCTTTTTTTAAAGTAATTTTCATTATTGATTTGGTAATTTTTGTCTGAACATTGTAAAATATAATTCCAAGCCTCCAAAAGGCGTGTCCATTACACGCATGGGTGACGGGTTTGGTCGCTTGATGGCAGAGTATGTCGTCGGCAATATCTTATCCAGGGAGCTGTCTGTTGTGAAATTCAGCCAGCAACAGCAGAATAACATGTGGGACAAAAGGTATGCCCCCCCCCAAAAAAAAAAAAAATATCAGTAACTATATATAATAAACAAATAGAATTACAGTAAATGAAACTTTTTCATGCATCTCTCACAATGTTATTTTAATGATAAATCATATCGTTCCCGTTGCATCCTGTGTTGCTATAAAGCAGCCAATTGACAGAATATCAAATCGCCACGTGCAAACGTACATGTACATGTATAGACGATATTTTTCGTTATTTAGCCCTGCAGAGGACAGACGGATGCTGACCTCAATAACCCTCGGTGTCCTGGGGGTCGGATCCATCAGTACAGAAAGTAAATTTTTTAAAATCTTTTTAGATTGATTATCATTTTAAAAAGATATTATTATAGAATAAGCTGCAATATGACTATGCTTATTCTAACTCCTTTCTTTATTTTTCTTGTGAACTTTTATATTTGATATCACGTGAATTGTCACCATTTTTATTGTAGTTGCCCGGTTAAGTCGGGCTGTCGGAATGACAGTGTGGGGACTATGTAGAGCGAACAAACAGTCCAGGCCGGAATTTAATCGTCTGACGTGAGAATTCAGCATTTATACATTGAATGGGTTTTTTTCTCTTCTGGAATGCCTTAAAGTCCTCTATTCCACTTTACAAAGGAGAAATATTTTAATTACAAATTAAATTACAAATAAATGGCAGCAATAAATGATCTTAGTCTCAAAGAAAGAGTCTTACAGTGACGATTTCGTAAAAATCATTTTTAAGGGGCAAGATAAAGAAATTACTTTACAGAGTATTCGAAACCTTTATAATGTGTATGCCTAGTCATATCTGTTGGGGATGGGCTGGGGGAGGCTTGTAAATTACAGTATGTGTAGATTCCTTTTGCAGAATCAGATACATGTAAGTGTCTTGTCATACTAGTTATATCAAAACTGGGTTTTAGCAACAATCGCGTTGATATATTTTTTCTTAATTACATGTTCAAAAAATACACAGGAACTATTATTGCCTCAACAGACCGTATATTTGTTTGCTTTTAACATGTTTAATCACGACTTTGCTCAAAGCGAAAAACAGTGCATGTTTGTGTACCCATGCCCCTATTTGGTCTATCTCACGCTCAATTACATGTAACTAGACTCCTGTCTCTGCTAATGAACGACGACTGTCAAATTGTCAATGTTATTGGAAATATCTTACACAGAACGGTCGGTAACCTGAGCGAGTTTCTGGCGGGGTGTGACTACATCTGTAACGTTCTCCCCAGTACGACAGATACCCAGGACTTACTGTCGGGAGACGCTCTATCATGCTGCAAGTCCAAGGTAACAAGGTCATAACGATTAACGGCATCAGCGATTGTCATTGGTTTAATGATCGTCGCTTTCTCTTCATTTGGTTTTTTTTGATAAAGTGTTTCCAGTAAACCGTCATTATAAACAGCAAAATTTATTAGATATTTCCGTGCAGGTTCAATTGTTGTTCAGTTGAATGTGAGCAAATTAAATTTTTCGTTGAAACTAGGTATATATGTATGGCGCTTATTTATAAATATTTCAAATTTGTTATTACTATTACAGAGTCCGGTTTTCATCAATGTCGGACGTGGAGGCATCATCAGCGAGGAATCACTACTTGCTGCTCTCGAGTAAATACCAAAACCTATATATTTAAGTATTTAATCACCACATGAAAATGCGTCCTGTAAAAATCATTTAAATATTATTTATCGCAAAATAAATATGAATTCTACAATAGTAATTCGGGACCCTGGAATTATTTGCCGTGTATCACGTACAATGTGTCATGTAATTGCATTTTTACAACTTTAAGGAATGACTGGTTACGTGGTGCGGTGTTGGATGTGTTTAGAGAGGAGCCACTTCCGGTAAATAGCCCCCTATGGTCACACCCAAAAGTGACGGTTACTCCCCACATATCTGGCCCAAGTGTGGCAGAAAATGTAAGTTTGTTTTGAATTGCGTTAACGTCCATTTAAACGGGTCAATGATGGAAAGAAAGCACAAGTGTAACTTTTGTTAATTTAAATTTATAAATATAAAAATCCACCCATAAAGAGATATGAATGTACATGTATATAACAAACGTACATGTGATGCAGTGATAATTGGGGCGCTGGCGTACATTGAATCTCTCACTGCGAATGTATAAAAGAAATATACAACGACAATAGGCCAGGTGAATTGGCGTCCATGCATGGATCAGTGGGACGTACAGGTAAATGTAAGGCATCGTGCCCTGGCTTCTGCGACCTTTTTTTAGGGATTGTTTGAAAATTGAAAATTTTTAGGCTTTCGTTTTTTACGGTTTTACTTTTGGGGGTATGGAACTATAAATATGCATTAACTTGAATTTAAAACTTTTAAAATACTTATAGCTCTTTTCATTCTTCTTCAGATTGCTGAAGTGTTTGTTCGGAATTACGAAAAATACGTCAACAATGAGAGCTTAGATCACGTGGTGAATTGGGAAAAAGGCTATTGAACGTTTTTGTATATTTATTTTTGTACAAGAAATAGATAAAGACCTACACGTAGCACCTGTTGTAAACATGTAATAAATTACACAATCCATAAATTAATTGAAACATTTATCAATATATTGATTGAAACATTAATCTTGAACGAAAGAAGATGGGGGAATAAGATGGCGCAAATGCCCATTGCGGTTTAGTTGTGAAATACGATTTTGAATTTATTTTTTCCCAATTAAATCTATTCAGATATATTATAATACGAGTTTGCCAAAGCACAATTTCTAATTATATCCAGTTTTTAATATATTTAACAAAAAATAAGAAAAAAAATATTGCCTGAACTTTTGGTGGGATCGAACCCCTACCATTAAAACCCTAGATATATAAGGTTAGCTTATGTCAGGTACTCTAACCACTGAGCCATTTCAGACAAAACAAAACAGGGTCTTTAAATATTATGTGTCACTTTTGGCTACGAATTTACGGACTTGCATCATTTTTTCAAAACGTTCAATTGTTGGGATACAAAATAATGTTTTTAATGTATAGTGGGTCATCTCTCCACGTTTTTGTTGATTGAAATCGGTTTGTTTTCCATTAGACCTTACTAAAATATGAGAAAAAAATGGAGCCCAGACCCACTCTCTAAAAAAAAATGCCTTAAAGTTCTAAAAAATGACACTATTTGCAGGTTTTGATACGTATACGCCTGTTTGAGTCAACATATTCCAAGTATTGACTATATTTATAGGTTTAAAATCAATTATATGTTCAATATATATTGTTTAAAATGATTTTTTTTAAATATAAGATTTATTGATATTTTAATTTTTTTATTAGCTTGTCCGACCGTGTATGGGCATTTTACACGCCTTATCCACTCATATTCTTTCGTTTACTCATGTTATCTAATTAATCAAACCAAGTGCCTTTGTGTTTTCTGGAAATTACCTTTAGTACAATTATGTATACTAAGTAATTGTAAATACTTATAAGAAATTAACAGTTTCATTACAGATTTATTGTTCAAATATTCATTTATACATTTTGTCAAAAGTGTCCAAGACCAAAATGTCAAAAAATTTCAATAAAAAATGATATTGTTTTATTACATTTATTCTTAAGACTTCTTCAGATGCAACACTATATGTGTATTCTCTACAGTTTAATGACTGTTGATAAAGTCTGAGTTTGAATGTTTTTCTCCATTTATACAGCGCAGCCGTGAACACTTATGTTATACGATTGACGGTCATCTTAGTGTTATCACTACAGATACAACAAACACTGTCGTCATCAGGGGGAATCATTGTGAACCATGGCCTGTCAATGTTATCAAACACTCTAAGGGGATCCCCTTCACGTGATACCACGTGAATGTTGTTACTGTCCTTGCCCGCAATGTATATATTGTCCTTTGAATCTCTCTCCAAGCCGTACGGAAATCTCAGATTGAGACTTGTGTATGTCCATAAAATATTCCATGTATTATCCATGGATGTCACTTTGTCTTTATTATAGGTGCTGTAGACAATATTTCCCTGCTTGGTGACTATAACACATTCAACACTTTCCTCAACAGCATGCGATTGAATTAGAGTGCCGCTTTTGTCCACCACTTCTATGGAGTCTGAACTTGCGATATAAAGATGGTTGTTCCAAATATCTAGTCCATAGCATTTTTTATTCATGGAAAAAGAACGAACATATTGAAATGATTTGGATGAAATAACATTAATAATCTTTGCCATGCAACACGCAATAAATATATGTTCTCCATCAAGGCGTAGGCATGCAGGTTCTTGTTTAATCTGGACTTGTTTAATTATTCTGCCGTTTCTTTTAAATAACAAACAGTTCCCTCCATTGTTTTTACCAAACGACCTTTTCTGAGGGAAAAACATATCACCATTTGGTAAAAATGTGCCACTATAAATATATCCTTTCCTTATTGAAAAACATACATTTTCTTTGAACACTGCTGTCTTCATATCAATTTCATGATTTACATCTTTGACAATTTCTAATTGTTGCAATTTTGAAAATGCTATCATTTTCTTTACTTTCTCAAAATTACAACTATCCTGAGCTAACAATGATATGTGAACAGCCATTGTTTGGGATGTTTGCAAGTGATGGACAATATGTTTGCTTCTACAGAGTTCTATTACCTGTTTTGCTACATCTGAGTTATCGAAAACAATGTTTGATAACGAATGCTGACACTTTTTGATGCACTGCAACTGTTCGTTCAAGCTCGCAGTGCTTTTGTTGACCTTCTCTTTGCTAGCTTTTGTCAATTTGGCAAGTTCATTGAGAAAAGTATTTTTTAAATCACTAACATATCTTACTAAATCCTCTTCTAATTTCATCGCTTCCTCTCGCAATCTTTCAGATTCTTTGTCTATTTCATCTAGATTTTCTTCCTGCGAAAATTTTATTATTGAAAGTTTTTGCTCATAAGCTTTTAACTTACTGACAATATCTTGGATGATACCGCATTCTTTGATTTTCTTTGCAGCAACATCCAATGGCTCGACACTGTTGCATGTTCTGTGTTGAGTTGCTGCACAGAGTGAACAGCATGGATCATCATGGTCATTGCAGACAAGCTCAATTAGTCTATCTGGGTGATTAAGACACCATTTGTACATATGTTGTTGCCAGCATGTATCCAAAGCGCTGCTTAAAGGACAAACAGTGTGTCTACGAGATGCTGCATTCTTCTTGTGAAATCTAGTGCAAGTCTCGCAAATTGCTTCACAACATTCAAAACAGTAGTTGACGCCCCGCGTTTCCTCGTTTTCGACTTCACAAGATCCGCAAAGATTTTTCTCGGATATTTCTATAACATGCACTAATGTTGCATTGAGAGGAAACTGATTTACCCACTCTTTATGCTTTCCGACACAGGGAATAAATTCCCGACATAATGGACAATTGAACCCCACAGGTGCCCCTTTGTGTTCACAGGCAGAGTTTACAGCTGATGCTATGCAAGAATGACAGAAGGAATGACCACACGGCAGAATCCTTGGAGATCTAAACTTCTGACAACATACGGAACATAATGACATATCGTCTAAACTCTCTCCAAAACCACTTTTACTGTCGACAAATCCGCCAAATGCCATTGCGATCTTTAAGTTTCCTGTTTAGTGTATTCCGATCCCGATATCAATGCGATTTTACTTGTCTTACTAGGTCAGTGCTATTTTGAGGAATTTACCGAGACGCTGACAGATAATTGAAAATACAATTATTTAATGAATAAAAATTAATAAATCATGACACGTGTCTTATCCTTTTTTCGTCAATCTGATAAAGCAGACCCCCCCCCCTTTTTCACCTGTACACGTATGCAGGGTATATAGACATAAGACGCCTCAAGTGCATTTTGAAATACATATGCTTATATATATGCGTAGTGATATGTATCTAAAACTGCTGCACCGCTCTGGATTTCCTTTAAGACAAGGAGACTTAAAGTTGAACGTATATTTACTCTCCCTATTACTAAAATCATCAAATTTAAACATACCCCCCAAAAAATTACATATAAACTTTGGTTACATTAAAGGTATAACGATTATTGCAGAATTTTTTTTACATAACCCGCCTTCATATCGTTAGATATTTTCTTGAAATGTCCGAAAAGGTAAAATACCAAAATTAAAATCTTAAAACTAAAGTCTTGTAAATACCATTCTCATCCAGTTTTGGACTAACAAGCCACAGCTTAACTAAACACAGAATTACAAAAGATTACTGTAACAGCTATGTTTAGATTTTGTTTTAATGTTTTAACGTACTTAACAAAAAGAAAAAAAAAAGAAAAATACTCGAGCGTCACTTCATCCTTTTTTTTATTTTTAAATCATTGTCTAATTAGACCAACAAAAAGAAAGAAGGATTGATTTTACAAGTATTGTTTCATCACAGTCTTCCTCTAAGATATATATACCTTATATTTTAACACACAGTGTCACACATTTAACACAGTTGAACAGAAAAACGTTATAAATACATTACATATGTAACATATATCTATTAAGATGAAGTAAATTAAGTCAGCACATTAATATTTTCTAGAATAATAATTTCTAATAAACTTTCAAACACGAACTTCACATTCAAAGTAGTGCAAGATATTAACATTTACATGTATCGGTCAATACATATACATATACAGGGTACAACACGCTGGTATCCCAGCTTCCAGTCCACCATATATTCCAGAGGCTCCCCTCTGATAAACTTCTGATAGTTTGAAACAAATACTCTAGCAATCTGCGTGAAAAATATAATAGTATAAATGTATATGGTATTCAATTAGGTATTGTAAAAGTGTTATTATAATAGCTTAAGAAATTAAACAGTAAGTAGTAAGATAATACTAGAAGTTTTTACAATTTTTTTTAAAAAATATCAAATATTTATTCTATTAGTTTTGAGAAATTGAACTACAGCCACATGAGTAATGTAAAATTCGAGTCCATCCAATTAAAGTTCAATTTGTAAAACTGCCCCTTCAAACTTTAACACTAAGATTGGGTAAGCATTGATAGGGGAGCTTTTGTTTAAGAAATAAAGTACGAGTTTTCGTGAATGTTGCAGAATAATCTCAGATATCGAGAAAGGTTGTTTTGAAATATTTAAGCCGAGGCTTTTATATTTCAAACACAATTTCGAGATCGAGATGTTATTCTGCAACATTCACGATAACAAGAACTTTATTTCTTTTCTACTAATAGCCCAGTATTTCTACAGATCGTTTCTCCTATGGAGAGTCGATCTAGGTCATTTTGATGGCTGTCCCGTGTAACCCCAACGGTTTTGTTAGTAATGTTTACATGTGTATCGATCAGATGAATCACATGCAGACGACAGATTTTTTTTTCTTTAGATTTTCAATACTCTTCACTTATTTATAAAATATCTTTGAATCATGTTCCTAATATTCTAAGGGCAATTTGATTAAATTATTACTACTACACGTTAAATGTTTTACGTAAAAACACGCAGTGAAAATGTGCTGGGGAAGTCCTAGGAACAGCTGCATTGATCTCTTAAAAATAAACATTTGAGGCAATACACATGTTTTGACTGGAACTAACACGTGAAATTGACATGGTTTTAAAACGTATTAAATTCTGAAGTTGTACTTTCATGATCAGTGCGAGACAAATAGGTATTTCTGATCTGATAATTTATTGATGATTTGTGGTATATTGGAGAATAATGTCTGCGGCATCTCTTTGATCTCGGCAATAACTGTTACAGTAGTAAAATAAATTGTATCTCGGGACTCAAAATCTCATAAAGAGAAATTCTTTATACTGTGTCTGTGGACGGAGGTCCGGATACGTGCGGCGTAATGACGACATCTGGGTGTGTCCACAGCGGACTGTCCGCGGGTAGTGGTTCCCTGTCTATGGCGTCCAAAATGGCGCCACCGATCCACCTATTGCTAAAAGGATCAAAAACTGTCTTTTAAGAATTACACTATTCTACAATTTAAAAACCGTGTAAAAGATCCATAGTTAAATTTTATAAAACTCATGTTGTGAAATATCAAATTGTATGTTGAATATATGGATATCTTACTTGAGAGCCCTCACGATAGAAGCTTCATCAATGACGTCACCTCTGCCTACATTCATAAACACACTTCTCTGTAAATTTGATTAAAATAGGGATAAAAATGGGAACAATTTCTAAAGTATGTTATTTAATGTATTTACCAATAAAGTGGTATAATTGATACATATATAACTTTAATGATAATATTACAAGGTAACTCTAGCTTTTTAATTTCTTGGAAAACTTTGTTACAGTACTTCATAAATTCTAAATTTAGAGTAATTCACATTTTTTATTGTCATGAAATATAGATTATAATGATTATCCGGGTTCAATTTCATATAATAATTTAAATGTAACGCTGTCTTATATAAAATTTACCTTATCTTGACAAGCTTTTAAAACATCTCCCGATAACATTCCTTTAGTTTCCGCTGTACTTGGTAGAATACTGCAGACATAATCACATCCGGTGAGGAATTTGGAGAGATCTTCGTTCCGTCTGTAATTAAAAATTATAACTAGACATGATCTCGTTGCGAGCAACGAGGAGGTCTTCCGTCCGATTTTTAGAAGAGGAAATGACCTTGCCTTTTTCTTCATAAACGAAACGTATCAGGGAAATGCAGACGTGATGTAAAAGACCGATGAATGAAGGATTATACATCCTATTGGATCCTTAATTTGAAGGACCATCCCCATTTTATTTCATATTAAATAAGAGGTCTTTTGGCCTAATAACAGGTCTAATAACCTGTAATAAAAAGAAACCAGTCTACAGTCCAACAACCCTTTTATGTTGAATATTTTAGTTAAAAAAAATTAAATAAAAGGAGAGAAAGAAATAGAGAGAAAGAACAAATCTTGGCTCCGTCGAGATTAGAACACACAGCCTTTGCAGTTGTCTCAAAACATGGCTGAGGCGAAATGATTCCCGAATTTGTCTTTGAATTTGGGGCATTTCCGCCCGGGAGAGGACTGAGTTTTTGTATGAGATGAAAAACAGCGTGTAAGATGTCTGACTATTCAGGTTTGGTAACAGTGCGAGGTCATTTGAAATATTGATGCGTGTTTGTGTCTGGAGGGGGGTAAAAAGACCCGAGCTTGATTTTCGTCGTAAATAAATCGAAAATAGAATTTTGAGGTGTGGATCTCGGATTCGTTTAACAACAATAAGAGGAAGTCCTTTAACAATGACTGATGCATTTTACCCATGTATTTCACTGGGTTTTTTTTCGTGTTGTTTACTATTATGTTTGACTGTTTTATTTCAGCAGGATTGATGAAATCTTGATAAATGTAGAAATAATGAAATCATTGACACGTAAATTTTTTCGGTAAATTGATGACAGTAATTTCCACAGTTCTAACATTCATAAGTAGTTCACACACTATCGTAGATACAGACTAAACGGAAAACAAGAAATATACATGCAACAGAAATATATTACGCATCTTCTTACATCCCTTGTACTGTGTATTTTAGGGCCTCTGTACAGGCTATACTGCCGTTTGATCTCAGGAATTTCTTCTTAATTGTTCAATCCGCTGCGTATTTGGCAGACAATAAGAATGGGGTCCGAGGTACATTTACACAAAATTTCATTAGGATTGAGTAAGGGGCTTGGGAGTTAAGAATTTTTTTACAGTACATGTCAAACACGACAATTGAAACTCAAATGCCAAAAATTTCATAACTCTGTTTATAATGAACGAATTGGTCTGGTAATTATTACAGTAATCTAAAATGGTACTTAGTTGAAATTGAAGGCCCAAGATCAAAGATCAAGTAAAATCGGGCCAGAAAAACTAAATGATTTTATGAATTGGGGGGGGGGGGGGGGGGCGTCGGTCGGTGACTTCTAAATTAAACGTAGAATATTAATTCTAAATATCACATATTACACAATTTCTAAATAAAATACATATGTTAGAACAATGTACATGTATAAGCGTTGTTTGAAAGATGTAACTATTGATTTTTTCGTAACTATTGATTTTTATTTTTTTTACATCTGTTTATTCTTAGGCTCAAACACTAAGGGGGGGTTTGGTGCGTGTACTGTGTAATATTAATTTCCCAGTATAGGCAATAAGCGCCGTTTAATCTCAGGAATTTCGTCTTGATTGTTCAATTCGCTGCATATTTGGCAGAAAATGCCAAAAAATGCTGCATATTTGGCAGCAAATGCCAAAAATTTCATAACTCTGTTATTAATGAACGAATTGGTCTGGTAATTAGTACAGTAATCTAGAATAGTATTCAGTTGAAATTAAAGGCCCAAGATCAAAGATCAAGGAAAATCGGGCCAGAAAAACTTAATAATTTTATGAATGGGGGGGGGGGGGTGTCGGTCGGTGACTTCTATATTAAACGTAGAATATTAAATTCTTAGTATCACAAATAACACAATTTCTAAACAAAATACATATGTTAGAACAATGTATAAGCGTTGTTTGAAAGATGTAACTATTGATTTTTTAACATCTGTTTATCTTAGGCTCAAACACTCATAAACTGCTGGTCAGTTTTCAAACCTTGTCGCAGTCACCCGTTTGTTTGTATAGTTACATGTATAAACTTCGGAGGTTTCTCTTAATCCCAGACAGGCAACAGATTTGTATCAGTATACATACATGCACAAAAAAGGAAAAAGTACACCATCTTTAATAAAAATGACTTTTTAGCGTTGACTTCCAATCAGTAAGAAGACAATCATTAAACAATAAATTTCAAATTATTTGAATCCATAGACATTATCCCGTAACTTGAAATAATTACAGGTATAATTTTTGGACGCCAAAGTACATTTAGCCTCTATCCAATTTATTGCATGTTAACTGTACTAGTTCTTATTCAAATGCTAAAACATTTGTACTTGAGAGAGAGAGAGAGAGAGAGAGAGAGAGAGAGAGAGAGATTTTTTCTAGTTTTTTATAGTGTTTATGGAATCAGTATATCAGCAACGTATGTCAATAAACACATTTATATACATGCATGTGTGTATCTATATATGTGAATAGATACTAATCAGTCCTCCTTTTAAGGTCATGTAGAATACTTACTTCGACGTGGGTGCATTGCTAAATATTGTGTGTGTAATTGAGATTGCGGCATTTCTTTGATGCCGGGAAAGCGACCCAACATACTGCAGGGTATTTCGGCGGCTCGTCTTTGATGCCTGCGATGCGACGAACGTTTGAATTTAGCGAACTGCTGACAAACAAGCTATCTATTTATAATGGAAAAAAAAGCCGCTATCATTTCTATTTATAATAAATATAAAACGGAAAACATTAAAATCCATCATTTTAAAGATAAAATCGTTAAACAAAACAAAATTAAGAAAGAAAAAAACATTCGGCATGTCTTTGATGTCGGTAATGCGACGAGCGTCTAAATTTAAAGAGCTTCTGACAGAAAAGAGCTCCATATTTGTACTGAAAAAAGCCGCTATTATTTTTAATAATGACAAAAATAAAACGGAAAGCATTCAAATCCATCATTTAAAAGACGAAATCATTAATCAAAACACAAATAAGAGAGAAAAAAGATTCGGCACTCAGGGACTGAACCCGGGTCGCCTGGGCACAAGTCCACCACTCTAACGACTGAGCTACGCGGACCCTCGCTTCAGGACTTTGGAGTCCAAAATCTCAAGAATGCGTGGATCGATTTTTAAACAAATTTCATATTCAGAAGTTTTGAGAAGGTCTTTATCAAATGAAAAAATAAAAAAAATTCAAATCCCAAAAATTGAAAAATTAAGGTTTTTCATTTCCTTCCGGTGACGACTGGAAGTGACGGCGGACGATCGGATATGCGTAGTACACTGCGGCTGGACACTTTCTACCATCCCTGAAAATTTGAAAGTTCTATCTTAAATACTTTTGGAGAAAACTCGTGAACAAGCAAAAACATAAAATCTTTAATATCTCGGGACCGGAAGTGACGACCAAAAAAATCCCACGTACTTTTCTTACAAATTTTGTCATAAACAAGATCTGTAAGTTTTATCAAAATCAGCTGAAGCGTTTTTGAGAAAACGTGGGAGAAAAAAAAAAAGAATAATAACTAGACACGATCTCGTTGCGAGCAACGAGGAGGTCTTCCGTCCGAATTTTAGAAGAGGAAATGACCTTGCCTTTTATCTTCATCAACGAAACATATCAGGAAATGCAGATGTGATCTAAAAGAGCGATGGATGAAGGATTATACACCCCGTTTGATCCCTTATTTAAAGGTCCAGCCCCATTTTATTTCGTATTAAATAAGAGGTCTTTTGACCTAATAACAGGTCTAATGACCTGTAATAAAAAGAAAAAAAGAGGGCCTGCCTTTTTAAACGAAAGACCCTAATAACAATAAGAATGGAAGGGTCTTCCGCTGAAGACGGAAGACCCTAATAATAAAAGACTGTATTTGTCTAAATCTTAATTGAAGAGTGTTTTTCAACTTGCATTACAGTCCAACAACCCTTTTATGTTGAATATTTTAGTTAGAAAATTAAATCAAAAGGAGAGAAAGAAATAGAGAGAAAGAACAAATCTTGGCTCCGGCGAGATTAGAACACACGTCCTTTGCAGGTGTCTCAAAACCTGGCTGACGCGAAATAATTCCCGAATTTGTCTTTGAATTTGGGGCGTTTCCGCCCAGGAGAGGAGCTGAGTTTTTGTATGAGATGAAAAACAAAGTGTAAGATGTCTGACTATTTAGGTTTGGTAACAGTGCGAGGTCATTTGAAATATTGATGCGTGTTTGTGTCTGGAGGGGGGTGAAAAGACCCGAGCTTGATTTTTGTCTTAAATAAATCGAAAATAGAATTTTGAGGTGTGGATCTCGGATTCGGTTAACAACAATTAGGGGAAGTCCTAAAACAATGACTGATACATTTTATCCATGTATTTCAGTGTTGAGAATATTTTTTCGTGTCATTTACTATATGTTTGACTGTTTTATTTCAGCAGGATTGATAAAATCTTTATAAATGTAGAAATAACGAAATCAGTAACACGTTAATTTATTCGGTAAAAATTTGATGACGGTTATTTCCACAGTTCTAACATTCATAAGTAGTTCACACGCTATCGTAGATACAGACTAAACGGAAAACAAGAAATATACATGCAACAGAAATATTACGCGGCTGCTTACATCCCTTGTACTGTGTAGATTTTAAGTCCCCGTACAGGCTATACTCGACGTTTGATCTCAAGAATTTCTTCTTAATTGTTCAATCCGCTGCATATTTGGCAGACAATACGAATGGGGTCCGAGGTACATTTACACAAAATATCATTAGGATTGAGTAAGGGGCTCGGGAGTTAGAATTTTTTTCTACAGTACATGTCAAGCACGCCAATCGAAACTCGAATGCCCAAAAATTCATATCTCTTTTAAAAATGAACGAAAAGGTCTGGTCATTAGTACAGTAATCTAGAATTGAACTAGGTTGAAAATAAAGGTTCAATATGACAAATCCAGTAAAATCAGGCCAGAAAAACTAAATGATTTTGTGAATAGGAAGGGGGGGGGGTGGGAGTCGGTGGGAGTACTGTGTGAATTTAATTTCCACGTATAGGCAATAAGCGCTGTTTAATCTCAGGAATTTCGTCTTAATTGTTCAATCCGCTGCATATTTCACAGACAATAAGAATGGGGTCCGAGGTTTATTTTCACGAATTTTCATTAGGATTAAGTGAAGGGCTTGGGAGTTAAAATTTTTTTATAGTACATGTCAAACACAACAATTGAAACTCAAATGCCAAAAACTTCATAACTCTGTTTTTAATGAACGAATTGGTCTGGTAATTAGTACAGTAATCTAGAATGGTAATTAGTTGAAATTAAAGGCCCAAGATCAAAGATCAAGTAAAATCGGGCCAGAAAAACAAAATGATTTTGTGAATTGGGAGGGGGGGGGGTCGATCGGTGACTCCTATTTAAAACGTAGAATATTAAATTCTAAATATCACATATTACACAATTTCTAAATAAAATACATATGTTAGAACAATATAGAAGCGTTGTTTGAAAGATGTAACTATTGATTTTTTTTTTTACATCTATTTACTCTTAGGCTCAAACACTCATAAACGGGTGGTCAGTTTTTAAACCTTGTCGCAGTCACCCGTTCGTTTCTATAGTTACGTGTATACTTTCGGAGGTTTTTCTTAATCCCGACAGGCAACAGATTTGCATCAGTATATAGACATGCACAAAAAAAGGAAAAAGTACACCATCTGTAATAAAAATGACTTTTTAGCGTCGACTTCCAATCAGTAAGAAGACAATCATTAAACAATGCATTTAAAATTATTTGAATCCATAGACATTATCCCGTAACTTGATATAAAATATGTATAATTTTTGGACGCCAATATTCATTTAGCTTCTATCCACTTTACTCCATGTTACCTGTACTAGTTCTTAATCAAATGCTAAAACATTTGTACTTGAGAGAGAGAGAGAGAGAAAGAGAGAGAGAGAGAGAGAGAGAGAGGGAGGAGAGAGAGAGAGAGAGAGAGAGAGATTACATAGTGTTTTATAATGTTCAGGAAATCAATATATAAGAAACCTAGGTCAATAATCGCATGTATACATGCATGTGTGTATCTATATATGGGATTACATACTAAGCAGTCCTCCTTTTTAAGCCGAGTAGAATAACGTGGGTGCATTGCTAATTATTGTGTGCATATAGTCATTGAGATGGCGGCATTTCTTTGATGCCGGCAAAGCGACCCAGCGAACTCTAATGCGGTCGAACTGCAGGGGCACTTCGGCGGCATGTCTTTGATGTCGGCGATGCGACGAGCGTCGGAATTTAGAGAGCTGCTGACAGAAAAGAGCTCTATATTTGTACTGAAAAAAGCCGCTATTTTTTTTTTATTTATGACAAAAATAAAACGGAACACAATCAAATCCATCATTTTAAAGATAAAACCATTAATCAAAACACAAATAAGAAAGAAAAAAGATTCGGCACTCAGTGACTGAACCCGGGTCGCCTGGCCACAAGTGCACCACTCTAACGACTGAGCTACGCAGACCCTCGCTTCAGAATTTTGGAGTCCAAAATCTCAAGAATGCGTGGATCGATTTTAAAACGAATTTCATATTCAGAAGTTTTTAGAGCGTCTCTATCGAATGAAAAAATAAAAAAATTCAAATCCAAAAAATTGAAAAATTAAGGTTTTTCATTTCCTTCCGGTGACGACCGGAAGTGACGGCGGACGTTCGGATATGCGAAGGGCACTGCGGCCGTTCACTCTCTACCTTCTCTGAAAATTTGAAAGTCCTATCTGGAAGACTTTTTGAGAAAAATTGTGAACAAGCAAAAACATAAAATCTTTAATATCTCGGTACCGGAAGTGACGATCAAAAAAATCTCGTGTAATTTTCTTACAAATTTTGTCATAAATAAGATCTGAGAGTTTCATGAAAATCGGCTGAAGCGTTTTTGAGAAAACGTGACAGAAAAAAAATTAAAAATTATAATAATAGAGGAAAAGAAACAAAGCAAAAACAATAAGGTCTTCCGTTTCCAACGGAAGACCTTAATAATAGAGGAAAAGAAACAAAGCAATAACAATAAGGTCTTCCGTTGGAAACGGAAGACCTTAATTAATATACCCCATCATACTAGATATGACTATAATTATATAAACAACATTTAATTGTCATCATTAACAGGAAACTATTTCACAAATATATAGTACAAAGATTTAGAAAATTTTGAGTCGTGTCAATTTAACAATAAATTGCAAATGAAATAATGGAATCAGTACACAATTATAAAAGCATCAGCTTGAGCAGTACTAGTCATGTACTATTTATGTATATAGGTACACAGAGTAAGTTGTTACTTACAAAAGAACGTCAAAGTTTGGTAATCGCTTTTTCGTTCTACAAAGTCCCCTGACGGTCATTCCAAAAGCTTTGCATGCTGCAGCAACTGTGCCCAATAAGAAATACTTAGTAACATAAGCATTTACTAACTAAGTATAACATTTAGGACATATTTAAATCCAAATCATGCCATTGTAACGTATGTCATAGTGTTCTTAAAATCTCCAAGGGTATATATACCGTACTCTTAGAGCCAATGGCACCAGTTCCCAGAATTCCAATAGTCATGGTCGATAGAGACCGTTTCTGGATAAATTTGGATCTGTAAAAAAAGTATTTAAATGTACTTAATCTGTAAACGGAAATTATTACAATCTCAGTTTTATAATATTACATTCTCTTGTTGGTACTTCAATTTTTTTATTTTATACCCAAACCATTAATGCATCGTCGAAGGCTCAACAGAGAACCTCACTACTTACCAGCCTGCATTGTTGAGCATAAATGTACATTTCAGATAGAACAAATGTGTGCATAAATAAAAAATACGTTTAAAAAAACTTTCAAATACACAATTATAAATGTACATTTTGGTTCTACCATGGAATGAGTAAATGCGAGTGGACTATTACTGAAAAATGTAAAAACAAACAAAACAAACAAACTGATCTCGGATACTGAACCTGCTCCAGACCTTCTGTCGTTGGTACTCCGCCATCTGAGGGAAGTAGTGTTCCCGGGAAATAATCTGGCCCAGCACGTACTCGGCCATGAGCTCCCCAAACCCTTCACCCATACGTGTAAAGACCATGTGCTCTGGTGGCTACAATTTGTGAATGGGGTTAATCGCAAACAGGTCATGATTGTTTACGTAAACTTTGTTGGTAATTACTGACGTTTAATTTCATCTTTAGATCTATAAAGATGATGAAAGGAAAACCAAGTATATCGTGATAACTATTATAATCGTTGTAAAGTTTAACGTGATCTGAAATCATTATAAGTAAAGGTAAAAGATCTTTTTTTATAGAACAAACGATGCAGATTTATTTAATGCAAACTACTTTCATTGTTTGTAATGAGAAGAAAAAGGTTACCTTTTGAAATGCTCGAAAGAGTTGATCAATACCTTTATATTTTGTACAAAAAAGATAATGAGAATTAAGAATGAATATACATGTAATTACTGGTTTAAACGATACCCATTAATTGCTATTCAAAATGCATTACAATACACGGGATAAACTGTTTCTGCAGTTGATTAAATACATTTTTCATATGATATAAATTACTACAACTTACTTTTCTTTAATGAAATTAATATTCAAATTCACTTTGCTTTCAAAAACACCCACTGTTACAAAAATGTGGAAGTATTTGTTATACAAATTTAAATTATTCAAAGTTTACCCGCGCTACATGACTGGAACCATCGCAGATGATCACACGAGAGGCCCCTCTGCACTAGATTCCGTAATGTGGAATGAAAAGTAATGATAATGTCTGCCTTGCTTTCATCAATGAGCTTTGCAAGTTTGGAATATTCTGATGGATCTATGCGGAAATCTAAAATAAGAAGACTCATGTCTGTAGCATTCACCACAAAATGATGTTTTATTCAATATATATGAATACAATGTACATGTACACCGAATTGGATCAAACAGCAAGCACAATGCCTATATCTTCTCTCCTAAATCACAAGTTATACGCGTTAACAAGAAAATGACTAATAATTATTGGATACATTTTGTATAAGACAAATACAGTTCTATTAAGAATATATCAAATTAATTAAGGCCCGTTAGTGTGAAAAACTGTTTGAAATATATTTTTTCCACACAGAATTGTATATGTACATGTATGAAATTAAGCCCAGAAGACTCATTCGAGATTCTAAATAAGAAATACGTGCTTCGAATCTTGAAAGTGTCTTGTGGATTTTCATACTAGAGGCATATTACTATATTTAAACAATATGTGTTTTTTTGGTGATTCATTCGGGATATGAAAGTTTTGACATTGCAGAAAAAATAAATAACCCGCGCCAGCGGGTTATGTAAATGTTTTTCTGGAATAATCGCTACCTTCATAACCCGCATGAATCATCAAAGAAAGCAAGCATTTTATTGTTCATAATATTATTTTTCATTCAGTTAATAAATAAATTGATTAGGAAAAGTAAGTAAAATTCACTAAATTACTGTTAATGCACACAAGTATGTTAGCTAAAAGTAACAGTCAAATCGTCTCCTGTGAGACTTTGAGTCAGACATCATGATGATTAGTTCGTGCAGTCCATGATTTTTCTTAGGTCGCTGTAGGTTTTGACCAATTGATAAAAAGGGCGTGTCGATTTCAGTCTGGCTGTTTCTATAGAACTATGAATCAACTATAAGTTGCCGTAAGAAATAGAGGGAATCATACTTGGTAGATGTAAATATAATACTATAAATCGTATTTAATGAATAGTCAGATCGAGTTTAATATCAAATCACTAATATCGGACTGCCAAATCTATGTTTTGAAAATGCGAGAACATAGACATAACATCAAGTTATTTTATACACAACCCTTGTTATACAAACCCTCGGGTATTGGATAACTGAGGACATTCAGGTCGGGTACGAGAGTCCGTACAAGTTCCGGTAAACGGGATAACGGTGACACTATGTACACAGTATGGGGCTGATGGTCCCGAGGTTGTGGATTCACGCCGCTCATCGCTTCAAGCTACAACCGGAGTTCAGCGAGTCCCAGTGGGTACTATGTACTTGTAGGTAGAGACAGTCACTGTGAATACAAATAAGCCAATGCACTCATGACTCAACTTTGCATATATTATAAGGAAAATGAAACGAAACCTTATGCATACACACGGCGCGTGTACACTTTATGCGATCAATTGTTGGCATTAATATTATTTAGGCCTTAAAGGGACTTAGACACATTTTGAGCTTACATTTTTCAAAATTTATTTTTCCATTTTTATTGTCTAGAATGGTTGATATGGATATTGTTCTTGCTTCCTCAAAGTTTTAAAGTCAAATATTGAGTTACAAGCAAGATACAGAGTTTGAAATTCTTTGTTTTGTAAACAAAGCTTGTGTCTTGTTATTGTTTAAATATGTGTTGTATTGGTATAATTTTCAATGAAAAAGTGCTTTCTTTTGTTGATAATATTATTTATGAACACATTGAATCAGTTTATCTTGTTTGCCACAAGTCATTTTGTCAAATAAATGGTTATTTCTTTACTTTATATTATTTGAAACAAATATAAGACTCGAGCTTTGTTTACTTAGCAATGAATTCTTATGTCTGTATCTCGCTAGACACTTGACATATAACATTTATATTTTGTTTAATAATTCAAAATGCACACGCAAACCATTTTATACATATAAATGAAAAATAAAAAATTGATCTCAAATCGTGTCCAAGTCCCTTTAACTTTATCTAGGCCTACTCAATAAAAACGCTAAACACCTTATAAAGAAGGAAAGTTGACTTCTTTACAAAAGACACTATTCCCGTTTATCTAGGCCTATCCATCAGCTTTTTAGTACATGCATATAAAAAGCCTCTCCAACCTCCTCTTGTTCAATCATTTGTAAAAACAAGAGGCCCAGGGGCCACATCGCTCACCTGAGCAACAATTGCCTTAATTCTGATCAAATTAGCATTACAGTATCAAAATATCTTGACAACTGAGTACAGTAGATCTTGATAAAAAATTTTTTTTAAATCTGCCAATTTTTATCCACCTCTTATTTTTTGGTAAATACCAAGCGCCTTTTGTTGTTGTACCTGTAAGAAGATTTTTCTCTATTCCTATATAACCACCCCCCCCCCCCCCCATTTCATGGCCCCACTTTTCTCTAGGGAATCATGGTTTCATCAAACTTAAATCTGCATAACCTGTGCTTTCACACTAAGTACTGAGTTTTGAACCAAAACTTTCCCAGAATACTTCTCTTTATATTCCTATGTAAAAATTCAAACCGCCATCACGGTCCCGCCCTAACACTAGGGACTGTGATTTGGCAAACTTGAATTTACACTACCCGAGGATGCTTCTACACAAGTTTAAACCTTTTGTGTAATTCGGCATTATCTTTTGCGTAATGGTAGATTAATGCAATAGGTTTTGTTGAGAACTATGGTTTGAACACACTTGAATCTACACTACCTGAGGATGCTTCCATTTTAATTTGAGCTTTCCTGGCCTAATAGTTTTTGAGAAGAAGATTTTTAAAGATTTTCTCTATATATTCTTATGTAAAACTTGATCCCCCTATTGTGGCCCCACCCTACTCCCCGGGGATCATGATTTAAACAAACTTGAATCTACACTACCTGAGGATGATTCCATTTTAATTTGAGCTTTTCTGGCCTTATAGTTTTTGAGAAGATTTTTAAAGATTTTCTCTATATATTCTTATGTAAAACATGATCCCCCTATTGTGGCCCCACTCTACCCCCAGGGACCATGATTTGAACAAACCTGAATCTACACTATCTGAGGATGCTTCCACTCAAATTTCAGCTTTCCTGGCCTAATAGTTTTTGAGAAGAAGATCTTTAAAGATTTTCTCTATATATTCCTATGTAAAACTTGATCCCCCTATTGTGGCCCCAGCCTACCCCCAGGGACCATGATTTGAACAAATTTAAATCTACATTTCCTTAGGATGCTTCCATTTTAATTTGAGCTTTTCTGGTCTAATAGTTTTTGAGAAGAAGATTTTTAAAGATTTTCTCTATATATTACTTTGTTAAACTTGATCCCCCAATTGTGGCCCCACCCTACCCCTGGGGACCATGATTTGAACAAACTTGAATCTACACTACCTGAGGATGCTTCCACTCAAATTTGAGCTTTCCAGGCCTAATAGTTTTTGAGAAGAAGATTTTTAAAGATTTTCTCTATATATTCCTATGTAAAACTTGATCCCCCAATGGTGGCCCCACCCTACCCCCGGGAACTATGATTTGAACAAACTTGAATCGACACTACCTGAGGATTCTTCCATTTTAATTTGAGCTGTTCTTACCTAATAGTTTTTGAGAAGAAGATTTTTAAAGATTTTCTCTATATATTCCTATGTAAAACTTGATCCCCCTATTGTGGCCCCACCCTACCCCCGGGGACCATGATTTGAACAAACTTGAATGTACACTACCTAATGATGCCTCAACACAAGTTTAAGCTTTTCAGGCCGAATAGTTTTTGAGAAGAAGATTTTTGAAAAATACCAACAAATTTTCAATAATTCTCAATTATCTCCCCTTTAAAGAGGGCGTGGCACTTCATTTGAACAAACGTGAATCCCCTTCACCTAGTGGTGCTTTGTGCCAAATTTGGTTGAAATCTGCTCAGTGGTTCTTGAGAAGAAGATGAACATGTGAAAAGTTTACAACAACGACGAAAACAACGACGACGACAGACAACGGACAAATTGTGATCAGAAAAGCTCACTTGAGCCTTTGGCTCAGGTGAGCTAAAAAAGGTTAAGTTTACAATACAATAAGTTGTTAAAGTTGGTTTCTGGAAGAACAGATTTGAAAATTTTCTTAATAAATATTGACAATTTTTTTACTTTTTTAATCTTTAGTTTTCAAGATCTGTGTACTAACATAGAATTGTGAGCAAATCTCTGTATCTTGCTTATAATTCGAAGCTTAACACTCAAATATGGTTAGTAAATAAAAATTGTAAACAATTAAACACAAGAAACATGCACTATAACAAATAATTAAAGAACACAATTTATTTTTTCGAAATGAATCATATATATACATGTACATGTATATACCTACATATTTCCGACAGCGATATCAAACTCTATTTAAACTGAATAAACTCGAGAAAATGCCGAGCATCTCAACAAAACCTATTGCATTAATCTACCATTACGCAAAAGATAATGCCGAATTACCGATAGAATGAATTGTATTTCAGTACTTTTTTGATACATCAGATTTTGCTTAATTTGCGCAGGTAAACAGTTAACTGTTTGATTTACCGAAGTCTCTGTTTGATTTGATACGTAAAAATCACGAAATACAGACGATAGTTCCCAGGTTACAAAGCATAAATAATGAAAACGAAACGAAAATCAGAACAAGCTAACACCAACGTCATCAACGTCATGTGTGAAAACTGTCAACGCATACATGGCATTGAAATATTTAGCCTCAATTTACTTCACAAAATCGGCACGAATATATTTTGCATGTTTCAAAAATTTCCCTTCATTCGCGAACTGTTGCACAACAAGCAAATTCATCATAGTCAGATCGACCCCTTTTCGTATAATGTCATGGCTGCTTTAAACAAAGAACCTCGTTTTAGAAGTATGGAATACGAGTCTTGGTAAAATGGGTATGCAAACCCGGGCCGTGGCAAAATAAAAGCCGGGGCAGATCGGCAATCGTCAATTCCGAATACGCATTATTTTGCAGCAATATTTACAGCAAATACAAATATACTGGTCCATCAAATATCCTGAAATTTTAATGAGATTGGCAGATTTATAACTGCCAATCTTTTGTTTTGCCCAGGCCAAGTCTTGTCTACCCATTTTACCGGATGCCGAGCCCGAAGCTATTAAAATGAATGAAACACGCCTTTCCTTTATTATAATTTTCGTAATAACTCAGATTTGAAACAGAATCAGACCCTAATTTTTGGGGGGCACACTTACTTAAATTCTGATCATGCATATATGCAATAGTAAGGGTATATATTTATTTGCAAGTGCGGAAATAAACAGCTATAAATACACAATCCCTCAAAGCAATATCTTAGTATTAACACATGTGTGGGGGGGGGGGGGGGGTGTCAGTGTATAGGCCTATTGTACCCCTAACTCCTATTGTACCCAGTATAATATTATATTAAATTTGGTAATTAAATGGTATCTACAATTTCTAACATGTTCCCAGTTGCGATCAAGGAAGGGTAAGGGGAGGACAGTCCTTTCATTTTTTTTTCCCTAACGCCCAACACCGCTCGTAAATAGGCACTGTCCCCCATATTTCTCTTTCAGCACCGCTTTCCCTACAACCCCTATATAAGCCATATTTAAGGTGCCTCACTACACCACTTTGAAATAATTTCTCAAATTAGCAAAAAATTACTTGATTATGATAGAAAGCATGAGGAATAAGATGTATATATATCAAATAGGGGGAAAATGTGCAATTCTAGATAAATAATGGTATTTTCAAAAATTTCATTCAGTAAACATAAACAAAAGCCCAGGTGGACTCGAACTCATGACCTGCGGTTCACAAACCTGATACTTTAACCACTGAGCTATGACTATATACATCTGAATCGATCGATACAAACAGTTTAGCAAATCATTTAAATCGCCACCTTGTGACGTAGTGTCTTAAAAAGTATAAGTCTCGGTGTAGTGAAGTACCTTAACAGTTAAAAGTATTTTGTTGGAGAGGTCTCACCTGTGTGGACGAAGATCTTGCTTCGCCCTGTTATTCGGTCGCGATTGTGGTATAAAGTTTTACGCACTTTTCTCAAACCAGGATAGTACTAAACATCAAATTAACTGGTCAATGCATTATTTACAAACATAATATTCACAAAAAATTAGAATTATATGCATAAAAGTCCAAAGACAACGAAAGGAACACTACACGTCTGCCAGGAGTTTCAGGTGTGCAATCGGGTGTAACGGAATCGAAAGGTTTATATACCAGGTACCTGCGTGACAGTGCCTATTTACGAGCGCGATGTTCAGCTTTAGATATCTATCTATCTATCTATCTATCTATCTATCCACACACAAACACACACACCGGGGTATGAATATAAGCTGCTTTGCATGCACATAAATGTGGGAGGGGTATTTTCACCGGAAATCATTTACAATAATGGAAAGACTTTTAACAACTACGTTGGAAGCATAGATGCGCGTCTGCACGATGCTTGTCTCGATCAAATCTACTGACAAAAGCATCCTAATTAGTAATAGCGTTGAGCACCAGATGATCATGTAATGAGAAACACTCGAAGATGGCAAATCTGCTTCTTGTTATTTAATCAATGAATGCCTTAAAAATGTGTAAACAAACAACTGTATGAAAAGTATTTATACATAAGATCTATGTCTTACCTACGAAATACAAAGGACATGGCCAAAAATAATTATACAGCTGATAGTCACATTTCTAGTTTCGTTTTCTAAGCAAAATTGAGACTTTAATTTATATCTTCCATACAGAAGATTTCTACCTACATGTGTACATTTGAGCGGTAAAGTTTAAATCTCAATATTAACATTTTTAAGTGTATATGCCTGTGATAACACTACAGATGAATTTCATATTTACAGTCCAGTAAATTCAAATAACGTATTGTTGAGGCGCGAACTGGGTTTGCATGATTAAAAGTCTAGAAATCAAAATAACATGAGGATATATATCAATATTCTGATATTTAATCGTACAGTTGCTAAAAATGAATAAATATAAGTTATAAGAAGCCATTCTTTGAATATTATGAAGTAAAAATTTTGGTCGGAGCATGGCTAAATCCATTAGTAGAGCTCATCGGGTTTTATCGATTAAATATACTGTAGATAGCGTTTATAAATACATGCACATTTTATTATGTGATGTAGCTGCAGGTTTGTAGCTCCCGGTCTGAAAAAAATCGGATGGATGACCGGGGAGCTACTGTGCCTGCTATAGTAAAATTATGCAATTTACGGCGCACAAAAAAATTGCGCTAGTTTTGGACTGATTCACCTTATTTCCGAACTTATTCTGTGAAAACATTTAAAACACCATTTAATTTTTCATTCAATTCACTACTGATATCGGTACTTAACTTGCCTCAAACTTTCCTTAAAAAAGCTTACCGATCTCGGAAATTAAAGTATGTTAAATTCACGTCGAGCTCGAGAGTCGCCATTTTTAAATGTAAACAAACTGCACCACTTCACTTTACAGGGCTGGTGGTGGAGTTTAAAAGAGTATCAGAGGCAAGTAAAGTGATAATGTCTTAAGTAAAATGTCATAGGAATTTTTTGGAATCAAATATGTATATAGAATATGTTCGAAAGTTAGGTTGATCAGTCCAAAACTAGCGCATTTTTTTTCTATGGGAGGCACTGTCGCTCCTAGGTCGTCCATCCGATTTTTTTCAGACCGGGAGTTACAGACCTACAGCTGGTGTTGTTGTAAATTTTGAAATCTATTAAGTGGCAGAAAATTAAACTCAAATTTGTCTGTTGTAAGTATTGTACATGCGTTTACAGCCATCCGGTAAATTATTAAAAATTATACAGCATGAAAACAATATGGAAACGATAATCTTTCAAACTGAGCATGTAACACTGATAAAAATAACCAAGAGAAGAATATCTTGTAACATTAAGAATAAAGTTTATTTATATAACCCATTTTAAACTACTGATACATGTACATTGATATTTACTTTATACAGGTGATGTAATGCAATTTTCTCATCGTCTGAGCCATGCAAGTTTATGTATGTATACAAACAAATGGAATTGATGCAGTAAACTAGTATTTCCGTTGCTAATCTACCACATAATCCATTTCCTCCCCTCTCAGAAACTTCTGGTAGTTCGAATGAAATACTTTGGCAATCTGCAAGAGAAGAAACAAAATTATACAACACAAGTTTTTAACAGCAGTATATGACCTTCCATCTACTATTTTTTTAAACTTTGAAAGGGAATAGCAAACATGTCAAATATATTCCTAATACTTGTGATGTTGTTTGAAAAAAATGAATGAGTTTTTGATTTAAAGTTGCTTGTTTTTATTTCGGCATTCTATCATTAGGTGCTGCGTCTTAGTTATACCAAAAAGCAATGGTTGGGATTTAGTTAACTGGAATAAAAAAGATTAATAATTATAAAAAAACTGGGAACATGATTTAAAAAAGAAGGCGTATGCTCATGTAAAATCACAAATTTCAAAGCCTTGCTATATTTAT
This sequence comes from Magallana gigas, assembly GCF_963853765.1. Lineage (NCBI taxonomy): Eukaryota > Metazoa > Mollusca > Bivalvia > Ostreida > Ostreidae > Magallana > Magallana gigas. Next base: position 5,423,781 of record NC_088856.1, read on the forward strand.
CGCACAGTTGGATTCAAATCGGGACGTCAAATTCTAATATATGTACATGTATATACTACAAGCAAAGTTAAGCAACCTGGATAAAAAGCAGTGTAAAATTACTTTTTCTGAAAAACGATAAAAATAAAAATAACAGAAAGTGTCATTACATTACCTTTTTCTAGACCGTAAACGATAACTACAGGCTACTCATGGAATACAGACTTTTTGAGTACTATGAGCTGATCAAATATTGTCGTGGGTGATAAAATTTATTGTTATACTTTCATGTTAAATACTGAAATCTGATTGGTTAAGACGCAGTTAATAATATTACTATTACCCTCAGCGTTAGCAACGCACTTGGCAACGGGTAACATTAAAAAATGTTACATGCGCGAAAATTATGCGCGTACGGTTCGCTGTAGAATTCATGTTATTCCTATATAAAAGCAGTAAAATTTTCTTAAAATTTTTTAAAAAGACATTCAGTATAACAAAATAAATAGTGCCTGTTTGGGAGGATAACAGTTGAAATTGACACCCCTCGAAAACCATTGTCAACCTCCGCTTCGCGTCGGTTGACAATGGTTTTCTCGGGGTGTCAATTTCAACTGTTACCCTCCTAAACAGGCACTATTTATATAATATCATTCTTTTACACGTAGACAATCTTTATTGTTCAGAAAATAAACATACACTGTGTTATATAAACTATGCAAACTCAACATGTATATTTTCAATCATATCTTTGTTTACCGCTTGATGCTGTGTTATTTTCTTTTCTTTTTTCATGTATTATGTGTTCAAAGTGGCGTATAGGCCCGACGGGCCGGGTGTTTAATCTATGCTGACTGTTGTTAATATTACACTTTGAAATGTATACACATGTCACTATAAATAAATAAATTACTTACTTACTTATACACCTATTCCCAGGCTAAGGGGACAATAGAAAGTTTATCCCCCCCCCCCCCCCCCCGATAGCAACTTATCACATTGCAAAGCCGAAGTAATAGTAGTGATTATATATTTAAATATCATACCGAATAAAACTTGATTTGTAGGCGATGCAGACCTTGTTGATGCTATAGAAATTAGTTACTGAACTTTGAATTTAACATAGCGACTCGGATTATATAAGGAATAAGGAATCATTCTTTGAGTATTATGAGGTGATTTCGGCGTGATCAAATCCAATAAAGCCCGAAGGGCTTTATGATAGATTTGAAATTACTGAAATTATCACCTCATAATATTCAAAGAATGATTCCTTATTATTTATATTTATATAATTTTAAACCATCGTACGATTAAACATTTAAATATAAATAAGCAAGCCCCGCTGGCGCCTCAATTTGGCGTCATTTGTATTATGGGTTATATAGTACAAAATTGATACGTATGTTATCACGGGCAAAGACACTGGAAAATGTAAATATATTAGACTATGAGATTTTCCTAGTTCAAAATGAGGAAAATTGAATACCGCCGTTAAATTGCTTCGATAACTAATCGCCATGGGAAGATAGCACGGATGGATAGAATAGAATATTTATTCATTATAATCTTATTTAAAAATATCCACAAATTATATACTTTTTAGCAATTGTATGATTAAATAGCAAAATAGTCATTGATGACATGTAATGGACTATGCTTGTAGATTTCACAATCGATTCGTAGTGTTAATACAGACAAGTAAAAAAATAAAATATTAATAGCCACAGAAAACATGTACTTTGTCAGTCGTAAGGGGACCCGATATGTGAGGCGTAATGACGACATCTGGGTGTGTCCACAGCGGACTGTCCGCGGGCAGTGGTTCCCTGTCTATGGCGCCCAAAATGGCACCACCTATCCAACAAATGCTGTTAAGTATAACAGATAATGCATGGTAATATTTACATCATGCATCAAGTTTATTTAGTACTGTGCAAACTGACAACAATATTAAATGTTTATTTTTCGAACAAAGCCTTAACAATTGTGATATTTGGATAGATTTTAGTAAAAAAAAACCCACATCTTGAATAAGCTCATATCATACTTGGACACAATACAATTTAGTCAGGTTCGGTTATTATCATAGCCCGGTTAATCTAATAATTTTTACCTGACAAAATAACTTTTACTAGTATATTTATGTATGCAGAGTCAACTGTGTTAGCATGTATGAACTGTAAATTATGAATAAAGAAAACTTGATTCAAAGCTTTCAACACAGAAGCTTCGTCAATAACGTCCCCTCGACCTACATTAATGAAGATAGCTTTCTGTAAATTAGAAGAAAATCAATTAAAAGTCAATAACTACATTCTGTATTAACGTTTCTTTTGCAGACAGTAGGGACGTGGACCAACGAACAAACGATTTTGTCTTTCTCACATCAAATTCTTTGTACATATAGAAATCAAAACGTTGCTCTCATTGAAATGTTATGTAAACAAGCTTGAAACCCGAACTGCAAGTATAAACATTTCTGTTTTTCAATATTACAAAGCAAAATTCCGACTGCAAATTTTGATGGTGCGAGAAACATGCAAGGCAGATATTGATGTCTGAAATGCCGTGTACAGCTTCGCCCTATCTGGTCTTGGTGAAACTCATGTAAAAAGCATTCGACAATACACACATATTGTTCTCACGACCTTCTTTTGGTACATGGTATCTCGTGTTTTTGACACGGAACAGCGTCATAGCAAACTTCAAAAACCAATAATTATAATGATGATAAAATTGTTCCTATAAATCGGGAAAATCATCACGTAAAAAGCCAAGCGATTTTCCGACTGTGATATTTTAATGCAATAATGAACTGTTATCATTCATTTAACATTTTCACCAACTTACACAGTATAGCATAGCTTTTGAAGCTACTTAATGAAAATTTGATAAACTATATTAACCTTTTCTTGACACGCTTTTAATACATCTCCAGATAACATCCCTTTGGTTTCCGTCGTACTTGGTAAAACACTGCATAGTCACATCCGGTTAGAAATTGAGCGAGATGTTGACTCTTTCTGCATATATCAAAATAGCTCACTGATATTTAATGTAAGTAATGAAACAGTTGATGGACAATTTATAATGAAAACTATTGAAATGTACCAGGAACAGTCATTTCTTTAAATCAATGCGTGCCTGCTCGTAATTAACTGTTATCGTTATAGACAAAACGTAAAAAAATATTTCTTACAAAAAACATCAAAGTCAGATATGGTAGATTCGATTTTTGTTTTGGTAAGTCCTTTGACTATCATCCCAAAAGCCTTGCAAACAGCAGCAACTACACAAACCAACATGAAGAAATCGGCATAGTTCATATCATGTAAAACTGTCAACCAAGTTAAAACCACAGTTCTTTAAAACAGAAATTACTCTAACATGTTTGAATAATCATAAGTGCCCACTTATACTTGAAATAAAAAAAATCCTTGAATAACAGCAAATCAACACCAAGTTTTCATTCCAAATCACACTGTATCATACTCTTTATGCCAATAGCACCAGTTCCCAGAATTCCAATCGTCAATGTAGTTAAAGACCGCTTCTGGATAAACTTGGATCTGAAATTGATTCAGGGTTAAAAGTTATAAAGGCTATCTTCTTCAAATACCCTATCCCATTTTCTATATACAACACAAAGGTTAATAAAGAGATAAACGAAATCGTTCATACCTGCTCCCCAAACCCTTCGCCCTAACGTGTTAGGACCATGTGGTCTGGTGGCTACAATTTGTGAATAGTCAACAAGTGCAAATGTATAATGTACTGTTAAAGTGAATAGTTATCTATCCATAATTATTTCAATGTACTGAAATTTTTTGAAACATTTTTTGTTGTGCTTTAAATTCTATAGTTATCTATCCATGATTATTTCAATTGACTGAAATTTACTGAAACTTTTTTTTGTGCTTCAACATGTTGTATACCAAATCTTTAATTACTATAATATTAATTAGTAATGGTTCATATGCATAACTGCGAACATATGCTTCAAGGTTCGCAAGGCTGTCGATGTTTTGAAAAGTTCTCGTTGCTTTACTGTGCAAACAATACCCTTTTTAGGTCACCTGAGTCATTCCGATGACCTATTGGAATTGGTCTTCGTCCGTCGTCGTGCGTTGTGCATTAATAGTTTTACATTTTTAACGTCTTGAAAACTATCAGGCCAATTGTTACCATTTTTGGTGTGAAGCATCTCTATGATAAGAGAAATCTATATTGAGAAATTCATGGCTCTACCTCCCCCGGGGGGCCACAAGCGGGGCAAAATATTAAAAAAGCCTAATTTTCAAAAATCTTTTTCTCTCCTCCCACACATATGAGGAAAAAACTGAGTGCATGGTTATAATGTTCAACACCCTCTACCAAAATTGTAAAATTCCTGGCCCCTGCGTCAGGAGTTCAGGCTCTGGGTGGGGACTTTTTGGCCATATCGTGATAATGTATTAAATCTTCTTTTCTACTCCCATCTATATATTTTAATAAAACTGAGTGCATGGTTATGATGTCCACGGACTACCTAAATTGTGAAATTCATGACCTCTGGGACATGGCTTTTGGCCTTAGGTCAGTGAAAATGTATTAAATCTTAGAAAATCTTTTCTTCTTTACACCCACACATGTGGGAAAAAAACTAAATGCATGGTTATGATGTCCACAAACTCCGCCACCTATATAGGGAAATTCATGACCCCTGGGTCAGGGATTCAGGTCGTAAGGGGGGGGGGGGCAATATGGCCATGTACTGTTCATGCACATAATGTTTAAGAATTTTCTTCTCTAAAGACACAGAGCACGAAATAAAACTAATTGCATATTTAGAAAAAAAATCTCTGGTCACTTTTAATAATATTCCTTGTCACCTGTATGTAAGGCAAGGGTTACAGCTGGGAAGGGGGGTATGTATTTGTCTCATAATTTTATCCTGCTCAAGAATTTCAATGAAAGAAATCAGTTAATTCACAAAAATAATGAAGCTGTCCATCAAAGTTATCGATGTGATATTGTGAAAGCATTTGAAAAGAGTTCAGGGAAGAGGATTATAACAGTCAATGGAGTTATCTTCCTTTGTTTCATCCTAACGGAGTTATCTACCATCGCTTGTTCATATTTAGTAATTAATCATTAAATATATTGTAATTAAGAAGTTGTTTGATCAAAATAGTGATGCCATGGCCAGCAATCTGCATTTTACGGCGCACAAAAAATTGCGCTAGTTTTGGACTGATTATTCTCATTTCCAAACACTTCCTGTACAACTATTTGATTCCAAAAAATTCCTCGGACATTTTACTACAGATATCGTCACTCTACTTGTCTCTGATACTCTTTTAAACACCCTCACCAGTCCCGTAAAGTGACGTCGAGCAATTTGTTTACACGTGAAAATGGCGACTGTCGATCTCGACGTAAATTAACATACTTCATTTTCCGAGGTTGGTTAGCATGTTTAAGAGAAAGTGTGAGGCAAGTAAGTGACGATATTAGTAGTAAATTTCATGAAAAATGTAATGGCACTAACTGTTTTCACAAAATTTGTATGAAAATAAGGTTAATCAGTCCAAATCTAGCGCAATTTTTTGTGCGCTGTAAATTGCAGATTTTTACTATGGGAGGCACTGTAGCTCCCAGGTCGTCCATCCGAATTTTTTCAGACTGAGAGATACAGACCTGCAGCTAGATTTATTATATACATGTTAATTCGTAACCATCATGCTACAAAATTACCTTTGGGAATGCAAGGAACAACTTCTCTGTACCTTGATAAAATTGAGATGCAATAAGGAGGGAAACAATGATGCATTTCATAAATTAACATTTTAAAGGGAAATATACAGATAATCAATCGATTGTATTGTAAAGACTACTAGTAATTAAAGTGTGAATCGTAGTTAATTTAAATAGAAGTACCCTACCAGTGCTAGTTGATTGGAACCATTTTAGTGATTCGCAGCAAAGTCCATTTTGTACTAAATTGTACAAAACATGAGGAAAAGTCAGAATAATATCAGCCCCACTTTCGTTATTGAGCTTCGCTTAATTCTCGGGTAATCTGGGCTTTCTTTGACTAACACTGTTAAAAATAATTTATTTCAAATTTCCATCATGTAAGCTTGAAAATGTGCAATAATTAAACTGTGTATAAATATATATATATATATATATATATATATATATATATATATATATATATATATATATATATTGTATATATATATATACCGGTAAAAAAAACCTCGAAGGTATTGTGTTGCATATTTTAAATTTTATAAAAGTATGTTTTGTTTCCCAGAGAGCCAGGGACAAGGTGAAACTTTGACCGGTTTATAGACTTAAATATTTTACATTTCTTTTTCCAATGCTTTGATAAAAGTTGAAGGTTATAGGTTGTCACTGGCCTCCTGGAATCGGACAGTTGATGACGGTCAGACCTGGTATCCGGTCCTGTATCAACATGGGTAATCTTGGAATGGCGACACGGTTTTCACAGTGTGGTTCTGCTGTGAATGTAGAACTTCCCTGCTCATTGCTTCACACACCATGGAGGGCAGATAAAGCTACACTAAGTCTTGTGATTTTAGAACCGAAGAACGTTCTGTTATATTGCTTAAAACTCGCTCTTACTGTATTCTGATACCCGTTTAATACCCATGTTGAAAATTCTGGGTCATGATCTGAACTTCCTAGTTGTTCCAGACAACACACATAATAACATTGATAGATATGTTTAGCAATTTTACATAAACAAAAGTGTTTATAGTTTGAACTGTTTTAGAGGTTTTTGCAATTAATTGTGAAAACCCCCATAATTCATTTGCACGATAATAATGTACTTTTGTTGGTGGTTCATTTGGATTCTAAAGGTAGAATTATTCCACACACAAAAAATCACGTAAAACGCGTTAGCACGTTAGATGTGTCAGATCTTATGAGATCAGTTATACATCTTCATAAGAAATTTGTTTTTTCTTAGGGTGGTGGTGGGGGGGGGGGGTTCATCTCATAAGAGATGATGTGTAAATCTTGTTCCTTTCATCAATTTCAAGTGTACTTCTTGATAAGTATGTAATTGTTTGTTAAAATTCATTAAAATATTGGGGAAATAATAATCTTGGACAGACTAAAGCTGCCCATTAATGATAAAAATACAAAATTATATAATTAGTCAAGATTTCGATTCATTATTGTTTAATGATAGGAAATAAAAATGCAAAAAAGCCTTTTAAAGGATATTCTTACAGAATAATTGGATATATCTTAATCATTATATGATACATTTATGTATAAAATATAAAAAAGAAATAACCTATCGTCTCTCTGCAATGCACTAGTAAAAATGAAAAAAAAATAGGCCGCAAAATCGAGTTCCAAGTACTGATAAGAGCATGCAGCGTATATAATGTCTTATCTAACAGCTTAGGTGACACAATCATGAAGCGCCGGGCACCACAAATAAGTAGTGCATTGCATGTTATTGTTGTGTTATTTGCGGTCGCATGTCACGTTACACAGACATCAGAGGATGTAAAACTTACTAAAATATTAGACCGATTAGAGAAACTTGAAACTGAAAATAGAAAGAAAGACTATATAATCTCCGATATTTTAGAAAAGACAAAACACTGTCCTTCTGGAGCTGACACTGACCACCAAACATTATTTCGTAAGTTAGAAAATATAATTAAAAATAGCTGTTTAATAATACTGGTCATGTTTTCTCGAATATAACTAAATAATACATGAATGTCCAAGGCTTGCAAAATCGCATCTTTGCTAGCAAAGGGTGACGATCAAAGGGGATTTTCTATCGTCTGCATCTATCATCTGCGTCTCCCTTGGCTAGAGAAGATTATAAAGTGCTATGGGCATTCCGATAATTTGCAATATGTGATTTGTAGTAAAAGTAGTTAAAGGACAATGCGGATTTGTAAGTTACGTAAGGGTGTAAAAATAAATCACACAAACGCACCTATATACATGTACTTTGCTTTTCAATTTCATAAGAATAACTCTTCCTAAATTTGTTTTCTTCGAGGATGTAAATAAATGGGGGGGGGGGGGGGGAGCTCCCCACAAATACCTCGAACATTGAGCCACACGAATTCTAATGATTCCACGGTACTTTATTTTGTCATAGGTCCTAGAAAGCAATTGTTCAGCTCGACTGCATCTGGGAAACTCCCAGTATTTCACGCACGACTGTCACAAGATTTACACTCCGTTGGTAAAGGTCAACCAATCGTCTTTAATTTGGAACTAGTGGATACAGCTAATGCTTACGAACATACTGATGGGATATTTACCGCCCCACTCACCGGGATATACGTATTTTACTGGAACCTTTTGACTTGGGATGCCTCTGGGATGGACACCGTTTTAGAATCCTCTCACGGAACGTTGGGGTATGGATATGTTAGCCATGCGGTTACTGGTGGCAATTTGGTCATTGCAAGACTTGCTGCCGGGACTCATGTGTGGGTTAAAAAAGCAGACAATTATGGAAATTCCCTTCACGAAAGATTTTCTACATTTTCTGGATATTTTCTGACCGAATCTGTTTAATACAATGTTATACTGAAATTCATTAAATAGTGAATTATATACACATATTGCATTTTAACATAGCGCAGAGGATGAGAAATTATTGTACTTTTTGTGTACCTAAATTCTTGTATCGATCAAATTATTTAGTGACAAATTGGTAGATAAATGAAATATAGTACTATCTCATCAGTTTTACTTTGTTAACGCCAGGTAAACGTCAATGACACAATGCACATTTTTCTAATGATAATAATCAAACTTAAATTCAGTTACAGCTGTTGTTTTACTATATTTACATTATCCTGTGTCTTTGCCTGTGATAACACTACGTATCGATTTTGTACTATATAACTCATAATACAAATGACGCCAAATTGAAGCGCCAGCGGGGTTTGTTTTTTTATATTTAAATATTTTATCGTACGATGGCCTAAAATTATATAAATATAAGTAATCAGGAATTATTCTTTAAATATTATGAGGTGATAATTTCGGTCGGGGCGTCATCAAATCTATTATAAAGCCCTTCGGGCTTTATTGGATTTGATCACGCCCCGACCAAAGTTATCACCTCATAATACTCAAAGAATGATTCCATATTCCTTATATGATTTGTTTTGCATAAACGTTAAAATAGAAAGAGCAATTTTTGATTGTTAAGGTTTTTGAAATTCATTTAAACTGGAATGTTTGTATAATTATCTCTCACCTGCGAAACTTTGCTTTACAGAATTCTTAATCATTATTAATTTGTAAACTATGTTGAGTTTTAGCTCACCTGAGCTGAAAGCCCAAGTGAGCTTTTCTGATCACATTTTGTCTCGTCCGTCTGTCCTTCCGTAAACTTTTCACGTTTTCAACATCTTCTCAAGAACTACTGAGCTAATTTCAACCAAACATGCCACAAATCAAAGGAGATTCAAAGTGGTGAAAAATTAAGGGCCACGTCCTTTTTCAAGGGGAGATAAGTAGAAATTAATGAAAAATTTTGAGAATTTTTCAAAAATCTTCTTCTCAGGAACCATTAAGCCAGAAAATCTGAAACTTGTGTGGAAGACTCCTCAGGTAGTGTAGATTCAAAGTTATGAAAATCGTGACCCCGGGGGTAGGTGGGGCCATAATGGGGGGGGGGGGCGTCGACGTTTTACATAGGAATATGGAGATTAATCTTTAAAAAATTTCTCATTAGATAATCAGCCAGGAAAGCTGAAACTTGTATGGAAGCATCCTCAGATAGTTTAAATTCAAAGTTGTGAAAATGGTGATCCCCTGGGGTAGGGTGAGGCCACAATTGGGGGTCGAAATTTAACACAGGAATATATAGTAGGAGTAAATCTTTAAAAATCTTCTTCTCAGAAACTAATCAGCCAAGATAGCTGAAACTTGTATGGAAGCATCCTCAGGTAGTGTAAATTCAAAGTTGTGAAAATCATGATCCCCGGGGATAGGGTGTGGCAACAATGGGGGGTGGGGGTGGGGGGGTCGATGTTTTACATAGGAATATATTGAGTAAATCTTTAAAAATCTTCTTCTCAGAAACTTATCAGCCAGGAAAGCTGAAACTTGTGTTGAAGTATTCTCAGGTAATGTAGATTCAAAGTTGTAAAAATCATGATCCCCGCGGGTAGGGTGGGGCCACAATGGGGGTCGAAGTTTCACATAAGAATATATCGGTACCGATCAGACCCAACCTAACACCAAAGTAAACCCCAACTAAACCCCGGGTTTACTTTTTGGGTTTACATTTTGAAGATTTGGGTCCACTCGGGGTTTACTTTGGGTTTACTTGGGGTTTACTCTAGGTATTTTGAAATTGCTTTTGAGGTCAACGCGGGTATGATAAGGCATCTCTCAGCGATCAAATACCTCTTATTGGTATTACGTAATAATAACCAGCATGGTGTCATATTTTACTCAGAAACATGTCGATTTTAACTTTATCTTTGGTTTAAAATATAAAAACTACAGGCATAAAATATCGCTAGAAACTCTTCTTCGATTTCTCTGTATTACGTATAATTATCATCGATGACGTAACAAGCATGTTTAATAGAGAAGATCATGTCAGGTGACAAATCAACGGAATGCAGCGTAAACAATGCCGAAATAAGACTTGTTTGATACAGATATAAGATATAGATGAGTGTCAGTTAGGATATAATCAGGATAATACAGGCATGGATATTTTGTTTAATCAGCAAGTGTTATGAGGCAAGCAGATTGATATTTATATGTCTTGACCGGCCTTTCCTCTGTCAGTGTGTACAAAAAAGGCAAAAGTGTAACACTACGCCGGATATTATGACAGATGACTTTGGTAAATATTAACGGTATATGACCTAAACTACTTGAAAAGTGCTGCTAGAATCCTGTGCTTCGTTGTTTTAAATGAAAAATACGTAGTATTTTCAATAAAATTATAGAAGTTGAGAGGGTTTCCGATAAATATTTACAGTATTCATGTTATGTGATTAACAATAGGATTCTAGCATTAATACTAATAAACATGAACTAATTGCCAATCGAATTATTGTAGCAAACATACAAATGAACTTCGGGGTAGTGTTACACTTTTTCATTTTTTGTTAAGGTAAAAAAGTGATATATGTTTAACTGTCACGTGATACCATGACACGACAGCTTCAAAGATTGAGTCGATTCCGTAGTAGAAAAATAATATCTTGGTGAACACATTCACTCGGAATTAATATTCAGAACTGTTTTCATAATAATAAACATTTTTTAAATTGATCATAATTTTGACAGTCAATAAACTCGGAGTTGCCTTAACCTACCCGCGAACTGTATGCACTGAAGTGTGAAGCAGACAAGTATTTTAATCTTACTATCCTACTACCTGTATTTCCTACCCTTTGTATATTCCGAATACACAGTTAGCGTCTGCTTTCAGGGTATACTTCAGGCCGGGTTAACTCTCTGTGTCCACTCTGGGTTTACTTTGGGATTACTCTGGATCCACTCTAGTAAACCCGAAGTAAACCTAGAGTAAACCCAGAAAGTAAACCCAGGGTTTAGTTCGGGTTTACTTTCTGTTAAGTTGGGTCTGATCGGCATTGTAGAGTAAATCTTTAAAAATCTTCTCATAAACTAATAAGCCAGGAAAGCTGAAACTTGTGTGGAAGCATCCTCAGGTAGTGTAGATTCAAAGTTGTAAAAATCATGACCCCTGGGGGTAGGTTGGGGCCACACTGGAGGGTCGATGTTTTACATAGGAATATATAGGGTAAATCTTTAAAAATCTTCTTAAAAACTAATCAGCCAGGAAAGCTGAAACTTGTATGGAAGCATCCTCATGTAGTGTATATTCAAAGTTGTGAAAATAATCACACCCTTGGGAGTAGGGTGGGCCACAATGGGTTTTACATAGGAATATGTAGAGTAAATCTTTAAAAAACTTCTTCTTAGAAACTAATCAGCCAGATGATTCTTTATAATTGTTAAGACTTTGGCCTCAGGAGGTTCAGAGGTTGATGTAGGTTTATATCCCATATATAAACAATTCTTAAGGATCTTTTTGAGAACAGCAATACTCAACATGTGATATGACTATAAAATCACCCTGTTAGAAAGAAGACTAATGATTATAAACATAAGAATATCCAGGGGAAAAATGGATTTGATCTATACTGGATCTACATGTATTATTGTACATTGTCAAGATAGTTTGTATTATGGCTCCATTAAGCTGATTTTATCATACATATTCTTCCTCAGGTGAGCGATGTGGCCCATGGGCCTCTTGATCTTGTTCAATGAAGCAGTTGAAAACATCATTGTATCACACTATGGAACTGCCTTGTCTCAATCTTGGTATATACGTTAGAAATCGATTTGAATATTTATTAAAAAAATCAATAAAATGAAAAGTTTAGAAATTTAACATTCGCATACTTTCTGATGTCTCAAATTTATAATTTATTCCCACTAATGTTTGAATGGTACATGAATCAACATTCAAATACTATATCTTGATAACAGGAACAGTTTACAGGAATATGGAAGTCAAGTCAACTTAAAATTTATTCCATCGGATTAATAATTCGGTATGTCTTTGAGACCAAACGGCATAAAACAAAATAAACAATAAGACAGAAGTCATTTTATTATAGTAATAAGTTTATTGGAAATATAGAAATACCTTAATTCGCAAATGTTAAAATAAGTTATAATTCTCATTTTGTAAAAATATAATAAATGAAAATGCAAAACCGCCCTCAATTCTTACATTACTAATACATGTATCCCGTTGGACTGTATTGTAATGTTATACACGTATACCATACAACAACTCACATTATTTTTTTTCGATGTTAAAGTGTTACTGAATTACTGAAACTACTGAAAAAGTAAGCAAATGTATAGTTATAAGTGTTACTTTTATCTAAAAATATATACTTAAATTATAGACATAACAAAAACTTCTCATCAAGCATTAAATGCCAATTTGTTGAAGGTTCATGATTTCTTTTCCATATTAGAGAGACTTACTTTCTATCTACTTTTTAAATAATAACAATTCCTATAATAATCTGTTCTACCTTACAGAAACTAACTCCCTACAAATATATATTTATAAAAAAAATAAGACAAATTCATTATAGAATTCGTATATTGTATAAGTGGCTCAATGAGAGAATGATGTTAATGGTTTTTTTTCTGATTTAAGATTAACTACCATTTTATATTTCTAGACTTTTTGACATGAATGACTGTAACCAAATCATTTTTAAATTTCTATCTATTTTTGGTAATAACACTTAATCTTTAAAAAGGCAAAACATGCGTTGGTCACACAATTACACTATTATATTATACACATAGTTCCAAAAGAAATGATCTTTAACTTTTGCATCAACATAATGCATTTAAGTGACATACAGCACTTTTGATTAGGTTGTTGTCAATACAACTTTCTATAAAGCTAAAATGTAACTCTCTGCATCATAAAGTGATGGTTTTTTAAAAATCCAAATCGTCATTGTAAAGTTAAAATCCATCCAATGTCGATACCGATGTTCTATTGTCATCCGCATTCTTTGTAAAACAATTGAAAATATTTAGACAATTCTTGTTAAATTTATTTTCAATGAAAATGTTTTTAATTTTATTAGTATGTATTACTATACCTATTTCCTTGAAGAACTAAATTTCACTGGTTGCAAATAACAGCTTTTGCGTCAGCAGCTGAAACTATAATGTTGCTTACTCATTAAAATATGAAGTGTTCTAATTTCTTTAAACAAAGCTGTGTCAAACTTACTGAATTCCTTAGAATGCTTGACTCTGATTGGTCCAGAGATCGGTCCACAAAGGCCGCACCATCCTGCACAGGTGAATGAAATCAGGTCACCATTCACGGAACGATGAAATTTCTCCATAGCCGCATTATAACCTTTTATGAGACCAAATTCAATCTGAAAGTTATAATAAATACCAACTTAATATTGCTGAGAAATGCTTATTCCATACATTATTTACTGTTTAGTGTTATTGTGTAAATGTCATGGTTTGGGAGTCAAATTCCTGCGTTTAAACTCAGGCTCATGAAGAAGAGTGCATTACACAAAGATGGTCTTGATTTTAACGAACTGAATTCTGAGTTCTTCTGATAAACAGTATCTTGAGGACTTAAATCTGATTTGGTAAAAAACCACGCTAGCATTGGGATTCGACGAGGCAGGCGTGAGGAGGGAAACACCAACAATTTTATGAATAAGAAGAACGACCCTTACCTTAGAGTCAGAAAGACGCCATGTGCACATATAAAACAGCAGCCTGCGAAAGTTAGTGATTGTTTTAATCATTAGGGTTTCATTACGCACGAGCCTTTAGGGGGAACCCTCTGTATTAGAGACAATTATTTTCCCTCCTCCTCTTAGATTTAGAAATGCATGAATCCAACTATTTTTTTTAAATACAATGTTCTACATAATTCATTATGTTTAATTGAAGGACGTACACTGTCAGATGTAACAAATCCATTTTTTTCAAAACACTTTAATTTCTCCTACTAATTGTTATTTTTTTTATTAATCACAAGCATCTACTTATTGTAAAAATACTCGCAAACTTAAGATATTAAAAGAGACATTAAAATCACCATAACATGCAAACATTTCAATAGCATTTCGACAAAACTAGCTAATATATATATTATTTCAACTCACTAGGTAAAGCGAATAAAAATTTACAATATAGGAAGCATCTATATTAGCAAAAACCGTGACATACGATAATTTTTCATAATAACTCTTTTCTGTCAAAAAGCAAGAGATTTTTAAAATATAGCTTCTCCCATTTCCTTTTATACTTGTACCTTGGTTTTAACGCATGAAAAATCATTGACATTAATTGCTATAAAATGTCATAAAATGTCATAATGTAGAAATGACATCTTTAGTTTGTCTTGTTTTGATATATTAATGTATTAAGACAAACTATGGATGTTTTCAAATTGTTTTCCGACCGTGACACATGGAGAGAGTGTTTGATGAAGTACCAATTTTAACTATAATTATATGAACAAAAACATCACTTTATATCGTACTTGAGTAGAACTGAGCTCTATACTCCTAAAAAACAAAATATGAAAGAAAACTGAAAATATTTTCATTTTGTTTGCACAATTGCGGAAATAAGCCCGTTTTGTGACGTTAAAGACGTCAACAGCTAATGGACAATGATTTCTTATATCAAATTCAATGTCAACAGCTTTAGGACAATGGTTACTTGTATCAACTTCAATGTCAACAGCTTTTGGACAATGATGACATATAAAATTCAATGTCAACAGCTTTTGGACAAAGATTACTTATATCGAATTCAATGTCAACAGCTTTTGGACAATGATTACTTATCTCAAATCCAATATGAGAGCCGACCTCTGCATAATGTTATGTCAAAATTTAATTTTGATACAATACTATTTAAGAAATTTGTATAAATATAGGCAGCTATCAATATGAAATAAAACTAGTGGGTATTGTTTTTTTTACGAAAAAACACATGTCTCCCCTTCTCCCCAAGGATTGTAATATGGGGCAAATTTAACAATTGAAAAAGAAAGATGTCAGCTATATGTAACCCAGACCCAGATAAAATTTTATTATCATTTTCTTAATTTGACCTTGGGTAAAACATGGTCAAGGTCATATATAAATCAATAGAACACCTAAGTGTATTATTATTGCTCTTTGTTTAAAGTTTGAAGTCCTTCTGTCAAAGTATATTCAGGAGTTAAACAATGAATTTTTTTCTAATTTGACCTTATAATAAAATTGTTAGGTCAAGGTCAAAAATTTTGGTAAGGTTCAACTAGGTTATATACCATCTATCCATGATACAAGTTAAAAGTCTGTATGTTAAAGGAGTCTTGTGTTATGGTCCGGACAATATTTTTTATGAAAAGCTTGACCTTGAAGAACAAAATAGGTCAAGGTCAAAACTTTGTAGGCGTGCTCTCCTTCTCAATACCATCTACCTATGTTTAAAGTTTGAAGTCTTAATGTCAAAGGGTATTTAATTACGGCCGGGACAAATTTGGATGAAGAAGAATAAGAAGAATAAGAAGAAGAATAAGAAAGTCGACAAAAACAATATGTCTCCCCTTTGAAAGGGGAGACATTATAAATATTAATGCAGCTAAGAAAACATTATAAAAAGTATTCAACATTTAATCATACTGTAGGATCAACGATCAGTCCAGTTCCTTTAGTATCAATGGTGGCTGTCCCAAAGTGAGGACAAGGGTCCTTAAAGTGTTCCCCATTACAATCCAAAGCATTTCCATACTGGATTGGTTCTGATCCCGTCAGCGATGTGAACGTATAATCAGTTCCATTTACCACCATGCTCTATAAACGGACATCGCATTTTTTAAGTATTTTAAAACACACTGAACATATCATTTACAAGTATAATTCCATCTGTGTTTATACATAAAATAAAGGATGCGGTACACAAGTTTTACCTCTATCTGTAATTTCACTTTTAAAAATTTTGTTTTTTTCAACGGGGGGCGAATAGCCGATTGGCACTGTTTTCTCTGTATTATCCAATTTGATCCGTCATGAATGATAAAGTTGTTGGGATATTTCAAAGTTATAAAATGTGAAGGCTCAGTCGCTAGGTTGTGACAGTATATTTTCGTTAACCTTTGATTTGTTACAGCTGGATAGACCCAGTATTCTCCGTCTGTTGTAATACCAGAACAAGTTGAGAGGGCGAGACACGACTCTGGAACTGCAAGGAAAATATCTTTTATATGCTTACGTCAAATTTCGTTATTTTGAAAGAACTAGTAGGGATGCTCATATTACTTGGATAATCTTGTCGATTAAAACTATTTTTTTGAAAATGTTTTTTATCTAAATATCCGACATCAAATGTCATTGCTTATCTTCTTTTTTTGACGCTTTCATATATTTGAGCTACAAATTATCTTATAAAAATCAAACTTGTCTTGTTCCATAATAGGTCCTTGTTCCGTACCTATTGAACAATTAAGGATAAATGACTATAACAGCAAGTATATTAATAAATTTAAACTTTTAATTAAATTAACATCTTATCCAATTTCTATCTAACCTTTATACTCTACAATATAAAAATATCAACTTAGTCTCCTAAACTACATGCATAACTTTTGATTTTTTATCAAAAAATTTATTTGATCTACAAAATCAGGATATCTTGGAGACTAATATATCAGCCACTTAAAGTATACCATGGGCATCGGCGGAACAAATTGTAATTTAAGGAACAAAAATGCCGGGGAAAGATGTTTTTTTTTGTTGCCCAATAACTGCTCTTAATGAAATTATTTTTTTACTAATGCCTTAGTCACATTACTCGGCTGGACGCCGTAGACCGGTGGTAATCGGTGATGTGAGCGATGCCTCAATATCAGTCCACAATGGCCAAGTAGTCATGGACATATTTCTCACAGCAACAGACATCGTGCAGAGGCCGTGCATACTCCCGCCGATAATATTACGGCGAGAGTCTAAATAATTTTTTGATCGGTGTAACACCGATTACCGGCCGGAAATTGGACAAACATCGGAAAATCTTTTCCGATCATCCTACAATGCTCGACTGGTGGCCGGACCGTGAAGCAAACATCATACGATTGTTTTCTGGCCATCTTACACACATTGTATGATGCCCGGATGATGGTCGGCCGAAGAACTATTAAGTAATTACCATACCTTGCATGGACAATAAACTATAATGGCTTTGGCACCGATGCATCTGAGATTACCCATGTTACAGTGCACAACTTGTACAAGCCCAATAAAGGCCCAGCGATGCATTGCTAAACATATGCAGATATTCAAGCGCTAATCGGCCGATGTATTAAATATTGTTCGTACATTGGTGAACAACGTTTGTATATCGGAAGTACATTGGCTGACCATGGGCAAATGTTAGGTCGATAATCGGCCGATGTTTGTTAAACACCTCTAACCTCAAACTCAAAGCGCACCGAACAATTATCGGCCATACAGCGGCTGAATCTTCAATAATGCGTTAATGATGTATTGCCGATGAGAAGTGACATAACATTGGTGGAAACATCGCTGAGTTTTAACTACAACTTATTTTCTTTCGATGACCGCAGTCACTGTCTGATTACTGTTGATGTCCGGTCGGCATCCACGTCAATTTCACCTAAAAAAACGCATCGGTAGCACATCGTTAACCCCATAACTGGGTAATGTGACTGATACTTTAACGAATAATCAACAAGGAAAATGTTTAGTGATGATCGTTGTCGAGTACTCGTTGACAACCCTATTTACGGTAAAATCATTATTAAACACATTTTTATAAGGTCAATTGCATAACCTTTCATCGTAATTTGATACTCATCATTTGATTATTCATCAATACATGTACATGTTTTTGTCTCTTCTTAAATTAACATCTTGGTTCATTTGTGTATTTTTTGTCCGTGTGAATAACTTTTGGAACAATACGTTGCAATTCTTTCGGTGAAATATTTTGGTATTTATTAAACATCCAAATACAATAAGGATTTCTTATGAAAATATGACATATGCCTAAATTTTTTTAAAATAGAGTCACTCATTGCAACCAGAAACAAATAATGTTAAAGGCATGGTTTACTAGGGGTTTGGTTTCTCAAATGAGGATTGTTATAAAGTTCATGTGAAAAGTGAAAAATAAAACTACAATGAAAATTCTATAACTCATAATAGATGGTATTTCCTTATCTTCAGTGTTTTCTTTTTATTCTGAGTAAACGTTATCCTTAATAAAAAAAATCTTTATAAAAATGTATTTTATGATTATGAAGGGTAGCATTTTCGACCTTTTTTCCACTTGACAAAACTATTCGTAAAGCTCAATGTCCAGTTATAGCTTACCCCATCGAGTTCCTCTGTTCTCCAACACCCAGTAATAGTCGGCGTCACCTCTGTCATCACTGTCATAGATCACGTTGAAGAGGTCACATGACCCGTTAGCCATGTTGTACAATAATGACACACAGTCCGGTTCCCGGGTACACTTGGAGGTACAGTAACTTCGACGGGAGAAATGTCCCGACCAAATTGCCATAGAAAGCTCTATTAGGTCAATTCGTGTTGTAGTCCGCCTCAGAAATATTTCATCTGAAAAAAATATTAGTTTTAATTAGTTTATTATATGTTAATAAGTATTTTATGGACAAATACGTTTATCCATACAAGATAAACAATGTAATGACGAAGAACTTTTTCTCAATGTAAATACAATTTTGCTTATATATATATATATATATATATATATATATATATATATATATATATATATATATATATATATATATATATATATATATATATATATATACAACGGCAAACCGAAAAAGGAAATGTGCGATGTTGTTATTAAAAAAAAGAAAATGTGTTGTTCGCGATAAAATTTAAACATTCTAGCTTAGTTTTAAAGGGGTGAGTTCAGTAATTGCATACATGTACCATATCAATTTATTTTGAGAAAAAATATCACATCGGAATAATCATAATCTGAAAAATAACACTTTCTATCAATAGACGTCGACTTAAAAAGGACAACTAGTGAGAAAAGGTGATCTGAATTTAAAAAAAATAAGAAATATAAAAGATAACCATAAAATACAAGAAATTTTATTCCAACTGTGTCTTATTTAATTTCTGGTTAAAAAAGTTTTTACTCTTATTTTGTGGAAAAATGTCTCAAGAGGTCGATGATTCAATTTTACCGAAAAAAACCCTGAAACAGTCTATTTTATCTTATTCATTAGAGGACTATTCATCTTTGGTAGTCAATTTCACTTTTTTACAAAATAAAAAAAAGTTAGTGCTAACATTTGTCTTTTAATACTGTAAATTATCTTCGAAAAGGATTATATCGCAGTGTTCGTTTCAAAGCAATCATTCTAACAAATGAACGTTTTGATTTATCTTCAATAATGTAGACAACGATTTCAGAATGGTTTTACATTTTTGGGAGTTGATTTTAATCAACTCTCCTATGCAGTTACTCTGGCAAACCGGAAGTGAAACAGTGTTTGGACCTAAGCACAAATCATCACCGCTGACAAGACTTAGTTCTTGAAAATATTAAAACAAATTCGATGCAATGTATGCTGAAGCATTGTTCGTCAAGGAAACTAATCAATAAACACTTTGAAAATAGTCAGATTTTATATAACAACTAAGATATTTTTGTATTCTCATGTATTCCTACGCCAGAGTTTAATTCAGCCTCGTTCAACCAAACGCTCGGCTGTCTCCGTAAATCTCCGACAAGCAGAGAGGCTCTCTTGCTTGTCGGAGATTAACGGAGACAGCCGAGCGTCTGGTTGAACGAGACTACGCGGGCATGTTAAAGCTTACCGATGGATTTTACAGCGATGTGTTAAAAGTCACTTGTCTGTACTTCATACGATACGATGTCATAATTAACTTTGACGACACGATCTGCATTCCTATCGATAGTTCTCAGGGAATGTATCTTAACGTTAAAAGTGAATTATATCAAACCACTATAAAACCGCATGTTTCCTTTACATAGATTTACATAGATGCGGCCGTTAATGCTAGACGTACAGAATTCATTCATATTAAAAACCAGTATCAAATAATCGGCAGTTTTAAAACTTCGTTTTAAGTAAAAGACTATTTATAAACTAGTGGTTTGGAGACTCTCCCTGCTACGTGTAAACAACTAAATGAAGAAATTTTAATGCATCTAAAACCAGCTTGGCGCAGGTGAAAGATCAACACAATTTTAGAATATTTTACGTAAAATTGGTAGAGAACATAAGTACCAATGTGAAAAGTGCTTGGGAAACCTACGGATTTACCCCAATTTTTTGTAAATCGCTTTTGATTTGTAAAAATGTGCATTATTTTGATGATTTTGTGGAATGTTTCAACATTATCTTCCATAAACGAAATATCTATTTCTTTCCCAAGCAAAAACTTAAGTTTATGACTTAACAAAGGATTTTTCTTCAAAATATGTATGATTTAATGCCATTTATCACCTACACCGATGCAATTTAAATATATCACTTGTAATATTAGGATTCGCCCGTCACGTGATTACAAAGAACATATGACGTCACAAAAATGCATCAAATATAATGTTTAACATCGGTATCATTAAATGTTAGATATATTTTAAGAAATACTCCCGGTCAAAGTATTTATTGTGATGATTCAAATAATATCGTTTTCCAGCCGTATTTTAGCATCGGGACGCCTTAACATTGCTGCGTAGAGTTCGATATCAATAGTGCTTGGATCCATACAATTTTTAGAATTGTTTCGATTACTTAATATTCATAGTTTGAAATATATCTTTAAATATTACACAACATGATTCATATGGGATTTCTCGAAATTCTTGTCGGAAATGTCTAAAATTCATATAATAAAAAAGTGCGTAATTCAAATACAGACTAGAAACTAATTGCAATACAAGATAAGTTGATTTTAAAAAAAATGATAATCGATAAAATCAACTCCAGGCAGTACTTTAGTACTTTGATTAAAATTGAACTGATATGAATTTACTGCTTCATCTACTATGAATAAGCAGATATACTTGATAAAATAAGGAGCAGTGCATTGCAGTAATGCAACGTCAATTTAGTTTATATTTTCTTCTTCGATTTATTTTACCTTTTTACATAATTTTACTTTTCGAATGAATAAAACCAATAAAATAAAATAATCTGAAAATTTAAAATAATTGCATTTGAAAAATAAAATGCGTGTTCATACATAGATTGAATGATCTAAAGTAAATCATGTTGCACAAATATGAATAATTTTACCTTTTTACATAATTTTACTTTTCGAATGAATAAAACCAATATGTATGATTTTTAATTTTTTTTAATTTTTAATTTTTTTTAATCAAAGTACTGAAGTACTGCCTGGAGTTGATTTTATCGATTATCATTTATTTTAAAATCAAGATTATGATATAGATTCAATTTTAAGGGAATTTTAAATTTTCTTATAATGCTTCTTATGTATTGATTTATTGATTTACAATTTTTGGATCAATGAGTAGTTGAACTGTCTATATTTATTATCAAATGATTACTATATTTGGTCATGTGATGTTGGTGTCTGTCGGCCGCAATTACACTGGATAATAATACAAAAGGTCACTCTTTTTTTTGTAAAGATAGACGCGCTAAATCAATTTCTTTTAGGGAGCCACACGGCTACCACCTTCTAGCAATCATTTAGTTTCTGTGGTCCACTTGTTTCAAAATCCATTTTGTCTCCTAACTTATTTCCAAATGTTTCATAAATTTTAAGCAAATTTTTATTGCACATGTAAACGAAAGGAAAATGATCGTAAAAAATGGACCAAATTGATGTATTATTATTAAAGTATCATTACACGCTAGGTAAAATAAGATTACTGAAAGCATGGAATATCATTCACCTACGAAAACTAAAGATTCATTACATATAACTAACAGGAACATCGGTTCATGAATGATATATTTGTACAACAAAATAGTATCTAGATTACAAAGTGTAATGTCTTACCTGTTTTTCCCAGTGAATAAAGGAGGAAGCGTAGACACAAAAAGATAATTACCCTTTTTGTATAGTGTAGCATTGTCCGACACTAAAATTTTAATCAATGAGAAAACAAATTGAAGATTATTAAAAGGCGATACTCAGTAGCTGTTTCTGAGAAATGGCAATTGCATTTAATTTACTTTATTATATAGTTGTAGATTTACGTAACGTTATTGATTTAGAAGTAAATAATTGACTGCAATTGCAGCATACTTTTAAGGGTTACGTAGAATTAAAAAAAAATAGTGATAATGCATTGTAAATTGTATGATATAGAACTTATACTGTAATGTTATGTTTAAATTCAAAACTCTTGGTCATGTATAACCTCTCTTAGTTGTGGTTTTTAATACTTTATGAATAATAAAAAAAAATATTTACGATTTAAATCATGATCAAGATTTTTGTTGTTGTTAAAATTATCAAATAAATAATCTCTTTGCAAAATGAAAAACAACTCATTTAAAGACAATCAAACTGAATAAATACCAATAAAAAATATTTCAACCAAGTAGAAAATAAATCTTAAACTGTCTCGCTTAGTTTTTTACGTAAGCCCATTTAGGACCTATCAAAAAATATTTTTGAATTTGTAATAACGAATTCTTGAATTTGTTAAAACGAATTTAAATCGTTATAACAAATTGTTGAATCCGTTATAACGAATTAAATTTGTTATAACAAGTTTTAGGAATTCGTTATAACGAATTTAATTTGTTATAACCAATTCGCTGAATTCGTTATTTCAAAATTTGAAATCTGTTTTAACAAATCAAATTTGAAATAACGAATTCTTGAATTCGTTATTTCAAAGTTTTAATTCGTAATTTCGGTTTTTTAAAATCGGTTATAATATATTTTCATCCAATTTGTGGTAACAAATTTCATGTTTTGGGGAACAAATTAAACAGGGCGGACTTCATTCGTCCCATATCAGCGTACGACGAAATGTACCGATCAATTGATCGGCGTTAACCGGCGAAATGGTAAGAAATAGCCTATGCCTCTAAGATAACATTAAGAAGAAAAAAAGGGGCTCATTTAATGAAATAAAATTACACAAACATTTACTCATTTAATGAACATATATGTACAACGTAAAGTGTGTTGAAATAAAAGAAAGTTAATTTGCTTCCCTTTGAAATTTGTATTTAGTATTTCAAATATATAATAAAAACAACAATGCATGGCAAAATCTGTACCATACCTAATTTCAACTCTGGACCAATATCAGCTCTCGGGGCTTCGGCCCTCGGTCTGATATTGCAGTCTCTGGCTTTCATGGAGTGTGATACAGATTTTGCCATGTATTATTCTCTATAATTATTCCTATTCATTAATAATGGATTACATTGTAGGTTGATGTGTTGTTATGAGCACTCATGACCAGTGATATCGACCAAAGACAAAGAAAGATATCGATATAGACTGACGTTGTGACGTCGTTATAATTTTTCTATGCCTTTGGTCGATACCACCCTCTGATTTTACAATAAAGTTTGTATGTTATATCATATTATATAAATACTAGAGTGGACATTTATATTCAAAATAAGAGATGTTTGTTAAACACGTATGTCCCCCTCCCTTCGAAACATCCACAAAAAAATGAACGTAAAAAGCAAATAACTGGAATTTTTTTCTAAGCCCAAGGAGCTAAGCCCTCTTCGAACCAGATTTTTTAGCTATTTGTGTTATTATTCAAGGCAGACGATCGAGGTCAGTTGACGGTCAGGACTCATGGTCCAGTTACTTTTCTTTAAGATCTGAATATTCAACTGATGTAAGTGAACTATGTAAGTGGCTGTTGTATGCTCTAAAAGTTTTTTTTCTAAAATATCTGCATTGGAGAGGAATCCAAAGACCGACCAAAGATATATACAATATTAAATATTCACATTAAATTGCACATACAAATTGCCTCTAAACAGTTGTATAAAACCTTTATTAAGAATGTTACAGCCCATGTAAATTGGTCAAAACAAGTCATAAACGATGAAAGATGAGAAATCCCATGAAGGAAGTCCCTAAAAATGAACAAAATGCTCCATCCTAGAATTGAAAAGAATGGTATTAATCAAAATTGACACTGATGATGGTAACGAAAATTTATGGAAACTAAAGTAAGATTTTTTTTTAATAAAACATTTATTTTAAAAGCACCTTTCTGTGTAAATTAATTGAAACTGATGTAGAGTGTGACATCGAAAATATTCTCTAAATGTTTAATTGAACAGAAATATGTTTTCTGCATTATTAATAAATCGATCAAAATTGGTGTAGAAGTTTGCAATATGAGAATTCCCTGAATTTCAAATAAAACAGAACTTGTGAATAAAATATTCATTTTATAATTTATCATTTTGTGAAAATCAATCGAAATGAATATCAACATATAGCAAATTACGCAAATGAATCCACTGATATAATTTACCAAGCTTTGAATGAAAAAAATCAATATTTTGTATGTTAAAGGCTTCAATTAAGAAAGAAATTTCTAGAGGTTGATATTTTGTTTGTTTTCGTTAAATATTTCTATTTTGCTCATACCAGGATTGTTATAGATTATATACATGCATATAAAATCATCTCTGACCTCCCGCCATAATTAATAAGTGTTTTAGACCGTTTTTCTTTGTTATGAATTAGTGTGAACTTTATTTCAAATCTGAATTCGTTTTATTAAATGTTTATTATATTGTGAATAAAACCTATCTTCTTCGTTTTTAAATTTGTATTAGGGAAATGCCTCTAGGATAAATTAAGAAGAAAAAAAAAAGAAGCTCATTCAATGAAATAAAATTACACAAACATTTACACATTTTATGAACATACATGTACAACGTTAAGTGTCATTAAATAAATGAAAGTAAATGTTCTTCCCTATCAAATTTATATTCAGTATTTCAAATATATAATAAAAACAACAATACATGGCAAAATCTGTATCAAAACTCAACTCAACTCTGGACCAATCTCAGCCCGCGGGGCGTTTGCCCTCGGTCTGATATTGCAGTCTCGGGCTTATATGAAGTGTGATGCATATTTTGCCATGTTTTAGGCTCTACAATTATACCCATTAACTAATAATGGATTACCTTGTAGGTTGATATGCTGTTATGGGCACTAATGACCAGTGATATCGACCTAAGCCACAGAAAGATATTGATATAGACTGACGTTGTGAGGTTGTTATCACTTTTCTATGTCTTCGGTCGATCCCAGCCTATAATTTTACAATAAAGTTTGTATGTTATATCATATTATAAATACTCGAGTGAACATTAATATTCAAAATAACTAGTTTATGTAGTATATTAGCATAAGACAACCAGATTGTTTAGCTATTTGTGTTATCATTCAAGGCAGACGGTCAAGGTCAGTTGACGGCCAGGACTCATGGTCCAGTTACTTTTTTTTAAGATCTGAATATTCAACTGAAAGAAACTGCCGGCTATGTAAGTGGCTGTTGTATTTTTCTAAACGTAAAATATCTGCATCTGTG
Organism: Magallana gigas; assembly: GCF_963853765.1. Taxonomy (NCBI): domain Eukaryota; kingdom Metazoa; phylum Mollusca; class Bivalvia; order Ostreida; family Ostreidae; genus Magallana; species Magallana gigas. Next base: position 5,449,944 of record NC_088856.1, read on the forward strand.
AGAAATGAGAAATCCACAGGGCAAAAATTTTACAATATTAAATATTCACGTTAAATTGCACCCACAAATTGCCTGTTAATATGTGTATAAAACATCAAGAATGTAACAGCCCTTGGGAATTGATCAAAACAAGTAATAAACGATCAAAGATAAGAATTTACATGAAAAAGGTCCCGAGAAATGAAAAAAAGCTCCATTCCAGAATTAAAGAAAATGGTATTAATCAAAATTGAAGCTAACGATGGTAACGAAAATGTAAAGTTAATGGAAACGAACTTACGATTTTTAAAAAATCAGATATTTTTTTTAAAGCATCATTCTGTGTAATTTAATTGAAACTGATGTATGATGTGGCAATGAAAAAAAAACTTGTGAATAAAATATTCACTTTATAATGTATCATTTTGCAAAAATCAATTGAAATGAATTACAATCAATAAAAAAAAATGCGCAAATAACTGCACTGATATAAATCACCAAGCTTTAAATGAAAATAAAAATCAATATTTTGTATGCTAGAAGGCTTAAGTTTAGTAAAGGAATATTCGGGAAGTTGATATTTTGTTTATTTTTCGTTAAATATTTCTATTTTGCAAATACGAGGGTTGTTATAATACATGCATATCAAATCATCTCTGACGTCCAATTGATTCAAAATACTTAAAAAAAAAAAAGTGAGACTGTAACTTATATACATGTCTGTATATTATTTAGAGCCGTTAAATTTAACATGACAAACTTTCAGCGCCAACAAATCAATCACATGTATAGCATTGTTATTAAAATTGTGGAGGAAGGCAGACTTTTCCAAATTCTAAACAGCAAAAAACCACCCATCTTGTTTTAAAAACTGACCTGATGAGTAAAAATCCCAAACCGTTGTGAGAATTGAGGTAATTAGTGACAATCAATAAAAAAAAATACATCTACAATCCTCAATATCCTAATATTTGTGGATGGGTCAGACCGTAGAACCTTTAAATCCTTTTGTAATATCATGTTTAATTTGTTAATTTTCTGGTATATACGATTTCTAACATGTTCCCCGAGGCGATCGAGGAAGGGTAAGGGTGGGGGGGGGGGGGGTAGAACAGTTCCCTCAAATTTATCATATTATATATTCTGGGGGTATGAATATAAGCTACATGTATATTGCATGTTTATAAAAGTGGGAAGGACCCTTTTCAGCGGCAATCATTTACAATGTAATAGAATTTAAGCAACTACGTTCAATTTTAAAGCATGGGGGACTTGGGTGTCTGCACGATACTTCCCTCGCTCAAAAATACGGACAAAAGCCCGCTAATGGTATTCTTAATACCTTAAATGTGGTCATTTTTTTTATCTTATAGCGGCGTATCTGTCATCATGACGATCAAAGAAGTACCGTCGCGATGCATCATTTTTATACAGATATTGATATAAAAACCTGAAAGTTATAGTTAAACAACTATTTTTTAAAATGTTTCTGTAAATTACTGTTGATGGCGTTAAATACATGAACGTTTTATATCAGTTTTCAGCAAATTAAAGACAATTTTTTCTGTTATAAAGTTCGTGCATTCACTTACGGTCATCCGGTAAATAAAAAAAAAACAGCTTGACAATTATTTTGATAATGGATATGGATAATCTTACACATTGAAAATATAACACTGACAAAAATAATCAAGACTAGATACGATCTCGTTACGAGTAACGAGTAGGTCTTCCTTGCGATTTCTGTTTTAAATCATACCATGAATATTCGATATAATTTCAGAATTACCCCCCCCCCCCCCACACACACACTTTCAGATAATGTATACACATCCCTAATTACGTAATAAATGGGTGTTGCAATGAGTTTTCAAGATAGATATTGCTACAATTAACAACTTTGCTTTTATAATGCATTACGAAATCTTAATCGTTTTTTATGTAATTTGTAATAGACTTTACGAGTTTCTTGCCCCCCCCCCAAAAAAAAGGGGCCAGCCCCTTTTTCTTGATTTCTTTGAAAAGGTTTAAGAATACTAACATTTTTTGTTCTTACACCCATTTAGAATTGTTGATCATTTTTGAGATACAAATGTTTGAATATTTTAGGGGCCAGCCCTCTTGATCCTTAATGGGGACAAAAATTCGTGTTTTGATAAGTGGAATCAATTTGAATTATTAATTCAAACATTTTTTCTTCTATGATGTCTAACAAAATATTTCTACTTCTCTAGTTATATTGCGTCAAAGTTTAAGTATTTTGGCCCCTAAAAATCCCCAATTACGTAATAAATGGGCGTGGTAATAATTTTTTCTAATAGATATTGGTACGATCAACAACTTTGCTTCTATAATACATTACAAAATCTTTATCGTTTTTAAGTTATTTGTAATAGAGTTTACGAGTGTTTTGGCCCCTAAATAAAGGGACCAGCCCCTTATTTTTGATTTTGTTGGAAAGAACTTTTGATTATCTACCTCTTTTGTTCTATATGTCTTATGAAAACGTATGAAAATTTTGAATGAAAATTCGTACCCAATTTTCGTGCCTAGGCGAGCTCCAAGAAATGGCGCCATTGGCGTAAAACAAAATAATAGTGCACAACTTCAGACAATAGACTACCTATCCTGAAAATTTCATAGTCATATCTCTGATAGTTTCTGAGATCAGCTCTGCACAAAATAGGTCGTAAAAATGTACAAAATGGCCGATAAATCGGTACCGGAAATGCCGACAGGAAAAATCTCAAAAACGTATGAAGTTTACATCAAGACTCATCTTCTCTGAAAAAATGGTTGAAATCAGTCGAATAGTTTTCGAGAAATCTCGTGCACAAAATTTGTGGAAAAAAATAATAATAACTAGATACGATCTCGTTACGAGTAACGAGTTGGTCTTCCGTTCAATTTTTTAAACGATACGATTAAAATATCAAAGAAATTTCAGAATTTCCACTCAACCCCTCCCTTTCAGATAATGTATACGATTGTCAATATCCTTTCAAATGCTTGACAAAGAGTCTTGCTTTTAAAGATTTAAGATTTTAGTCCCCTAAAACCCCTAATGACGTCATCAGTAGGTGTGGCAATGAGTTTTACAAACTAATATTGTTACGATCAACAACTTTGCTTCTATAATGCTTTACAAAATCTTGATCGTTTTTAAGGTATTTGTAGGAGACTTTACGAGTCCCTTGGCCCCTACTTTAAAGGACCAGCCCCTTTCCCTACAGTTCATTCAAAAAGTCCCAAAAATACTAACATTTTTTGTTCTTACACCCATCTTAAATTGTTGTTCATTTTTGAAATACAAATATTTGAATATCTTAGGGGCCAACCCTGTAGATCCCTAATGGGGACATACATTGGTGTTTTGATAAGTGGAATCGATTAGAATCATCAAAGCAAACATTATCTCTTCTACAATGCTTAACAAAATATGTCTCCTTTTCTAGATTTATTGCGTCCAAGTTTAAGTACTTTGGTCCCTAAAAATCCCTTATTATGTAATAAAAGGGCATTGCAATGATCTTTTCTAATAGATATTGGTATTATCAACAACTTTGCTTCTATAATGGATTACAATATCTTTATCGTTTTTAAGTTATTTGTAATAGAGTTTACGAGTCTCTTGGCCCCTAAAAAAAGGGGCCAGCCCCTTTTTCTTGATTTTGTTGGAAAGAACGTTTAATTATCTACAACTTTTGTTATATATGTCTTAACAAAATTTCAACTGATAAAGAGATACAAATCAAAACGTATGAACATTTTGAATAAAAAATCGTATCCAATTTTCGTGCTTAGTCGAGCTCCAAGAAATAGCGCCACTGGCGTAAAACAACACAATAGTGCACAACTTCAAACTATAGACTACCTATCCTGAAAATTTCATAGTCATATCTCAGATAGTTTCTGAGATCAACTCTGCACAAAATAGGTCGTAAAAATGTGCAAAATGGCCGATAAATCGGTACCGGAAGTGACGACAGGAAAAATCTCAAAAATGTATGAAGTTTATCCCAAGTGTCATCTTCTGTGAAAAAATGGTTGAAATCGGTCGAACAGTTTTCGAGAAATCGCGTGCACAAAATTTGTGGAAAAAAATAATAATAAGAAGAAATCGTACGAAAACTATAAGGTCTTCCGTTGGAAACGGAAGACCTTAATAACTAGACACGATCTCGTTGCGAGCAACGAGGAGGTCTTCCGTCCAATTTTTAGAAGAGGAAATGACCTTGCCTTTTATCTTCATCAACGAAACATATCAAGAAATGCAGATGTGATCTAAACGAGCGATGGATGAAGGATTATAGACCCCGTGGGATTCCTAATTTGAAGGACCAGCCCCATTTTATATCATATTAAATAAGAGATCTTTTGACCTAATAACAGGTCTAATGACCTGCAATAAAAAGAAACCAAAGAAAAAAAGAGCGTCTTCCTTTGTAAACGGAAGACCCTAATAACAATAAGAATAGAAGGGTGTTCCGCTGAAGACGGAAGACCCTAATAATAAAAAACTGTTTTTGTCTAAATCTTAATTGAAGAGTGTTTTTCGACTTGTACTACAGTCCAACAACCCTTTTATGTTGAATATTTTAGTTAGAAAAAGAAACAAAAAGGAGAGAAAGTAATAGAGAGAAAGAGCAAATCTTGGCTCCGGCGAGATTCGAACACACAACCTTTGCAGGTATCTCAAAACATGGCTGACGCGAAATAATTCCCGAATTTGTCTTTGAATTTGGGGCGTTTTCGCCCGGAAGAGGAGCTGAGTTTTTGTATGAAATGAAAAACAACGTGTAAGATATCTGACTATTCAGGTTTGGTAACAGTGCGAGGTCATTTGAAATACTGATGCGTGTTTGTGTCTGGAGGGGGTTGAAAAGACCCAAGCTTGATTTTCGTCTTAAATAAATCGAAAATAGAATTTTGAGGTGTGGATCTCGGATGCGGTTAACAACAATTAGGGGAAGTCCTAAAACAATGACTGATGCATTTTACCCATGTATTTCAGTGTTGAGATTTTTTTTCGTGTCGTTTTCTATTATGTTTGACTGTTTGATTTGATTGATAAAATCTTTATAAATGTAGAAATAACGAAATCAGTAACACGTAAATTTATTCGGTAAAAATTTGATGACAGTAATTTCCACAGTTCTAACATTCATAAGTAGTTCACACGCTATCGTAGATACAGACAAAATAGAAAACAAGAAATATACATGCAACAGAAATATAACGCGGCTGCTTATATCCCTTGTACTGTGTAAATTTTAAGTCTCCGTACAGGCTATACTAGCCGTTTGATCTCAGGAATTTCTTCTTAATTGTTCAATCCGCTGCATATTTGGCAGACAATAAGAATGGGGTCCAAGGTTTTTTTCTACAGTCATGTCAAGCACGCCAATCGAAACTCAAATGCCCAAAAATTTATAACTCTCTTAAAAATAAACGAATATGTCTGGTCATTAGTACAGTAATCTAGAATTGAATTAGGTTGAAAATAAAAGCTCAAGATGAAAGATCCAGTAAAATAAGGCCAGAAAAACTAAATGATTTTGTGAATAGGAAAGGGGGGGGGGGTCGGTGCGTGTACAGTGTGTAAATTTAATTTCCACGTATAGGCAACAAGCGCCGTTTAATCTCAGGAATTTCGTCTTAATTGTTCAATCCGCTGCATATTTGACAGACAATAAGAATGTGGTCTGAGGTTCATTTTCAGGAATTTTCATTAGGATTGAGTGAAGGGCTTGGGAGTCAGAATTTTTTTTACAGTACATGTCAAACACAACAACTAAAACTCAAATGCCAAAAGCTTCATAACTCTGTTAATAATGAACGAATTGGTCTGGTAATTAGTACAGTAATCTAGAATGGTAATTAGTTGAAATTAAAGGTCGAAGATCAAAGATTAAGTAAAATCGGGCCCTAAAAACTAAATGATTTTATGAATTTGGAGGGGGGAGGGGGTCGGTCGGTGACTTCTATATTAAACGTAGAAAATTAAATTCTAAATATCACATATTGCAATATGTGGTATTAAATAAAATACATATGTTAAAAACAATGTATAAGCGTTGTTTGAAAAATGTAACTATTGATTTTTTTTTTACATCTGTTTATTTTTAGGCTCAAACACTCATAAACGGGTGATCAGTTTTCAAATCTTGTCGCAGTCACCCGTTCGTTTGTATAGTTACGAGTATAAACTTCGGAGGTTTTCCTTAATCCCAGACAGGCAACAGATTTGATTTAGTATATAGACATGCACAAAAAAGGAAAAAGTACACCATCATTAATAAAAATGACTTTTTAGCGTTGATTTCCAATCAGTAAGAAGACAATCATTAAACAATGAATTTCAAATTATTTGAATCCATAGACATTATCCCGTAACTTGAAATAAATACATGTATATTTTTTTGACGCCAATGTACATTTAGCCTCTATCCAATTTACTGCATGTTACCTGTACTTAGTTCTTATGTACTTTAGAGAGAGAGAGAGAGAGAGAGAGAGAGAGAGAGAGAGAGAGATTTTCTTGTTTTTTATAGTGTTTAGGGAATCAGTATATCAGCAACGTATGTCAATAAACGCATGCATACACGCAAGCGTGTATCTATATATGTGAACAAATACTAATCAGTCCTCCTTTTAAAGCCATGTAGAATAACGTTGGTGCATTGCTAAATGTTGTGTGCATACAGTCATTGAGATGGCGGCTTTTCTTTGATGCCGGCAAAGCGACCCAGTGAACTCTAATGCGGTCGTACTGCAGGGGCGCTTCGGCGGCATGTCTTTGATGGCGGCGATGCGAACTGCTGACAAAAACGAGCTCTATATTTGTACTAAAAAAGCTGTTATTATTTTTATTTATGATAAAAATAAAACGGAAAACAATAAAAACCATCATTTTAAAGGTAAAATCGTTGAACAAAACAAAATTAGGGAAGAACAAATAATCGGCACTCGGGGATGGAACCCGGGTCGCCTGGGCACAAGTCCAACACTCTAACGACTGAGCTACGCGGACTCTCGCTTCAGAACTTTTGAACTCAAAATCTCGGGAATGCCTGGATCGATTTTAACACGAATTTCATATTCTGAAGTGTTTTAAGCGTCTCTATCGAATAAAAACATAAAAAAATTTCAAATCTAAAAATTTGAAAAATTAAGGTTTTTCATTTCCTTCCGGTGACGACCGGAAGTGACGGCGGACGTTCGGATATGCGAAGGGCACTGCGGCCGTTCACTCTCTACCTTCTCTGAAAATTTGAAGGTTCTATCGTAAATACTTTTTGAGAAAAATTGTGAACAAGCAAAAACGTAAAATCTTTAGTATCTCGGTACCGGAAGTGACGATAAAAAAAAGCCCGTGTACTTTTCTTACAAATTTTGTCGTGAATAAGATCTAAAAATTTCATGAAAATTGGCTGAAGCATTTTTGAGAAAACGTGACAGAAAAAAACCCCAATAAAAATAATAGTGAAAAAGAAACAAAGCAATAACAATAAGGTCTGCCGTTGGAAACGGAAGACCTTAATAATAAGAAATCGTACGAAAACTATAAGGTCTTCCGTTGGAAACGGAAGACCTTAAAAAGAATACCTAGTATTCAGTAATATAATATAATTTATTTTTAGAGCACACTTTTTACTGCAGATACATCGATATTTACTTTGAACAGGTAATGAAAAGCAATTTTCTCATCGCCTAAGCCATGCAAGTTTACATTTTGTATGTTCGTATACAAACAAATGGAATTAATTCATTAAACTAGTATTTCCGTTGCCAATCTACCACATAATCAATTTCCTCCCCTTTCAGAAACTTCTTGTAGTTCGAATCAAATACTTTGGCAAACTGCAAAAGGAGAAACAAATTCTATACAACAAAAGTTTTTTAAGTCAGTATATGACCTTCCATCTTCTATTTGATTTTAACCTGGTAAGGGAATAGCAAACATGTCAAATCTATCACTAACACATTTGATGTTTTTGAAAAAATAAGAAAAAACTAACGTTTTTATTTAAAGTTACTTTTTATATCGTATTTTATCATTAGGTGCCAAATTTTATTAATACCATAAAGCAATGGTCGGGATTGCGTTAAGTGAAATTGAAATTATCCGTCACCTTGATAATTGAAAAAAACCCTGGAATATCGATTGCTTAAAAAAGGTTTATTCTCATATAAAATCACAAATTGCATATTCTTGTTTATGGGACAATTAGATTCAAATCGCAGCATCAATATAGTATTTCGTTTTAATATTATAAAGAAAATATTCACAAAGGTAAAATGAATTTATACAATTTTTAGCAATGGTATGATTAAACATCAAAAAAGTCATTGATGACATGTAATGAACTATGCTTGTAGATTACAAATCGATTCCGTGTGTTGGTACAAACATGTATAAAATATAGGCATAAAAAGCTTGTACTTTGTCATTCGTAACGGGACCCGATATGTGAGGCGTAATGATGACATCTGGGTGTGTCCACAGCGGACTGTCCGCGGGCAGTGGTTCCCTGTCTATGGCATCCAAAATGGCACCACCTATCCAACCCATGCTGTTAAGTGTAACATATAATGCATGGTTATATTTACATCAGGTAATTATGATAGTTACTTACTGTGAGAACAATATTAAATGTATGTTTTAGAAGAACACTTTAACAATTGTGATATTTTGATTGTTTTGAGCTAAAAAAAAAACATGATATGAATAGGCACATATCATGCTTGAATACAATGAATTTAGTCAGGTTCGGTTATATTTACAGCCCGATTAATCTAATAATTTTTACCTGAAAAAATAACTATTATTAGTATATTTATGTATGCAGAGTCAACTGTAATAGCATGTATGAACTATCAATTATGAATAAAGAAAACTTACTTCAAAGCCTTCAACACAGAAGCTTCGTCAATAACTTCCCCTCGACCTACATTAATGAAGATAGTGTTCTGTAAATAAGAAGAAAATCAATTAAAAATCAATAACTACATAATATCTCAACGGTTTTTTGCGGACAATTTGGGTGTAGACCAATAAACCCACGATTTTATCTTTCTCACGTCAAATTCGTGTTTGTACATGTACATGTAGCAACTAAAACAATGCTCTCAGTGAAATGTTGTGTAAACAAGCTTGAAACCTAAACTGCAAGTATCAAAATTTTTGATTTTCAATAATACAAAGCAAAATGCCGACTGCATATTTTGATGCTGCAAATATTGCTGTCTGAAATGCCATGTCCAGCTTTGGGGTCTGGTCTTATTGAAACTCATGTAAAAAGCATTCAACACATATAGTGTTTTAAAGACCTTCTCTTGATCTATGGTAATTTGGACACGGAACAGCGTCATAGCAAACTAGAAAACAAAACAATTAATAATAATGATAATAAAATCGTTCCTACAAATCGGGAAAATCATCACGCAAAAAGCCGAGCGATGTTCCGATCGTGATAATTTACTGCAAAAATGAGTTATTATTATTTATTCAACATTTTCACCAACTTACACAGTATGGCACAGCTTTTGAAGCTACTTAATGAAAATTTGATAAACTATATTAACCTTTTCTTGACACGCTATTTAATACATCTCCAGATAACATCCCTTTGGTTTCCGCCGTACTTGGTAGAACACTGCAGACATAGTCACATCAGGCGAGCAATTGGGCGAGATCTTGGCTCTGTCTGCATATATCAAAATAGCTCACTGATATTTATTGTAAGTAATGAAACACTTGATGGACAATTTATAATGAAAACTATTGAAATCTTCCAGGAAAAGTCATTTTTTAAATCACTACGCGCTTGCACGTAATTAACTGTTATTGTTATAGACAAAACGTAAAAAATATTTCTTACAAAAAAACATCGAAGTCAGATATGGTAAATTCGATTTTTGTTCTGGTAAGTCCTTTGACTGTCATCCCAAAAGCCTTGCAAACAGCAGCAACTACACAAATCAAAATGAAAAAAAAATCGGCATAGTTCATATCATGTAAAACTGTCAACCAAGTTATAACCTAAGTTCTTTAAAACAGAAGTTGCTCCTACGTGTTTAAATAATCATATGTGCCGACTTATAATTGAAATTAAAGAAACCCTTAAATTGCTGTAAATTAACATCATTCCAATACACACTGAATCATACTCTTTATGCCAATAGCACCAGTTCCCAGAAATCCAATTGTCAATGTAGTTAAAGACCGTTTCTGGATAAATTTGGATCTGAAATTGATTCAGGGTTAAACGTTATAAAGACTGTCTTCTTCAAATACCCAATCCCATTTTCTATATACACCACAAAGGTTAATAAAGAGATAAACGAAATAGTTTATACCTGCTCCAGGTTTTCTGTCTTTGGTACTTTGCCATCTGAGAGAAATAGTGTTCCCGGGAAATAATCTGGCCCAGCACGTACTCGGCCATGAACTCCCCAAACCCTTCGCCCATACGTGTTAGAACCAGGTGGTCTGGTTGCTACAATTTGTGAATAGTCAACAATTGCAAATGTATAATGCACTGTATGTTTTTTTTGTTTCTTTAAAGTCTATAGTTATCTATTTATAATTATTTCAATGAAATGAAATTTTCTGAAACATTTATTGTTCTGCTTTAAAGTCTATAGTTATCTATCCATAATTATTTCAATTCACTGAAATTTACTGAAACATTTTTTGTTGTGCTTAAACATTTTGTATACCAAATCTTTAATAACTATAATATTTATTTAATAATAATAATTGCAAGCTTTTATATAGCGCTTTTTTAAATTGCCGAAGCAATTCTCAAAGCGCTTTACAATTATTACCCCAGCAGACCTTAAACCATTCCAGAGCCTTCTCAGTGCGGCAGCCGTTAAGGCGCTCAGACACTCACATTCTGACAATATCTTTCACTGTCTATAGCCAGATACATATTTTTACACTTGGGTGGAGTGAGGAAATACATGTAAAGTGTCTTTCCCAAGGACACAACGTCAACCTGTCGCGGCCAGGATATGTTTCAAGGTTCGCAAGGCTGTCGATGTTTTGAAAAGTTGTCGTTGCTTTGCTGTGCAAAGAATACCCTTTTTAGGCCACCTGAGTCGCTCAGATGACCTATCGGAATTGGTATTCGTCCGTCGTCGTGCGTTGTGCGTTAACAGTTTTACATTTTTCACTTCTTCTTGAAAAATACAAGGCTAATTGTTACCCTTTTTATTGTGAAGGCAGGCATCTCTACGGTAAGAAAAATCTATATTGTTAAATTAATGCCCCGGGGGTCACAGACGGGGCAAAATATGAAAAAAGGCCTAATTTTCAAAAATCTCCTTCCACACACGTGAGGAAAAAACTGAGTGCATGGTTATGATGTTCATAAGACCCTCGACCAAAATTGTGAAATTCATGACTCCTGAGGCAGTGCTTAGGGCCTTAGGGCGGGGCCAATTTAACCATATAGTGAAAATGTATTAAATCTAAGAAAATCTTCTTTACGCCCACACATGTGGGAAAAAAACTAAATGCATGGTTATAATGTCCACAAACTCCTCCACCTAAATTTGGAAATTCATGCCCCCTGGGTCAGGGGTTCAGGTCGTAGGGGGGGGGGGGCAATATGGCCATAAACTGTTAATGCACTTAATGTTTAAAAATCTTCTTCTCTACAGTAATGAAGATGTCCATTAAAGTTATCGAAATGATATTGTGGAAGCATTTAAAAAGAGTTCAGGGAAGAGGATTATAACAGTCAATGGAGTTGACTTCCCTTGTTTCATCCTCATAGAGTTATCTTCCATCGCTTGTTCATATTTAGTAATGAATCATTAAATATGATGTAATTGGGAAGTTGTACGATCAAAATAGTGATGCAAGCATTTTTATCATTTGAAACAAAACAGTTTTTTGAAATAAACAAGTATGCCTTTAAAAGGAAAGTAATAAGAAGTGTACTATGCTCCTTGTTTTAGTTTATCTATGAAAACATATAAACATAAAATCTATATAGAAAGTTAACATACCTGAAGAAAATTATTTGTATAGAAGCTGTACACTTTTTTCAGTAGTAGGTCACACACTCTGTTACGAGGTCTAGTGTTAATCGAAAGGATTACGGGTCCTTTCCAAAAGATTTCAGGCAGGGAGGTGGATGTCATTACAATGTTATAATTTTCTACTCCATAATGAAACTCAATTAAATGCATTTATGAAACTCCTCCACAATTTTAATTTGTGAATGGACTATTGTACTCAGGAGACCGTTAAGGCCTGTCAATTTGACAGTTATTGCATTGTTGTGCTTATTATATATGTGTGTATCTATGCAATGTGTATCGTTCCAATCCTCTCAAATTGTCGTTTAACTGTATTCCACCTGTATCTCAAGCGACTGTGTAGTGCGCGGCCAGCGCGCTAGGTTCCGTTCGTCATCGAACGCAAGATTTTTGTCTTGCCTAGATGGCCAAGTGGGTGGCGCGGTGGCTGCTTACTGCTAGAAGAATGGGTTCCATTCGTGAGTTCAAGCCTCGGTCGGGGCGGAGGTGAAGCTCCAACAAAAGTGAATTTCCCTGTGCTATATATATATATATATATATATATATATATATATATATATATATATATATATATATATATATATATATATATATATATATATATCGGTAAAAAAAACCACGAAGCTATTGTGTTGCATATTTTAAATTAAGTATGTTTTGTTTACCAGAGAGCCTAGGACAATGTGAAACTTCGTCCGGTTTATAGACTTAAAAATGTGTGTACATTTCTTTTTCAATGTTTTAATATATGTTGAAGGTTATAGGTTGTCACTAACTTCCTGGAATCGGACAGTTGATGACGGTCAGACCTGGTATCCGGTGTTATATAGTGCCTTTTCCCCCTAGCCATCTTTCCCCCCGGAAACATGGCTATATAGCAGTTCTTCCCCCCGGAAAACTGGCTATATAGCAGTTTTTCTCCCACGGAAAGCTGACTATATAGTGGGCTTTCCCCCTTTTTATAGCCAGATTACCCCCACGGAAAACCTACTATATAGTGGATTTTTCCCCCATTTTTACTTTCCGGCCATCTTTATTGCGGACCATTCGTGACAATAATTTGCAATAACTGATATGATATTAATTTCTCACAAAAAAGGATAATCATGGCATTTATTTTTTTCAACCCCAAATATGAACTAAGGCATGCGCCTTCATAACATGCATATGTCATCATCGTTTATTTCACCTGTTCTCACCCTTTTTTGGAACACCTTTTACACGGATTTCGGAATACCTCGAATCTTTTTCATCTAATCGATGCTTATCTACAGTTTTGACTTCGACGTTATTAACACGTGAGAACACATTTGAGTGAGAAAAAGCCGGTTTGGAAATTTAATTTTCCAATGTATTACCATCAATGTATAAGCTTAAAAACAATTATAATATATTTCTTCTTCTAAATATCAAACGGGAGACAGGGTGCAATGATATAATGAGAAACTGAAATGTTTTAGTTTTACTTTGATTGATGGGGTTCGAAATCATGGGTGAGGGGTATTTTAATTATGTATTAAAAGCATGTGTAAAGTTAGTGTTTACAATTTCGTTTTAAAGTTACGCATATTCATATTTTTAAGCACATTTCTACGAAACGCGAGAAATTATGATGTAAACATTTTAAAAAACAATGAAATGTCTTCACAACCAGAACAATGTCGGTATCTTTGCTGGTTACTTTGGAAAATGTGAAATGGAGCCTGAACTAGCTTTATGTTTATATTGTCACTCACCATTTGCTAATTATTCCACTTTTATGTTTGCAACTTGATTTATAAATGTACAATTTTGAAATCGATGCCATATAAATCAAGATATACGATTCAATTACCTAAAAATTTATACTATAATAATTTGTTTCATATTTTTGCAATTAAAATTTACTTGTGTACCATATCATTTCTACGAACAATTAAACAAGGGTAATTAAAAAAACCAAAACAAAAAAACCCCCCAAAAACAACCAACACATATATTGTGATGAGCTGACTTTTTTTAAAATATAAGCTTGTTCTTCTAATCAACTAACAAGTAAAAAAGTCGTATATGCGCTTAGGTTGGTTATTTATTTTTGATTTTCGGTTTCTCCTTTTCATTGATTTATTTATCTAATTATTTATTATATCATTAGTCATCTTATGAATTGATTAAATGTTTTGAAGAATAATGAATTTTTCTCGGGTACCTTTTTAAAAAATTTTGTTCGTAAATTTAAAAAAAAGCAGCAGAATTAAATGTAATTTTCAATCATTTTGATAAAGAAATATATGAGTGATTGTGTATTTTTAAATGATGTTTTTACTTTTAAATGACCGTAAAAAAAGGTGCATGGGGTTATCTAGAGTTTTTGAGATATGGGGCCCTAAAAATACATATTCTTTATAACTGGATTTCAAACATCGGGCTCGAAAACAACAAAGGCTCCTACCCTGCATGGGGGCTTAAATTTTTGGTGACATCTACTAGTGGTATACCACTACCACTGTGAAAATATGGTTAATTGGTCATCTCTAGAATTTGAGATTCGGGTCCCCACTTATAGAACACTATTCAATCATTATAATGGGGTTTTAAACACAGGGCCCTGAAACATCAAGGGTCACTACCCTGAGGGCTGAAATTTTCAGAGTCATCTTCAAGTGGTAAATCACTGCCACTATAAAAATATGGTAATATGGTCATCTCTAGTTTATGAGACATTGGACCCTAAAGAATATGCACTATAATTATTATAAAAGGATTTTAAGAATCGGGCTCTGAAACATCGGAAACAATTTTCCTCTAAAACGGAGGTTTAGCCTGGATGAAATTCTCACAAACAGACAAACAGTCTGATAGATTTATCAAGAAATTCTTAAAACATTCTCGTTTAATACAATTTCAGAACTTGTAAAACTTTTTTTCAATAAATTACCTAAATTAAGTTCTATGTGTAATTCCATTACACACATGTTCAACTTTCAGCATTGTCTATAAAAATAATAAATCGGCAAAACGAAACTTAACCTGTACAGATGAATGCAGATATACATGTATGCAACTTGGGAGTGTAGAAACATTGATTTTAATCCTAACTGGATTTCCATAAATATTTTTTATAAAATCTGAACCAAAAACGTGAGGGAGAAACCCTACTATGGGGGAAAAGCTACTATATAGTAGCTTTTCCCCCCGGGGGGGAAAGGCTACTATATAGTAGGTTTTCCGGGGGGAAAAGCTACCATGGGGGAAAAACTGCTATACAACACCGGTCCTGTATCAACTTGGGTAATCTTGATAATGGCAACACGGTTATCACAGTGTGGTTCTGCCGTGGATGTAGAACTTCTCCGCACATTGCTTCACACACCATGGAGGGCAGATAAAGCTACACTTGTGATTTTAGAACGGAAGAACGTACTGTTATCTTGCTTAAAACTCGCTCTTCAATATTCTGATACCCGTTTATTACCCATGTTGAAAATTCTGAGTCATGATCTGAACTTGCTAGTTGTTCTAGACAACACACATAATAACTTTGAAAGATATGTTTAGCAATTTTTCATAAATAAAAGTGTTTATAGTTTGAAATGTTTAAGAGGTTTTTGCAATTAATTTTGAAAAACCCCAAAATTCATTTGCACGATAATAATGTACTTTTGTTGGTGGTTCATGTGGGTTCTAAAGGTAGCATAATTCAACAAAAAAATCACGTAAACCGCGTTAGCACGTTAGATGTGTCAGATCTTATGAGATCAGCTATACATCTTCATAAGAAATTTGTTATGCTCCTGCAATTTTTTCTTAGGGTGGGTGGGTTGGGGGGGGGGGGGTGAAAAGAGATGATGTGTAAATCGTGTTCCTTTCATCAATTTCAAGTGTACTTCTTGATAAGTATGTAATTGTTTGTTAAATTTCATTAAAATATTGGGGAAATAATAATCTTGGACAGACTTAAGCTGTCCATTAATGATAAAATTACAAAATAATATCATAATTAGTTCAGATTTCGATTCATTATTGTTTAATGATAGGAAATAAAAAAGCAAAATAAGCCTTTTAAAAGATATCATTATATGATACATTTATGTATAAAATATCAAAAAGAAATAACATCTCGTCTCTCTGCAACGCACTAGTAAAATTGAAACAAAATAGGCCGCAAAATCATGTTCCCAGTACTAATAAGAGCGTGCAGCGTATATAATATCTTATCTAACAGCTCAGGTGACACAATCATGAAGCGCCGGGCACTAGAAATGAGTAGTGCACTACATGTAATTGTTGTGTTATTTGCGGTCGCATGTCACGTTACACAGGCATCAGAGGATGAAAAACTTACCAAAATATTAGACTGATTAGAGAAACTTGAAACTGAAAATAGGAAGAAAGACTCTATAATCTCCGATATTTTAGAAAAAACAAAATACTGTCCTTCTTGAGCTGACACCGACCACCAAACAGTATTGCGTAAGTAAGAAAATATAATTAAAACTGGTTGTTTAATAATACTGGTCATGTTTTCACGAAGATAACTAAATACATGAATGTGCAAGGCTTGCAAAATGCATCCTTGCTAGCAAAGGGTGACGATCCAAGGGGATTTCTATCGTCCGTGCATCTCTATTCATGAATAGGAAAACACCGTTGATCGTCTCCCTTGGCTAGAGAAGATGGTCAAGTGCTATGATCATTCTGATAGTTTGCAATATGTGATTTGTAGTAAAAGTAGTTAAAGAACAATGTGGATATGTAAGTTACGTAAGGGTGTAAAAATAAAGCACACGAACACACCTATATACATGTACTGTGGACTCGTTTAAATTTACGGTGGCCAATTTTCGTTGATTATGGGTTTTTGGTTGTTATTCGTGGGAATGAAATTTCTTGGATATGTTGCTTTTCAATTTCATAAGAATACTAACTCTTCGTAAATTTGTTTTTGTCGAGGTTGTAAATTAATGGGGGAGGACTCCCCACAAATACCTCGAACATTGAGTCCCACGAATTCTAATGATTCAACAGTACTTTATTTTGTTATAGGTGGCAGAAAGCTATTGTTGAGCTCGGCTGCATCTGGGCAACTTGCAGTATTTCACGCACGACTGTCACATGATTTACACTCCGTTGGTAAAGGTCAACCAATCGTCTTTAATTTCGAACTAGTGGATACAGCTAATGCTTACGAACATACCGATGGGATATTTACTGTCCCACTCACAGGGACATACGTATTTCACTGGAACCTGTTGACTTTGGATGCCTCTGGGATGGACACCGTTTTAGAATCCTCTCACGGAACATTGGGGTTTGGATATCTTAGCCATGCGGTTAATGGTGGCAATTTGGTCATTGCAAGACTTGCTGCCGGGACTCATGTGTGGGTTAAAAAAGCAGACAATTATGGAAATTCCCTTCACAAAAGATTTTCTACATTTTCTGGATATTTTCTGACCGAAACTGTTTAATACAATGTTAAACTGAAATTCATTAAATCGTGAATGATATACACACATTGCTACTAGAGAAGTACAATTTTAACACAGCGCAATAGATGAAAAACTACTGTACTTTTTAGGTACCTAAATTCTTGTATCGATAAAATTATTTAGTGACAAATTGGTTGATGTTTTCTAAGATAAAATTACCACTATTTGAGACCATCTCTCTGTCTTAAAAACAAAGACCCATGTGGATGTATTAAGAGCAGACACCAAATTTAAAGGTAAACCTCTCTATTGCTTTAAATCAGCATCAAAAACAGATGTTTGGAAGATCATTATGGTTTCTCCACCAAAATCGTGCGAATTAGACCCGATTCCAACATCTGTTTTGAAGTCCTGTGTTGATACCATTCTCCCAACAATCACAATCATCATAAACAAAGCTATCTTAGAATCAACTGTCCCGACATCACTGAAAAACGCCGTTGTTCGTCCTCTTCTGAAAAAGCAGGGATTAGACAAAGAGGTGTTAAAGAACTACCGTCCTGTCTCTAACCTTTCATTTATTTCTAAAGTCCTTGAACATGTTATCAATTCTAAGCTAGAAGGTCATTTACAATCAAACAATCTGCATGATGGACAACAATCAGCATACCGTGCTTATCATTCTACGGAGACAGCACTCTTGAGAGTCCATCATGACATAACATCTGCTCTAGACAAAGGAATGTGTGTTGTTCTGTTGACGCTGGACTTATCTGCAGCATTTGATGTGATAGACCACACTATTCTTATGAATTGCCTAGAATTTTCTTTTGGAATAACGAGTGCTGCCTTGTCATGGATACAGTCATATCTCAGTGATCGACAGCAAAGTATTGCTATAGGCCAGTCTAAGTATAGAGACTTTCTATTGAATTTTGGTGTTCCACAAGGTTCGGTCCTTGGACCAAAGCTTTACAGCCTATTTGCTAAACCTATATGTGATATTTGCCGTAAACACAACATGAATTTTCAGTGCTATGCTGACGATACTCAATTGTATATTGCAATTACACCTACTAGCAAATGGATAGATATAGCATCTCGTCTGCAGACTTGCCTGTCTGATATTGGTTCTTTGATGCGTTCCAACTATTTGGAGATTAATCAAGAAAAAAACAGAGCTAATTGTCCAAAACACAAAATTAATTACTTCAACGAACTCAGCATCAATTTTGACGGCAACAAAATTAGCGTCTCATCAATTGTAAAAAATTTAGGTGTCAATTTTGATTCGTTACTGAACATGGATCACCAGGTTCGAAACATCACAAAATCATGTTACAACCAACTACGGAATATTGGTTGCATTCGACCCTTAACATCAGAAAGCGCTAGTAAAACCCTTGTATGCTCACTTGTGACATCTCGTTTGGACTACGGCAATGCCTTACTACACGGTGAATGTACCAGTTCCTTGTCAAGACTTCAAAGGGTTCAAAACACAGCCGCTAGGATTATAACGCGTACTAGGAAATATAACCACATAACATCAGTGCTGGTCAAGTTACACTGGCTTCCAATCGAGCAGCGAATTCAATACAAGCTGATCCTACAGGCTTTCAAAGCCTTACACGGAATTTCGCCATTTTATATACAAGAACTGGTCCAGGTCTACAAGCCAAATAGGTCTCTGCGCTCAGAGAGCTCTATGCACCTTGTTCAGTCGCGTGCGCGGACTAGGTTGTATTGGGACAGGCGGTTCGACGTGGCCAGTTCTACATTGTGGAACAACCTTCCCCGAAATCTTAGATTAGAGGGAAATTTTATTCGTTTTAAAAAATTATTGAAAACCTATCTTTTCAGAAAGGCTTATCTAGACTATTCTTAAGTATTTACGCTTTTCAAACTTTATTTTATTGAGTACAGAGACAGCACAGCATTGATTTTAACATGTAAACACAATTTAGTGTTATTTAGGTATGTATTCTTTATTTTTGACCACATTTCATTTTAATTAAAGTTGGTGTATTTAGGTATATTATTGATGTTCTTAGCTTTTTATGCCAATAGCTTTTTATATGTACAGTGCTATAGAGTAATTTAATATAAATTATATATGGCGCTTTATAAATTTTGTATAATAAGGATAATAATAATAATAATAATAGACAAATGAAAAATAGTGCTAATTCACCAGTTTCACTTTGTTAACGCTAGGTAAACGTCAATAACACTATGCAAATTTTTCTATTGATAATGATCAAATTAGATTTAGTTACAGCTGTTGTTTTACTATAATTTGTTTTGCATAAACGTTAAAACAGAAAGAACAATTTTCGATTTTTAAGGTTTTTGAAATTCATTTAAACTGGAATGTTTGTAGAAACATCTCTGACCTGCGAAACTTTGCTTTACAGAATTCTTAATTATAATTAATTAGTATACTATGTTGATTTTTTTAATAAAGCAGTTGAAAACATCATTGTATCACACTATGAAACTGCCTTGTCTTAATCTTAGTACACGAGTTAGAAATCGATTTGAATATTTATAAAAAAAAAATAATAAATTAAAAAGTTTAGAAGTTTAATGTTCGCATACTTTCTGATGTCTCAAATTTATAAATTATTCCCCCTTATGTTTGACTGGTACATGAATCAACATTCAAATACTATATCTTGATGACAGGAACAGTTTACAGGAACAGGGAATTCTAGTCAACTTCAAATTTGTCTCATCGGATTAATAATTCGGTATGTCTTTGGGACAAAACGGCATAAAACAAAATACAACAATTAAACAGAAGTAAAAAGTTTATTGGAAATATAGAAATACCTTTATTGGCAGATTTTTAAAAAAAGTTAATTTACATTTTGTAAAAATATAATAAATAAAAATACAAAATCG
This sequence comes from Magallana gigas, assembly GCF_963853765.1. Lineage (NCBI taxonomy): Eukaryota > Metazoa > Mollusca > Bivalvia > Ostreida > Ostreidae > Magallana > Magallana gigas. Next base: position 5,470,298 of record NC_088856.1, read on the forward strand.
CCTTCACTTCTTAGATTATTAATATCCCGATGGAATTTAATGTAATGTTAATATACACTGTATACCATATAACAACCTCATATTATTTTTCGATGTTATAGTATTGAAAAACTACTGAAAAAGTCAGCAAATGCATAGTTATAAAGTGTTACATTTATCTTAGAAAATTTACTTAAATTATCGACATAACAAAAAAGGTTAGGACTTCTCATGAAGCATTAAATCCCAATTTGTTGAAGGTTCATGATTTCTTTTCAATATTACAGAGACTTACTTTCTATCTACTTTTAAAATAATAGCAATTCCTAAAAAAAATTGTTCTACCTTACAGAAACTAACTTCCTACAAATATATATTTAAAAAAAATGAACGAAATTAATTATAGAATTCTTATATTGTATACGTGGCTCAATAAAAGAAAGATGCAATTGTTAAGGTTTTTTAGATCTAAGATTAACTACCATTTTATATTTCTAGACTATTTGACATGGATGACTATTACCAAATCATTTTTAAATTTCTATTCAGGTTTTGTAATAAGACTATTCTTTAAAAAGGCAAAATATGCGTTGGTCAAACAATTACAATATTATAGTATACGCTGAGTTCAATTGATCCTTAACTTTTGCATCAACATACTGCATTTAAGTGACATACAGCGCTTTTGAATACGTTGTTGTCAATACAACTTTCTATAAAACTAAAATGTAACTCTCTCCTTCATAAAGTGATGTTTTTTTTTAAACAAATCGTCATTGTAAAGTAAAAATCCATCCAATGTCGATAATGATGGTCTACTATCATCAGCATCCTTTGTAAAACAATTGCAAATATTTAGACAAATGTTGTTAAATTGATTTTCAATTAAAATGTAATGTAAAATAATGTAATTTTATTACTATGTATTACTATACCTATTTCCTTGAAGAACTTTTCACTTGTTGCAAATAACAGCTTTTGCGTCAGCAGCTGAAACTAGAATGTTGCTTACTCATTAACATATAAAGTGTTCTTATTTCTTCAAACAAAGCTGTCTCAAACTTACTGAATTCCATAGAATGCTGGAATCTGATTGGTCCAGAGATCGGTCCACAATGGCCGCACCATCCTGCACAGGTGAGTGAAATCAGGTCCCTATTCACGGAACGATGAAATTTCTTTATAGCCGTCCCAAACCCTTTCATGGGACCAAATTTAATCTGAAAGTTATAATAAATACAAACTTAATATTGTTAAGAAATGTTTATTCCATACATTATTTACTGTTTGTGTTATTGTGTATATGTCATGGTTTGGGAGTCATATTCCTGCGTTTAAACTCAGGCTCATTAAGAAGAGTGCATTACACAAAAATGGTCTTGATTATAACGAACTGAATTCTGAGTTCTTCTGACAAACCGTATCTTGAGAACCTAACTCTGATTTTGTAAAAAAAAAAAAAAAACCAAAAAAAACACGCTGGCATTGGGATTCGACGAGGCAGGCGCTTGGAGGGAAACACCAACAATTTTATGAAAAAGAACGACCATTACCTTGGAGTCGGAAAGACGCCATGTACACATATAAAACAGCAGCCTGCGAAAGTTAGTGATTGTTTTAATCATTAGGGTTTCATTACGCACGAGCCTTTAGGGGGAACCCTCTGTATTAGAGACAATAATTTTCCCTCCTCCTCTTAGATTTAGAACTGCATGAATCCAACTATTTTTTTTTAATCGATATTCTACAGCTAGTAATTCATTATAATTTATTAAAGGACGTACACTATCAGATGTAACAAATCCATTTTTTTCAAAACAATTTAATTTCTCCTACTAATTGTTATTTTTTCATTAATTACAAGCATCTACTTATTGGAAAAATACTCGGAAACTTTAAATATTAAAAGAGACATTAAAATCACCATAACATGCACACATTTCAAAAGTATTTCGACAAAACTAGCTAATATTTACATTATTTCAACTCACTGGGTAAGTAAAGCGAATAAAAATTTACAATATAGAAAGCATCTTTAATAACAACAACAACAACAACATACGATAATTTTTCATAATTTCTCTTTTTTGTCAAGAAGCAAGAGACTTTTAAAATATAGCTTCTCCCATTTCCTTTTATACTTGTACCTTGGTTTTAACGCATGAAAAATTATTGACATCAATTGCTATAAAATGTCATAAAATGTCATAATGTAGAAATGACATCTTTAGTTTGTCTTGTTTTGATATATTAATGTAATAAGGCAAAATATGGATGTTTTCGAATTGTTTTTCGA